>NW_004444081.1:703462-804307 GCF_000243295.1 Trichechus manatus latirostris
CGCCGCTCCCGGTTCCCGCCTCCCCTCACCGCGGTCTCGGCAGCCCCTTCCTGCAGCTGCCGCCGCCTCCGCCGCCTCTGGAGGAGCGGGTCCACCTCAGGTCACCATGCCCAGCAAAACCAAGTACAACCTTGTGGACGATGGGCACGACCTGCGGATCCCCTTGCACAACGAGGACGCCTTCCAGCACGGAATCTGCTTTGAGGCCAAGGTGCGGGGGGCACGGGAAGGGTACTGCTCGGGAGGGGCCGTGTCTGAGTGGATGGGATGCACTACCACCCTGGAGGCAGAGCTAGTGCGCTGAGCTGATGAGGGGGCCTTTCTGTTAGGGAGGGTGACTCCCCTCCTCAGTCCAGTGTCACCGGCTCCTGTCCAGAACTGCTAAGGAGCAACTGCAAAGTTTGAGCGGTATTGCTTCGCCACCTTCCTCCCACCTGCAGACTCCCCCATCCTTACCCGCCTGTGTCTGGATTGAGTTACTTCCCGGATCCCTCCTGAGGAGGAGGAGAATCGGGCGGGTCAGTGCAACCCGGACACCGGGTTTAGAATCGGTTTAGGGAAGCTCTGGTGTTATTACCTGCTGGACTCCCGTGGGAGAGGTGCTTTCAGGAAGGTCTTTTAAAGGGGGAATCCCGGCTTCCTGATTGAGGAAAAGTCTTTTCCTCATCAGAATTCAGGGGTGTTTCTTTAGATTCCAGGTAGCCGGGCCAGAAGTCAGAGTCTCTTCCTAATGCTGAATTTGCCAGAACTCTGGGGCAGCCATTGAGGGAAGGGGGAGTGAAAGCTGCCCATTTGATAGTTTTGTGGCTTAATGTTAAGTTTCAGCAGCTAGTAGGGAACCGCTGCTGAGGAATGTAGCAAGGATGACTGGAATTTTCAGCGCTCAGGCCAAGGCCCCAGGTCCATCCTTTGGGGGCGGTGTCCAGGCCTCTGTACTGAACCATCAGGTGTGAAGAAGGCTGCCCCCCTGTGATGCACCTCCGTGAGTGAGGAGTTCTGGTTTCTGAAATTCCAGCTGGGATTCCCGCTGACTGTCACCTGGGAAGAGTGCTTCTCCACAGAAAAGTGTTTCTGATTCTTTCTTATGGCACTTGCTCCCCCCACCCGCCCATTTAAAGACCCAGCAGTGCTCAGCACCTTCTGTGTGCCTGTCACTGTTATGTGAAAAGTATCAACTCTCCAGTAGATTGTGTCTTGCTAGTTTCAAACACATAATACTTTTGACATGGAGACAGTTTTACTCTTTCTTCCCCATTTTCTCCATCATTTGGACGCAGGATGTTCATATCTCATGCAAGGATTATTTATCAAGTGTCTATTTCCTTAAAATCATGAAACACTTTTTGAGTGTGTGATATGTACCTGATGCTGTCAGTTATCTTTAGATCATTTTTCTTCTCATGGAACTGTGTGAGTTGGTGAATCTTATTGTTATTTTTCCTGAATAATCTTCCTCCAACCATATCTGCTACAGCTAGGAGACCCCTCTGCCCCCTTAGCCATCAGACACTGCCGTGGAATGCAGAGCTGCATTACTGGGTTTGGCTGGGACAGAGTGGGGCTGCAGCCGAGATGGTATCTGGCTTCTCTCAGAATAGATCTGGTTGGTCTTAGATGAGGGGTTTGGGTTAATTTTTGTCCGGGCCTGTTGATTTGATGAGCAGATGTTTTTATTTTAAGGTAGGAATTTTTATCAGGGTCGTGATTTAATTTTCTCAGATGTCCATAAACTGGGAAATTGGTTTTTGTCTTGTTGGTTCGCCAGTGCGCTGTTTTGCAAGGATAAGAGTAAGAAGGGAGATCAGATTTAAACTGTTTTTAAGCCTTTTTATTATTTTCTTGCAGTCATCTGCATTGGGTCCCAGCTTAGAAGAGGTTAGAGCAGCAGCTCTCAAAATCTAGCGTGCCTAAGAATCTTCAGGGGAGGGTATTAAAAATTCCGCTTCTTGCCACCCCAATTATAATTTGGTAGATCTGGGGCAGCCCAGGGGTGTGTACCTTTAATGAGCATTCCAGGTGATTCAATGCAAGTGATTGGGACCTGACTTTGAGAAATTCTGGGCTCCAGGCTTCCTTCCAGCTTGCTGGATCTTACCCTCCCTTTCCCCGCTCTCAGTGTGTAGTTTCTTTTCTAAGCGAATGTCTGGGAGCTGCATGATGTCGTTCCTATAGTAACTTCCCTGCATTCACAGACAGTAGTGCTGGATAAGAGGAGCTGTTGTTATGTGTACCTTCGAGTGGGTTCCGACTCATAGCGACCCCATGTAACAGAGTAGAACTATCCCATAGGGTTTTCTAGGCTGTAATCTTTGCGGGAATAGATCGCCGTGGAGCTGCTGGGTGGGTTCGAACCATTGACCTTTCTGTCAGCTGAGCACTTAACTCTTGTGCCACCAGGGCTCCTTCGAAAAGAGGAGAGGGAGCCACAGTTGGACCGAGCTGTGTTCCCAATGGAGATCTGAGACATAGAGGCCCAAGGATTCTGCTTTGAGAACAGTGACACGTAGAAGATAGGACGGGAGGGAAATGGTGAGGTTTCCTTGGGCAACGGCTGACTTTGAGGACTAGGTCCCAACTCCCAGCTCTTGGTGATCAGTGCCGCATACCAGCACATTCAACCACCATGTCAACCAAGAATTCAGTAGAGTGGAAGCAAATACTTCTCTGTTCCATGTGTACCTGGCAGGCCTCTTCTTGGCTGGTTTCCACGTCCCAGGAGAGCAGTGTCCATGTGACTACACAGTGGCTGGGATTTCAGGATGAAGTCCAAACCACACTCTTCCTCCTGTTTTGGAGAAGCACAGGCTGTAAAATGCAAATGTATTATATGCTGCTGCCTTGTCAGGTACCCTTGGAAAATGAGCCAGTGAGGTTTTTCTCTCCCAAGGGCTGGCAGTTTTTCAGAATCAACACTGGATGGAGTGACTCTTTGGATGTATCCTGCTCACTTTCAGGGTTCTGCAGAGACTGAAGGTTAGGGTTAGGGTTGAAGGACATCTGGGTGGCAGAAGTTCTGTGTACTTAAAAAAAACATGCACTTAATTATTAAGCAGAATCCCAGATGTTTTTCACCTGCAGTGCCTCGTTTAATTCTCACTATACCCCTGGGAGATGGGTTTCCTTATGTCTGTACAGGCTCAGGGAGTCTGCTGCCTATCTTAGTGCACACAACTGGGTATGGCAAAGCCAGGCTTCACACCCAGGAGCTCAGACTTCAGACTCCCAAATCCAATGCTTCTTTATTCATTATGGTTTTTATGGAGTGTCCACTCCATGGAGCCCCAGGGTAGTGCCAACGGCTAACATGCTCAGCTGTTAACCAGATGGTTGGAAGCTTGAGTCTACCCAGAGGTGCCTTGGAAGAGAGGCCTGGCGATCTATATGAATGAATGAAAAATCAGCCACTGAAAACCCTATGGAGCACAGTTCTACTCTGACACACATGAGGTCACCATGAGCCAGAGTCAACCCAGTGGAAACCGGTGGGTCAGCTCTGTGCGGGGCAGTGTGTTCTGATTCATGGCTCTCCAGTGGGGCATCCCTAGGTTGCTGGCTTCCAGGACTCTGATGTAGGAAATGAATCAAGCTTGTAATGCTGGGCTGTTCCCAGATTTCCCCTTGGGCAGAGACCTGCTCCCTGCCTTTAGCACGGGCACCTGGCCCACTGGTCCATGCTGGTGGTTGGGTGTAAAGTCTCACATGGCTTGAAAGCTTTGGTGCCTTAGTACCTGCCTCTCTTCCTTTCAGTATGCATTTCTGCAAGACAGTGCCATCAACTGAATGTCTCTGTTTGTTCCGTAAGGAGGAGAAAAAATGGGACAGCGGGACTTCTGATAATGGTACAAAGGATTAATAGTATTAATAATCTAGTTATGTTTTCTATTTGTAGATGATTTGTGATATGCATGGGACTTGCACATACAAAGAATTTCCATTTTATAGAAACAGGAACATTAGTGTTTTCTCTATTTTTCAGGTGAAAAAATTGGGGATCAGAGAGGTTAACTTGTTCAGAGTCACAGAACCGAGAAGTGTCAGATAGTAATGATTATTGCTGGTATTTATTGGGCACTTACTGTGTTTTAGGTGCTGCCTCATTTAATTCTCACACTCCAGAACCTTTGACTTTTAGTCCATGATTCTTTCACCTACTCCAAGGCTCACCTGATCCTGAGGTGGTTGTTCCATCTGTACTCATAGCACTCGTTGCTAAGACCATTCACTGATAACTACATGTATCACATGGACTGCCAGAGCTGGAAAGTGCCTTTGCTTCCCTGGTACAGCCCCCTCATTTTACAGATGAGGAAATTGAGGTTCAGAGAGGGGAAGTCCCTGACCCAAGGTTGCATAGCTAAATAATAACAGAGTGAGGACTATCCCTGGTTTCCTGGTTTCAAGTTGGTTTCAGTTATCTGTTTCTTTGTAACAAACTACCTCAAAACTCAGTGGCTTAAAACAATTGTTGGATTGGCTTATGATTCTATGGGTCAGGAATTCAGGCTGGGCTTGGCCTGGAGGTTCTTCTGTTGCATGTGGTGCTGGCTGGGGTCCTCATTTGGCTGTATTCTGCTGTGGCCGGGCTGGAAGGTTCTAGAAAACTTCATTCACATGGCTGGTGGTTTGGTGCTCCTCTGTGTTGGCTTTCTCTCTCTCCACTGGCTAGATTGGGTTTCCTCACAACATGGTGGCCTCAGGGTAGTCAGACTTTTTATTTGGTGCCTGGCTTTCAAGAGGGAGTATTCTAAGCAGTGAAGACAGAAGCTGTAGGTGTTTTGAGGCCTGGCCTCTAAAGTTACACAGGGTCACTTCTGCTGTACTCTATTGTCAAAACAGGCCATAGGTCAGCTTAGATTCAAGGGGAGGAGAAATGGCCTGCACCTCTTGATGGAGCGCACCAAAGTCACATTGCAAGAGCACATCACATGTGGAATGAGAGTTACTGCTGAAGCCTTGTTTGGATCACCATCTACCATGAAGTAGTGTGTTCTTTCTCTTCTGCATATACCTTTTTCTCTCCAGCGATATCAGACATCCCTTGAGGACTGTTATGGATTGAATTGTGTCCCCCACAAACATATGTTGTAAATCCTAGCCATTATACTTGTGGAGGTAATCCCATTTGGGAATAGAGGTTTTCTTTGTTATGTTAATAAGGCTGTATCAGTGTAGGGTGTATTTTTTGCCAGTGACCTTTGAGATATCAACTGAACAGATTAGGCACAGAGAAGCAAGCAGAGATGGGAGGAAGACAGATGCCATGTAACATAAAGATCACCCAGGAACCAAAGAACAGAAGCTGAAAAGGACAAGGACCTTCCCCCAGAGCTGGCAGAGAGAGAAAGCCTTCCCCAGAGCTGGCGTCCTGAATTCGGACTTCTAGCCTCCTAAACTGTGAGAAAATAAATTTCAGTTTGTTAAAGCCACCACTTATGGTATTTCTGTTATAGCAGCACTAGGTAACTAAGACAGAGAGTGTATTTCATACTTCTGTATATCCCCACCTAGCATCAGGTACATAGCTGGCAATAAAGAATTATTGGCAACAAGAAATTACCAGTTGCAGGAAGTCTGAAAGCAGTGAAAATATTGTCAAATTGCTGAGTGGTTTTGTGGTTTGGGAGGACTTGGTCTGGTTGGAACTGAATTCTCTGGCCATAGTTCCCTCCTTGCTGAGTACTTTCACTGGTTAATGGCTCCCATGATGTGGGTTTTAGAGATGCTGATAATCCCAAACAGGCTGTTTCTGGATACCTCTTGAACACACTGTCCAGAGGATAAACACACTGGAGTATCTTTGGCCTTAGGGAAGTAGGGAAGAAGAAAGGAGCAGTCTTTCCCCTGCTAGAGAACATTTAGAAATAAGTAAGAGTACCAGTTAACCAGTTGCCATCAAGTCGATTCCAACTCATGGCGACCCCGTGTGTGTCAGAGTAGACCTGTGCTCAACAGGGTTTTCAGTGGCTGATTTTGGGACGTAGATCACCAGGCCTTTCTTCTGAGGCACCTCTGGGTGGACTCAAACCTCCAACCTTTTGGTTATCAGCCAAGTCCATTAACTGTTTGCACCACACAAAGTAAAAACCAAACCTGTTGCTGCTGAGTCGATTCCGACTCATAGCGACCCTATAGGACAGAGTAGAACTATCCTGTAGGGTTTCCAAGGAGCAGCTGGTGAATTCAGACTGCCAGCCTTTTGGTTAGTAGCCGAGCTCTTAACCACTGCGCCACCAGGGCTCCAGTTTAGAGTATCAAAACAAAAGAAAAAAACAAACCCATTGCCGTGGAGTTGATTCCGACTCATAGCAACCTTATAGGACAGAGCGACCCTATAGGACAGAGTAGAAATGCCTCGTAGGGTTTCCAAGGTGGTGGATTCCAACTGCTGACCTTTTGATTAGCAGCCTGAGCTCTTAACCATCGTGCCATCAGGGCCCTGCCTGTTTACTTAGGGTGGGGCCTTCCAGATTAGGACACCGTATACGTGGGGTCACCATAAGCAGGGTGCTCCTGACTCAACTGAGCCTGCAGTGTGTGGTAAAGAGCTCTCAGAATGGACTCCACTGTATCCCTAGTGTATTGGCCCTCCTCCCCTCCCTGTTCTCCTGCCCTCCATCCCTCCCTGAGCCACACCAAGGGTCCTGTCTTTCAGGATTCTGGGCCAGTAGCATTTCAGATGGAAGGCCTGGTGTATTCCTTGATGTGATCATTCAAGAGGAGGTTTATGTTGCCTCATATATTTGTCCAGAGGCTTTTGAACTCTGTTGTTATCATCTGTCCAGACCACCTTTTGGGGACAGTGAGTCCCAAAGATACAGCACCCAGTCTTCGAAGTGATCCCTCCTTTTCTTTGTCCTTATTGTTCTCAGGTGTCCCAGGATGTCCCTTCACAACTGCTACTTTGGGATTTGATGGACAAGTCTGTTTCTACCTTAGCCGTATGTTTCGTGATTTTATAACTTTCAGCCATTCAGTCATGTCTGCTTTGTCTAAAATGTCCCAGTCTTTGTAGTGGTTAAAATCATGCAGACACTTGTAATGATGACCTTTGTTAGTTATCCATTTTCAGGACTCCAGTCAGACTCAGTGTTTATTATTGTTTACTCAGAATGTTGCTACTTCCAAGATCTCAAACTTTCAGAATGCTTTCTTTGACTATAATCACCTGCCTCCTCACACCTTCTCTTGCCTTGAGGCTGCCCTTAGCTCCTCAGTGACCTTGCTCCCCCGAGCAGCCTGGGGCCATGTCCATGACCCTTTCCTTCCCTTCCGCTTCCCTGCCCTCACAGCCCACTTGGTCTTTACCACTTTCCTTCTTCCTGTTTCTGGGAGAAGATATGTCTCTCTCTTAAATAATAGCTTTATTGAGATACAATTCACATACTATAAAATCCACGTAAAGTGTAGAATTCTGTGGTTTTTAGTACATTCACAGGTATGTACAACCACCACCACAGTCTATTTCAGAACATTTTTATCACCTCAAAAAGCAACCCCATACCCTTTAGCTATCACCAGACTTCCCCCATCCCTCACCTCAGCCCTAAGCAACCACTCATCTACTCTCTGCCTAATAGATTTCCCTGTTCTGGACTTTCATCTGAATGGAATCTTGTAATATGTGGTCTTTTGTGACTGACTTCTTTCACTTAGCATAGTGTTTTCAAGGTTCATCCATGTTGAAGCATATATCCATACTTCATTCCCTTTTTTTTTTCTTCCATGATTATATGGTTTATTAGGGAAGTAACAGGCTACAACTCAGGTTCAGTATCAACTTGGAAGCAACAGGAACAACTTAGGAGACAGGACTTCATTCCTTTTTAATGAGTGAATAATATTCCACTGTATAGATATACTACATTTTGTTTATCTATCAGCTGATAGATATTTTGGTTATTTGGATATTTTGCCTATTCTGTATGAGTAGTGTTGTTATAAACAGCTGTGTACAAGTTTTTGTGTAGACATATATTTGCGTTTCTTTTGGGTAGAATTGTTGGGTCATATGGTAACTCTGTTTATCCATTTAAGGAACTGCCAGACTCTTTTTCACAGTGGCTGACCATTTTACATTCCCACCAGCGGTATATGAGGGTCCCAGTTTCTCCACATCCTCACCAACACTTGCTATTATCTGACTTTTTGATTTTAACCATCCTAGTGGTGTGAAGTACTTTTTCACTGTGGTTTTAATGTACATTTCTCTGATGACTAATGATGTTGATCTTCTTTTCATGTGTTGGTCATTTGTGTGTCATTTTTGGAGAAATGTCTATTCAGATCATTTGCCCATTTTTTAAAAAAAATTAGGTTTTTTTTTTTATTGTTGTAGTAAGAGTTCTTTATATGTTATAGATATAAGTCCCTTACCAGGTATATAATTTGCAAAGGCATATTATCAGATATATGATTTCTCCTATTCTGTGGGTTTTCTTTTCACTTTGTTTATGGTGTCCTTTGACACATCAGAGTTTTTAATTTTGATGACGTCCAGTTTATCCATTTTTTTCTCCGCCTGCCCTTTTTTTTTTTAAGTTCAGTCTTCTTCCTCTGCTCTCTGTCCACTCCCAGCCCTCCTCTCCTGAGCCTTGGTTCTGTTGCTTCTCCCCTTCACTCCTGTACTCCTACCTTTGCATCCTTACATCTTCCTATTGGCTCACTCCTCTCTGCCCAACAATATGCTGTAGCCTTCCCTATATTGAAAGTCTCGTCTCTCCACCTCTTTCTTTAATTCTCATGGTGTCTTTCTCTTCCTCTCACAGCTAAGCCACCTGAGTGGTTTGCCCTCTACAGTTTCTCAAGATTCACTCAGTCCCTGCTCATGTCCTTCCGACTTCTATTCTGGCTACTATGTGGAAACCATTCTACTACTGTCACCCTGCTCTGTCCTCATCCTTTCTGATTTTTCTTCCCGAGCAGCCTGCGCTTGAATTGCTTCATTTGGCCTCTGCACCTGCTCCTGGCCACGCTGCAGCCCCCTTGACCTTGACCGTACCTGCTCACCTTCCTTGCCGGCTGCTCTTTCTCACCGTTTGACCTCTCACGTGAGTGCTCTATTCCCTCTCCTTTGGATTTCACCCACTCTTACCTCTTCTATTATGCAGGTTGGCTCAGGACCCCACATCTTTATTTCCTGTTTCCTGATGGCCATCTCTACCCAGATGTGTTGCTGACCACATCACTCAACAAGCTTGAAATCAAATCTCCCTACTGCCCTCATGCTTCTCTTAATGGCCCCATCATCCTCTCAGACACCCAAGCTTGACCTTTGGAGTGCTGCTTGGGCCCTTTCATTTAACAACTGACTCACTGGCTGTTTGCTGAGAGCCTGTTGTGGCCAGACTCTTCTCTCCAGAACCTCCCACATCAAGTCAGTGATTGAATCCTCTTGCATTTTCTCAGTGGCATCTGACCATGCAGCCTGACCATGCTCCATTCTCTCTCACCTCACGCTGGTTCAGATTGTCACCACCTCTCATCAGCATAGTTTCAGTGACCTTCTATTGGCCTCCAGTCCTTCCTTTTTGCTCTGACCCTCTTCATCTTATAAGCTTTTGCTTTATTAAATTTTCTGAAATGTAGTTTATGCCATCCCACCACTCAAAAACATGGAAAGTTTCTCAGCCTACTATATTAAATTCAAAGTTCTTAGCATGATATTTAAGGCTGTCTGGTATCTGTTTAGGACCCCTGGTGGCGCAGTGGTTAAAGTGCTGGGCTGCCAACAGAAAGGCTGGCGGTTCGAACCCCCAGCTGCTCCATGGGAGAAAGATGTAGCAGTCTGCTTCTGTAAAGATTTATAGTCTTGGAAACCCTATGGGGCAGTTCTACTCTGTTGTAGAGGGTCGCTGTGAGTTGGAATCAACTTGATGGCAATGGGGTTTTTTTTTGGGGGGGGCATCTGTTTCTTTATATGCAGACTTTTTCTTATGACTGTAGTAGGGAAAGCAGGTTTTGCTGATCTCCCTGGAGGCTGTGTTGGGGCGGTGGGGGAGTAGGGGAATGCCTGACTCCGAGAGGGGCTGCTCTGACCCTTTCCTGGCCCTGCCTCAGCCAGGACCCCAGCCTGCAATTTCCCAGGATCAGCCTGTGACCTGGCCTCAGAGCTCTCCTGGAAGATATAGACACAGAGTAAGCACCTGCCGGCACCTTCTCCCACCCTCGCCTTCTTCTAGGAAAATGGAAAGTCATCAAAAATGAAATGGAACGCATAAAGATCAATATCCTTGGGCATTAGTGAGCTGAAATGGACTGGTGTTGGCCGTTTTGAATCAGACAGTCATATGATCTAGTATGACGGGAATGACAACTTGAAGAGGAATGGTGTCGTGTTTATTGTCAAAAAGAACATTTCAAGAGCTATCCTGTCGGTAATAGAATAATATCCATATGCCTATAAGGAAGACTAGTTAATACAACTATTATTCAAATGTATGCACCAACCACTAAGGCCAAAGATGGAGAAATTGAAGATTTTTACCTTCTGCAGTCTGAAATTGATCAAACATGCAATCAAGGTGTGTTGATAATAACTGGCTATTGGAATGCGAAAATTGAAACTAAGAAGAAGGATTGGTCATTGAAAAATACGGCCCTGGTGATAGAAACAACACCGGAGATTGCATGATAGAATTTTGCAAGACCAACGACTTCTTCATTGCAAATACTTTTTTTCACCAACATAAACGGTGACTATACACATGACCTTGCCAGATGGAATTCACAGAAATCAAATCAACTCTATCTGTGGAAAGAGACAATGGAAAAGCTCAATATCATCAATCAGAACAAGGCCAGGGGCAACTGTGGAACAGACCATCACTTGCTCATATGCAAGTTCAAGCTGAAGTTGAAGAAAATTAGAACAAGTCCATGAGAGCCAAAGTACAACCTTGAGTGTATCCCACCTGAATTTAAGACCATCTCAGGAATAGATTTGACTCATTAAACACTAATGACTGAAGACCAGATGAGTTGTGGAATGACATCAAGAACATCATACATGAAGGAAGCAAGAGGTCATTCAAAAGACAGGAAAGAAAGAAAAGACAAAATGGATGTCAGAGACTCTGAAACTTGCTCTTGTAGAGTAGCTAAAGTGAAAGGAAGAAATGATGAAGTAAATGAACTGAACAGAAGATTTCAAAGTGCAGCTCGAGAAGACAAAGTATTGTAATGATACATGCAAAGAGCTGGAGATAGAAAACCAGAAGGGAAGAACACGCTTGGCATTTCTTAAGCTGAAAGAACTGAAGAAAAAATTCAAGCCTCAAATTGTGATCTTAAAGGATTCTATGGACAAAATATTGAATGATGCAGGAAGCATCAAAAGAAGATGGAAGGAGTACACAGTCACTGTACCAGAAAGAATTGGCTGATGTTCAGCCATTTCAGGAAATGGCATATGATCAAGAACCGATGGTACTGAAGGAAGAGGTCCAAGCTGCACTTCAGGCATTGGAGAAAAAACAAGGCTCCGGGAATTGATGGAATACCAATTGAGATGTTTCATCAAATGGATGCAGTGCTGGGTTAGCTCACTCACCTATGCCAAGAAATTTCGAAGACAGCTACCTGGCCCACCGACTGGAAGAGATCCATGTTTGTCCACATTCCAAAGAAAGGCGATCTAACAGAATGTGGAAGTTATCGAACAGTAGCATTAATATCACACACAAGTAAAATTTTGCTGAAGATCATTCAAAAGCATTTGCAGCAGTACATTGACAGAGAACTGCCAGAAATTCAAGCCAGATTCAGAAGAGGATGTGGAATGAGGGATATCATTGCTGATGTCATGCTGGCTGAAAGCAGAGAATACCAGAAAGATGTTTACCTGTCTTTTACTGACTATGCAAAAGCATTCGACTGTGTGGATCATAACAAATTATGGGTAACATTGGGAAGAATGGGAATTCCAGAATACTTAATTGTGCTCACGTGGAATCTGTACATGGACGAAGAGGCAGTCGTTTGAACAGAACAAGGGGATACTGCGTGGTTTAAAGTTAAGAAAGGTGTGCGTCAGGGTTGTATCCTTTCATCATACTTATTCAACCTATATACTGAGCAAATAATCCGAGAAGCTGGAGTATATGAAGAAGAATGTGGCATGCTTGGAGGAAGACTCATTAACAACTTGCGATATACAAGGTTGATGACATAACCTTGCTTGCTGAAAGTGAAGAGGACTTTTAAGCACTTAGTGATGAAGATCGAAGACCGTAGCCTTCAGTATGGATTACACCTCAACACAAAGAAAACAAAAATCCTCGCAACTGGACCAATAAGCAGCATCATGACAAATGGAGAAAAGATTGAAGTTGAATCCATGATCAATGCCCATGGAAGCAGCAGTCAAGAAATCAAAAGGTGCATTGCATTGGGCAAATCTGCTGCAAAAGCCTCTTGAAAGTGTTAAAAAGCAAAGATGTCACTTTAAAGACTAAGGTGTGCCTGACCCAAGCTATCGTGTTTTCAGTCGCCTCATATGCATGTGAAAGCCGGACAATGAATAAGGAAGAAAGAAGAAGAATTGATGCCTTTGAATTATGTTGGCAAAGAATGTTGACTATACCGTGGACTGCCAGAAGAACTAACAAATCTGTCTTGTAAGAAGTACAGCCAGAATGCTCATTAGAAGCAAGGATGACTTCATCTGACATAGTTTGGGCATGTTATCAGGAGGAACCAGTCCCTGGGGAAGGACATCGTGCTTGGTAAAGTAGAGGGTCAGCAAAAAAGAAGAAGACCCTCAATGAGATGGGTTGACAAAGTGGCTGTAACAATGGACTCAAGCATAACAATTGTGAGGATGGTGCAGGACCGGGCAGTGTTTTATTCTGCTGTACATAGGGTTGCTATGAGTTGGAACCGACTCTATGGCACCTGACAACAACATCCGTTTCTTGGAACAGTTCGCTTCAATCACCCTATGCTTCTACCCAACCAGAATACTCACCATTTCCTAAGGGCCCCTTCGATTTCCCACCCTTGTCTCTGGCCTAGTTCACATGTCACTCAAGTGAAGTGGGATTACCTGTCTTTAAGTTGAAGGGACTGGCTACACCCTACCTTGTATTAGAGCTGCTTGCCCCTGTCTGATTGTCATCCCCACATTGTCATCATCAGGGTCTGTGTCACTCTGCCCATTGTGTCTTCTGCAGTGCTGAGTGCAGTGCCTTGTACATAGAACATGAGTTTGGAATGAATGATTAATATTCCTGAAATGCTTTCTAGGAGAACTGCACTTTGGGTCACCCAAGAGTGAGAGATGCCCCAGCTGGCTCCTGTCTCCTGTTGACAAACATCTTTGGTTTAGGCCTACCAGTCTTGCTCCCTAGTGACCTGAGGACTCCCCTGGTGTGGCCTCTTTCTGGTATCCCACCTCCATGGAGTGCCACTTCCAGACAAAGGAAGTGCTGAATAAGCATTTTTCTGAATTAAATGAAATTCCAGTGATGGATGTGCAATGGAATTAGAATCTTTGAGTATAGAACATACGACCAATTCTAGGATTAGGTAACCATTATTGATTGTTTGATTGTGGTATATCTATCTATCTATCTATATACATAAAATACAAAATATATGTAAAACAAAACCTTTGCTATTTAACATTTTTTACACGTACAATTCAGTGACATTAATTACATTCATCATGTAGTGCAACTATCGCCACTCTCTGTTACCAAATTTTTTCATCGCCCTTGACAGAAACTCAGTGTCCCCAAGCAATGACTCCCTCTTTCCCTCTCCCTCCCACTCCTGACCACTAATAAACTTTGGTCTGTATACATCTGCTTAATCTAGATATTTCATGGCATATTCCACTCAGCATAATGTTTTCAAGGTTCTTCTATGTTGTAGCATATATCAGAACTTCATTTCTTTTTACAGCAGAGTAATATTCATTGTATGTATGTGCCACGCTTTGTTTATCCATTCATCTGTTGATGGACATACAGATTGTTTCTCCCTTTTGACTGTGGTAAATAGTGCTGCAGTGAACATTGGTGTACATGTATTGGTTTGTGTTCCTGCTTTCAATTCTCTTGCGTATATACCTAAAAGTGGAATTGCTGGATTATATGGTAATTCTATGTTTAACTTTTGAGGAACCTCCAAACTGCTTTCCACAGTGGCTGCGCCATTTTTCATTCCTACCAGCAATGGATGAGGGTTCCAACTTCTCCACATCCTCGCCAACACCAGTTGTTTTTACTTTTTTTTGATTGTAACTGTCTTAGTACCCATACCCGTTGAGTCGATTCCGACTCGCAGCGACCCCAGAGAAGTGTTATGGATTGAATTGTGTCCCCCACAAATGTGTTATAAATCCTAACCCCTACACCTGTGGTTGTAATCCCATTTGGGAATGGGTTTTCATTGTTATGTTAATGAGACAGTATTAGTGTAAGGTGTGTCTTAAGTCAGTCTCTTTTGAGATATAAAAGCGACTGAACAAGCAAGCGAGGTTGCAGAGATGGGAGAAAATAGATGCCATGCCACATGAAGATCACCAAGGAGCCCAGAGACAGAAACTGAAGAAACAAAGACCTTCCCCCAGAGCGGACGGAGAGAGACGCCTTCCCCTAGAGCTGGCACCCTGATTTCAGACTTCTAGCCTCCTAACTATAAGAAAATAAATTTCTGTTTGTTAAAGCCACCCACTTGTGGTACTCCTGTTATAGCAGCACTAGATAACTAAGACAGGAGGTAACCATCATTTATGTCTAAAAACATCTTTTTACCATGTTGTGTTCTCATTAATGAATTATTGCTTTTTTTCAAATTTATTTTCTTTAGTTTGCTGTTTTATAATTTTTATGTCATGAATTTGGTCGGCAGTCCAGCATAACGTCTACTCAGGAGCCAAACTCTGTTTGGGCTCAGATTCCTGCTCTGTCCCTCGCTGTGTGAGCTTTTGCGAGTAATTTAACATAACTCCTTCAGTGGCCTCATATGTAAAAAGACAATACAAATATCACACACCTCATAGAGTTAATGAGGGGATTAAATGAGTTGGTTATATGTGTAAATGCCTAGCCCAATTCCTGACACACAGTTGGCTCAAACACTGGCTGCTATTTTTATTATAATTCTTATTGTTTTTATTAAGTCCTACAAATTGCAATTTAACTTTCATCTCTGCGTAGTTTTAATATGTGGGATAGCCACACACTATATTCTTTTATAAGTCAGAGCACTAGTAGTGCATTATCTTCATTATACATGCCTGCTTAAAAAAATTCTAGCTGTAGCATTACTCTGATCCCTAAAGTTGCAAATCAGACAGTGTGACTACTTTGAGGGCTTAAAATAGCTGTCAGCCTCCTTGTGAAGAGGTTAACTAGGCTCTGGTGCACGCCACTGTCGCATTTGTTCCTGCCTTTTAATCCTTGCTAGGATTAAAAATCACAGAATCCTGTTACGTATGGCGTGTTGTCTGTCTTCACTTGTCTTTCTCTGAATTTCTTAGATAAATATTTCCTTAGCAGAGGTAATCTCAGCAGAAGGGATCTTGCATCATGAGATTAATTAATACCTTGTGATGCTTACATATCCCTTTTCAGTTTTATATTCAGCATCGTGTTTCCTTTTAGGCATGGGAGCAGCTGGCTTTAAAAGTTATTGATGGTGGCACTTCCAGTAAGTTCAGACCTGGTGGCGCAGTGGTTAAGAGCTTGGCTGCTAATCAAAAGGTTGGCAGTTCGAATCTACCAGCCACTCCTTAGAAACCCTGTGGGACAGTTATACTGTATCCTGTAGGGTTGCTATGAGTTGGAATCGACTCGATGGCAGTAGGTTTGGTTTTTTGGGTTTTTCCAGTTAAGTTCGGTGTCCATGGTGTTGGAACACTTTCGAGCCCCTTGCTACCCCACCCCTGTGTGTCACCCAGCTAATTTCCTGCAGCATTTCAATATGACATGTGTGTCCTATCCCTTATGGTCCATCTAAGAGAACTGAAGATGGTGGCTATGCCCATTTATTCTTGAAGCTACGGTGCCTTTCAGGGGAACGTGTTTAAATGAGCAGCATTGTGTGTTGAATGAGACCTGGGACTCCCTACTAGGGGCCTTGTGGGAGGAAGGGGTGGCCAAGAAGCGGCACCTGCCACCCAGTGCTCCCTGTACTCTGAACATTCTGAACTCTGTTAGCCTCAGATTGCATCTGGTGGGGAGAGAGGAAGAGGGAGGTGGGGACACATTGGAGAGAAATGTTGCTTGCGCGCTGTCAGAATTATCCCCATTGCACGTTCTGTTACTCTTCCCTGCAGGTTCTGTGCGTGCATTTTTTGTCTCCCAACCTAGGCTGCCAGCTCGTCAGGGGGCCAGGGGGACTAACCACATAGGTCTTTACCTGCCTTGGTGCTGGCCACGTCCTAGACAGTGAACATGATAAACACTGTCATTTCAGAAGCACTTACTGTGTTCCAGGCACTCTGTCAAGTCCTTTCTGTGAAATGATTAATTTAATCCACCCATCAACCATGTGAGTTAAGGTACTATAATTATCTTAGTTTTACAGATGCGGAAGCTGGGGCATAGAGGCAGAATAACTTGTTCACAGTCCGCAACTAGAAATTGATAGATCCTGAAGTCAAACCCAGGCAGTGTGGCTGAGAGGGTCCACCCTTAACTGCTGGGCTACACATCTTGCAGAATACCAAGAGCTACTGTTTGTCAACCACTCACTATGTTCTACACATTGTTCTAAGCACTTTACATATATTCACTAATTTAATCTTTACGTTGGCCCCATGAGGTATGATTGTTCCCATTTTGCAGATGAGGAAACTGAGGCACATCTTTCTAGGTTGGATTGAATGGGCAGATGGCCTATTAAAGGGGGTGGTCTTAGCCCCTCCCATCAAGGTTATGGCTATGACCCAGGTACTGTTGCCTGTGACTGGCAGGCACTGAACCTGGTCTGCAGCTATGTGCCAGCGGGCAGCAAGCCACCTGAAAAGACCCCTCTGGTGGACCGTGTTGAGGGTTTCTAGATACAGAAAGGAGGCATTAGTGAGGAAATGGAAGAGCAGGAGACTGGGCAGGAGAGGCACTTTGGGAGGCCCTTCCTTCCTGGAGAGTGTTATTCTTTGCTGGGCTCTTGCCCGCGCACTTCCTGTCACATGGTGGTGTACCGTGCCCTGTCCCCGCACCTCCTGAGTCTTGTCTGCTTCCACACACTCTTCCTCGCCTTTCCCAGCTCCATTTCTGAGGATAGTTCTCTCTGCTCAGAGCCCCGAGGGTCCTTCCCAACCCCACTGCCTTCAAGTTGGTTCCAACTCACAGCGCCCCCATAGGACAGAGTAGAACTGCCTCAAGGGTTTCCAAGGCTGTCATCTTTACGAAAGCAGACTGCCACATCTTTCTCCCATGGAGCCTCTGGGTGGATTTGAACCTCTGCCTTTCAGTTAGCAGCTGAGCACTTAACCACTGTGCCACCATGGCTCCATAGGGTCCCTCCAGGAGTTTGTAAATGCTGAAAGACTACCAGCTGAGGAGATGTTGATTTTTGGTTTGAAAATAGGGTTGAAAGGGTTCTGCGGGCCAAGGAAGGGGGGGCGCCTCTGGTTACTGCCAGGTAGGGGTGGACGTCCAGGTGCCCCACCAGATACAGCCCATAATGCAAGATGGAAAAGCTCCTCATGTGTGTCCTTTCTTCTATGTTAAATATAAACTTTTCACGTTTTTGTTTTGGTTTCTGAATGGGAAGAGGTGCTCAGTGGAGGCATTTTCTTTTTCTACCAAGAGGAAGATTAATGTCTCCTGTGGGCCAATTCAAGGAGCCCTAGTAGCTCAGTGGTTAAGCACTTGGCTGCTAACTGAAAGTTCGACAGTTCAAACCCACCAGCTGCTTCATGGGAGAAAGATGTGGCAGTCTGCGTCAGTAAAGATTACAGTCTTGGAAACCCTATGGGGCAGTTCTACCCTGTCCTATAGGGTCCTGTGAGTCGGAATTGACTTGATGGTAATGGGTTTGGTTTGGTGGGTCAAGTGACAGGTAACATTACTTGCTCTCATCCTATTTCCTATAAACACACATAACCTGTACTGTAACTACATTTTCAGATTGGCTCTTCAATGTGTGTGGATTGTCTTTGCTTGAATTTGGCAGTCCAGGTTAAACATGTTATATTCTGGACACCCATATCCAAAGTACGATTGAAACTTTACCTACTTTGTCAAAAAAACCAAAAACCAATCCCCTTGCCGTCAAGTCAATTCTGACTGATTGTGACACTATAGGACAGAGTAGAACTGCTCCATAGGGTTGTCCAAGGAGCGGCTGGTGGATTTGAACTGCTGACCTTTTGGTTAGCATCCGAATGTTTAACCACTGTGCCACAAATGCAGAGCCTTCCTTTTTCAGGTCAGGAGTTTTGCAGCTTCTTCAAATGAGGGGAATCACCTGCAAATTCCCTTTGCTGGTTAGAGCAACTGTTCTCAAACTGGTGTGTATCAGAATCACCTGGAAACTAGTAAGACCATACAGAGGCTCAGGCTTGCTTAAGTCGCATAGAGCCTGGGTCTCTGTGTTTTTATCAAGTTTTCCAGCTTATTCTGACAGACACCTTATTTTGAGAACCAGGGTGAGAACACTGATTCTTAAACTTGGCTGCACACTGGATCTCCAGGAAGTTAAAGAACAAAAAAACACAGAACTCATTCTCGTGTACTCCTTTTGTTGTTAGGTGCCATCAAGTCGGTTGCAACTCATAGCAACGCTGTTCACCGCAGAACGAAACACTGCTGGGTCCTGCGCCATGCTCACAATCGTTGTTATGCTTGAGCCCATTGTTGCAGCCACTGTGTCAGTCCATCTTGTTGAGGGTCTTCGTCTTTTTTGCTGACCTTGTACTTTACCAAGCATGATGTCCTTCTCCAGGGACTGATCACTCCTAACAACATGTCCAGAGTATGTAAGACGTATGTGTACTCCTAGAGATTTTAATTTAGTTAATATGGGGTACAGCTTGAACACTGGGATTTTTATATCTTCTAGTTCAGTGATTAAGAGCTACAGCGAGCTACGGCTGCTAACCAAAAGGTCGACAGTTGGAATCCACCAGCCACTCCTTGGAAAACCCTACTGGGGCAGTTCTACTGTGTTCTATAGGGCCGCTATGAGTTGGAATCGACTTGGTGGCAGGGGGTTTGGTTTGATTTCTTTGTGGAGACTTTCTATTTTTTCATTTGTTTCAAGTGTATTCATAATTGAAACATTTTAATGATGACGTCTGTAATATCCCTTTCAGATAATTGTAGGATCTCTGTCATCTGGGTGTTGGCATCTGTTGATTGTCTTTTTTCTCATTCAAGTTGTGGTTTTCCTGGTTCTAGGTGTGATGGGTGACTTTCGAGGGAAACCCGAACATTTTGAGACTGAATCTTATTTAAATCTTCTGTTTTAGCGAGACTCCTGTGCTAGTGAGGGAAGCAGGTGCTGCCTGTTACTGTCAGGTGGGGGTGGAAGCCCAGGTTCCCCCCGGACCTCAACTGATACCACTCTGGCTAGAAGGGGCAGGGGTGCCTCATTACTGTTCCCCTCATGGCCTCCACTGACACCATGGCCTCTTTGCCGACTGGGTGGTAGTGAAATTCCTGACTCTCCCCTAGGCTTGCCCTGTTACCACCCCAGTGAGGAGGGGGAGGAGGCCTCGTCACCTCTGGTGGAGTTGGAAGTCCCAGGTCCCCCCACTTTGCATCCTCTGACACCACCAACTGGGAGGGAGGTAAGGTTGGGGTTCCTCATTACAGCCTAGTGATCTAGGCTCCCCGTTCAGTCTTTGGTGGTGGTGGTGGTGGTGCGGTCATGGGATTTTTTTTTTTTTTCTGTGGTGTTTGGCTGGAGTAGAGCTGCTGTTACTGACTAAAAGTGTTCTCTCATGCTGAGTTGCCTCTTTCCTGGTCTTTTGGCTAGACAGAACAGGATTTTCTTGGACTTTTTGTCTGTTCCTGTTGGCATATCTGGGTACCCAGCTTCTCCAGCAACTAGTCTGAAATCCATGAGACAAAAAGAAAACCCAGGGAATTTATTGCTGTGTTGTTCCTCAGGCTCTGTGGTCCCTGGCTGGTCTGCTTTCTTCTCTCTATCTCTCAGAGCCTTCTTATGTTTGTTTTGTATATAACCTCTAGAGTTTTTGGTTGTGGTTAATGGGAGGAATGGCGAAAAGCACGTCTACTCCATCTTTCTGGAAGCAGAAGTTCCTTGCGTTGGGATTTTTAAAGCTCCTGAGGTAATGCTAATGTGAAGCAAAATTTGAGAATCACGGGGCTAGAGCATTGGAGCAGTCAAAACTAGTTTTGGAGGCAGACGAAGAGGACTTGGGATCCTCCCCAGCTGGTAGTCTTTATGAATCATTACGTACTCTTTATAAATTCTTCTTTCACTTATATTCACTTTTTTTCTCCATATAGCCCTTCCTAGTCTGACTCCTATTCCTGAGTGTGTGTTCCTAAATGGAGGTGCAGAAATGAATCCAATCATACAGGAAGTATTTATTGTGCTCCTGCTGTATTTAAGGCACCATGCTTGGTGTTGAAGGTCTTAGAATGAGACAAGATGGTGTCTTGAAGGAAATCAACCTAGCTGGGAAGAGATTGGGACAGGGAGAGACAGGCATTATGATAGTATTATGTATTGAGCATGTACTGTGATGTGCTGGTCATTCTGCTAGATGTTTTATAAATGTTCCAATTTAACCTTCACAACAGTGCTGCAGGGTAGATGTTATTTTTCCTGTTTTATAGTTGTGGCTTCAGAGGCTCAGTCAGATTCAGTGACCTGTCCAGGTTCACTGCATATCCAATTATGGGACAAAATCAGACCAAGGCTTTGGTGCTGAATTAGGGCCTTGCTTTTCATGCACAAAGATGTTCCACCGAGCTTCCTTCTGTAGAGTGTGCTATCGAGGGTAGTGCTGTGATGGGGTAGAGCTCAGCCATTCACATTCTTTCTCGGACCCAGGACAGGTTTTAGAGGCAGTGCCTGTTAGTGGCTATTTCTGGCGCTTTGGAAGGGGTCTTGTAGAGGCATGGAATGATGATTCTTGAGGTTTAAAAACATCACTGTAGCAGCCCTGAGGAGAATGGGTTGGAGGGGTCAGTAATGACATGGAGAGACCGTTTAGGAAGCTTATCATGTAGTTCAGGCAAGAGGTGGTAGTAGCTGGAGCTAGGGCCTGTGTTCTTCTCTGGAGTTGTCAAGAGGTACAAGGCATGCTCCTTTAGTTTGGAAAGACTACATGTAGAAGGCAATGAAAAGAAGGTGAAGGGTGGTCTGGTGGTGTGAGTAAGGGAGAAGAGGGATTGTATATAGGGTTTTATCTTATTTTAAAGGAGGAGGAGATAATAAGAAAACCAGAGACAATGGAGAAGTAGGAAGGCCCATACTCCAGAAGGCTTTGACTATTGGCTGGAAAGCCATGACTTAATCCTGTAAACAGTGGGGAACAAAAATGTGTGTCTGTAGGGGATGATATATATGCATAGTCATGTATTTGGAAGAGCAAATGGATAAGAGCTATTAAAAAGTAGGGAAGAGCACTGAGGACTATCACTAAAGCCCAGGTGTGAGAATCTGAACCAGGATGGCAGTGGTGGGGATGGAGATGAAGGGAAGACTACAAGAGACACTACTAAGAAAGATTTAATACAAAACACGTATTAAACATGCGTTGTGTCCTTAGGTCCAGGCTGTCTTTGGGAAGGAGGATCAGGAATAGAAAAGATGTAGAATTCATAGTCTGTACTTTCAAAGAACTTACATCTAGGTGAGTTGTTAAACGACTCAAATGACAAAGCTTTAAGCACCATCCATTTGAAGGACACTTGATGGCAGCAGCTTTGGTTTGGTCTAGTATTTGAACTGTATGGGCATGAAAGGTTGTTTAACTTTTCTCATCTCTGTATTTCCTATGCTGCTTACTGTGAGTCGGGCATTCAGCTATACTGATGTCCTAATTTCTGTATTGAGTTCTCTAGCTTTTGGAGCAGTCCTGGTGTCTTATACTAATATCTCCTAGTTTACCAAACATGTAATTAGGCTGGTGAGTGTTAGCGATTGAAGGTTTGTCTTAGTTATAACTAGTGCTGCTGTAACAGAAATACCACAAGTGGGTGGCTTTAACACACAGAAATTTATTTTCTCACAGATTAGGAAGCTTAAATCCGAATCCAGGGTTCTGGCTCTAGGGGAAGGCTTCCTCCCTTGTTTCTTTTGGCTTCTGCTCCTGGGTGATCTTCAGGTGGCTTGACACCTCTCTTCCCCCATCTCTGCTTCTTTGGCTTGCTTGTTTAATCCTTGTTTGTGTCTCAAAAGAGATTGATTTAAGACACACCCTATATTAATCCTGACTCATTAACATAACAGAGACAACCCACTGGGATTATAACCACAGCCATAGAGGTTAGGATTTACAACACTTATTTTGGGGGGATGCAATTCAATCCATAACAAGGTCTATTTAGCTACAATGACAAGAATGAAACTGTATTCATATTGAGCCCTGTGTGAAAAAAGGGTTGAGTGGGATGCTCGGTCAAGCCTGTGAAAGCATAATCTGTAGGTAGTTCACCATCTTAGCAAGCTAAAATTAGGAAGACCCTTCCTCTCAACCTCTTCTTGGAAGCAGAAGTTGCTGAAATAAGAAAACTTCAGTCAGGGCTTTTATAAATTACTAATGACAAATTCATTATAGCTTTCTGAGTCAAGTGAGATTGTTTGGGATATGCTCTATTGGCAAAGTTAGACAGCCATTTCCTCTGTATTCCCAAGCTTTCTGTTAATACTTACCTGGCTGTATTGCAATGATTTCTGTCTTCTATACCCATACTCTCCCCCTCCCGCATGAGGGACCCCCTGGCCTGTGAGGTCCTTAAACAAGCGCCAAGTCTGATTTCACTTTGAGTTTCCAGAACATAGCATAGTGCCTGACATATTATAGGTGCATATTGTTCTCACGTGGATAAATGCATGAAGGAAGTTGATGTCATAGAGTAGATACTGCTTTGCTTCTTACCGTATTTACCTGGGTACCTCTGTAAGCAGTGGGAACCCCAGCTTGGCTCATACCCAAAGAAATAATCCTGTTCTCCCCGCCTGGTCCACTCGTCATCCACGTCATGTTGGTTATGTTTAATCAAATGATTTTCTTGAGAGACTGTGGTATTTAATGACTTTCCCCTACCAGCCATTCCTTTGGCAATATGGTCAACAATTTTTATGGTATGAGTCTCATTTTTGGGGCCTTTTCAATATCTTTCTTCTACTGAAGGTGAGCTAACTTGTGGCCTGAAGCTGGCTGGATAAATACATCAACTCCCTACTCATCTTATAAGGCTCAGCTCATAAAATCCTAGTTTCTCCCCCACTCTCCCAACTGTATGTGCTTTCTTCCTTGAATTGCTGTAGCATCATTTAGTTTACGTAAACTTAGTGTTGTTTGCGTACTTGTCATAGCATAAAGGAGCCCTGGTGGCGCAGTGGTTAAAGTGGTCAACTGCTAACTGAAAGGTCGGTGGTTCAAAACTACCAGCGGCTCCATGGGAGAAAGATGTGACAGTTGGCTTCTGTAGAGATTACAGCCTTGGAAATCCTGTGAGGTTGCTGTGAGTTGGAATCAACTCAGTGGCAGTGGGTTTGGTTTGGATTTTTTGTCGTTACATACTGGTAGGCCCTATAAGGGGTGGTTGGACTTAAAGTCTGTATTTTCTGCAGTGCTGGCGGAAGGTCTGGCACATAGTAGCTGCTCAGTAAACACGTGTAGCGTTGAGTAAGATTCAGCAAGGGTTTAGTTTGTCAGAGTGAGGCCAACAGCCCTAGAGTCCTGTGAATATCAGGTGCCTTGTGACAGTTGATACCTCTTAGTAATTCTTTTTTTCCTCTTTCAGCAGTAGCTTGAAGTTGTTTTTTTTATTCGATATATGTCTGAAGCACACACTTGAGGCTGCTGACTCATCTCTTCTGGGGGAGAAACCTTAATGCATTGGGTATGCTACGTGGGAGGGATGCAGTCACTCCTGCAGCTTCCCTATTCTTGTGTACTCTTTTTTCACTTCACATCAGTCTGTTTACTTTTTATCCAACAGGGAGGCTGGGGTCTAAGAGACTGGACTATGGTATGGAAGCATTCTGAACTGGTTGCAATGCCAATCCTACCCTTTATTAGATCAACAGTCTTGAACAAGTCACTTCTATCTCTTAGTACTTCAGTCCTCTCATCTGCAAAATAACAGAGTTGATTTATAATCTAAATCTTAGATGATCTCCAGGATCCCTTCCAACCCAAGCACTCTGTAATTCTATACCTCATTCTTCCCATATATTCTACAGGCCTCCGCCTCCCCCTAGTGAAGTCACATCCCAATTACTTAATGCCCACACACTGGTTGACAGATCAGTTATAGCAGACAGCTAGAACACAGCAAGACTGTGAAACACTCAATATGTTCCTGGGCTTTGTGAAGTACCCTGTCTTTGAGGCGTGGGAGGAGACAACTTGTGAGATTTTTCTTCCTTAGCGGTTCATCAATACCTTGCTCAAATGTAACTTCACGCAAGCAGAATTTCTTCATTACTTGTCTTACGTTCTCAAGTATTTACACCTTTTGCTATTCTATGAAAAAAAGATCTTTTGAAGTCTTAGTCATCAATTTTGCCCTACTGCAGCCAACAGAGGAGAGTTTTGAAGAACAGAGTCAAACTCTGTAGAAAGGCAAAGGAGGAAAAAAAAAAAAAAAATGAGCGAAGATCCTTGGGTTTTATAGAAATTCAAGCAGGAAGAGGCCTGTGTGTGCTCCATAGCCCCAGGGTTTGTCTCAGGGGCCAGCATCTTGGCCTTAAAGAGTGGCATTTGTTGCCCACCCCTCAAGGGCTAATCCTTAGCCTTGCTGCCTCAGAAACCTAATTTTGTGTTACAACAGTGCTTTGCAACCCGGCTGCACCTTAGGATCGCCTGGGAAATGTACAAAATATGGATGACCACTACCCCCAGGGATTCTTATTTCATATGTCTGGTCTGGGGTCCTGTTATCATTGTAATTTTAAAAGCTCTACCTGAGAAAAAAATCTGTTGCCGCCAAGTCATTTCTGACTCATAGCAACCCTGTAGCACAGAGTAGAGCTGCCCCATAGGGTTTCCAAGGAGCAGCTGGTGGATTTAAACCGCCAACCTTTTGGTTAGCAGCCGAGCTCTTAACCACTGTGCCAGCAGAGTTCTTTTGGGTACAAAACCAGCTCTTATCTCCCTGGAGGTAGAAGAATAGAAGTTAGGAGGGGGGAAGCTCTCCATCTGAAGGTGATTTGGGAGTGTTCAATGGCAGCAAGTCAAAAGCGGTTGAGGTGTCCATCCACACAGTGGCGATGGTTTCACCACTGAAGCCAGAATATTCAAAGTCTGTAGGTCAAAGCTCTTCTCCACCTACAAATAATTTGGTTGAACACTGCCAGAAGTTGGCCTTTATATGTCGTGCTCACATGTGCGCTCGTGTCTGCTTCCCCTTCTGTGATAGCTTCTTTCTTTACACTTACGAGTATATACGTTTTGGTAATTGACATCTCTTTTGGGCCTGGGAGACCTTATCTTTCTCTTTCCCTGTTCTCTGCTCTGTCTCCCTGCCCTCTTTCCCCTTCTCGTCCTGTCTCTGCGTGTATTTTCTGGCCCAGATGTGAAATAAGCCATTTCTCCAGGAGGCCCTGGTATCTTTTAATGGAAAATGATATTCAAGACTATGATCTGGGCACTAAGGATGCTAATTTTTATTGGAGTTGGCCATTGTTTCTAGGCTTTTTCCAATGGACAGAGTTGGGCAACTATGTATATGGAGAGAGAGTGAGAAGGAATGTGATAGATATAAAAATACTTGTGAGTTCATACTGACATTTTCAATTCAAATTCAAGACTACAAGGTTTTTACTTAATTTCTTCTATATTCCATCTGTTCTTTCTTTCACATCCAAAATCCTGGTTTTCCAGGACATAGGGAATTACAGACTTTATATCCCTTAATTACTCATTTACTTTGTCCCACAATATGTAAGCAGTAATTTCAGAATAAGAATACTAATACCAGCACCAATGATGACTACTGAAAACAGTAAAAAAAATTTTTTTGCATATGCCATCTGTCTTAGTCATCTAGTGCTGCTATAACAGAAATCCCACAAGTGGATGGCTTTAACAAAGAGAAGTTTATTCTCTTCACAGTCCAGTAGGCTGCAAGTCTAAATTCAGGGCGTCAGCTCCGGGAGAGCGCTTTCTCTGTCTGTTCTGAAGGAAGGTCTGTGTCATCAGTCTTCCCTTGGTCTGGGAGCATCTCAGTGCAGGAACCTCAGGTCCGAAGGACACGCTCTGCTCCTGGCACTGCTTTCATAGTGGTATGAGATTCCCCTGTCTCTCTGCTTGCTTCTCCCTTTAGTATCTCAAAAGAGATTGGCTTAAGACACTATCCAATTCTGTATACCTCATCAATATAACTGCCGCTAATCCGTCTTATTACATCATAGTGATAGAGTTTACAACACATAGGAAATCACATCAGATTACAAAATGGTACACAATCATACAATACTGGGAATCATGACCCAGCCAAGTTGACAGATATTTTTGGGGGACACAATTCAATCCATGAAACCATCCCTATTCTCTACTGTTTTTTTCATGATTGTACTATATTATTGTAGTAGGCTGAATAATGCTCCCTCCCCACCCAAAGATACACATGTTGTAATCCCTGAAACCTGTGCATGTTAATATTTCCTTATATGGAAAGACTTTGTAGATGTGATTAAATTAAGGATTATGAGATTATAGAGGTGGGCCCTGAATGCAATCACAAGTATTCTTATAGGAAGGAGGTGGAGGGAGATTACACATAGAAAATGAGAAGGCAATGTGACCATGGAGACAGAGACTGAAGTGATGCAACCACAAGCCAAAAAAAGCTGGCAGCGACCAGGAGCTGGAAGAGGCAAGGAATGGAGTGTCCCCTAGAGCCTCTGAAGAGGATATGGCCTACTGACACCTTGATATTAGCCCAGTAAAATAAATTTTGAACAGCTGACCTCTAGAATTGAGAGAATAATGTTTTTTTTTTTTTTGGTAAACCACCAACTCAGTGGTGATTTGTTACAGCAGCCATAGGAAACTAATATAATTGTATAGCCATTACACATTGTAGTCTCTCCCTTTTAACCCTCACTTAGTCTTAGTTCCTCAATAACTACGTATTTAATACTTACTACCAGTACTTATATCCATGTCCTTAGTCATTTGGTCATCTGAAGTTCATTCTCTAGTATCCTTAGGAAAGGCTCATGGGAATAATAATCCCTGAGTTTTTGCACATTGGCAACCTTTTATCTGTGCCGTTTGTATGTGAAGGTCAGAATTGCTGGGTATAAAATCCTTGGTTCACATTTTCTTTCTTTGAGTGTCTTAAATGTTATTCCATATTTTTTCTGGCATAAAGCCTTCTAAATCTGATGTTAATCCACTTTTTTTCCTGCTTATAAATCATGTACTTTTTTGCTTAGATGCCCAAATGACTCTTTCTTTAAAGTTTGGTAGTTTTATTAGAGTATATCCTGGTATTGGTTGCTCTGATTCAACATTCTCTAGTATACAATATGTTCTTTCAGTTCTTTTCTCAGGAAAGATTTCATAAATTATTGTTTTAGAATTCTTTGTTCTTGCTTTGATTTTATTCTTCAGGGACCCCTCTTATTCATATGTTGATTCTTCTTTGCCTGTCTTTAATATTTGTCGCTTTCTAATCCCTTTTACCTCTTTCAAAAGGAGCCCTGGTGGTGCAGTGGTGAAGTGCTTGGCTGCTAACTGAAAGGTTGGTGGTTAAAACCCACCTGCTGCTCCTCAGGAGAAAGATGTAGCAGCCTGCTTCTGTAAAGATTTACAGCCCTGGAAGCCCTATGGGACAGTTCTACTCTGTCTTATAGAGTCACTATGAGTTGGAGTCAACTTGACGGCAGTGGGTTTGGTTTTTTTGTTTATCTTGTTCTACGTTTTTTTTTTTAATTTAAAAAAATGTTCTACTTTTCACCAATTCTCTTCAGACATTTGTTAGGTTTATTTTTTTTCCCCCCTGTATTCCTTCTAGTTTAGTTTTTATTTTTAACAAAAATTTTTCAAACTTCTGATTCTTTCTTGAGTTCTGTCACTTCATTTTTGAATTTTCTCATTCTAATTTGTTATTTCATATCTTGCATAATTTTAAATATTTTAAACTTGTTTTGAAGTAATAGGTTTTATTTTTATCTGTTAAGTATGTCTTTCTGGCATGCTTTTGTTGTTTCTAGAGATATTATTTTGCTTCTTATTCTCTTTTTTTTCCTCATAGAAACATTTATGGGCTTGACCTTGACAGTTTACTATTGTTAATTTAGTGAATTTTTAAATGGAAGCTTGGTTCATTAGCTTTTCTAACATCAAAGAGCTTCCTCTTCTATTGTTTTCATTGTAGCGTTTAAAAAAGTATGTTGACTCTGTTTCTTTCTCCTACTTTTATCTGAACTTTCTCTTTCGTTTGTCTCTGTTGTTCCTATCCTTCTTGGTTTTGATTCTACTCCTAGCAAGTTCTCTTCAGTGTGGAATCCTGTTCTGGTGAGTTGGTTTTGAGAATTCATAGGGGCCAGGGTGCTCCAGCTCTTCGGACCTCACTTGGGCCCCTTGCACCGTGTCGGCTGTAGTTCTTTAATTTACTCACTGTGCCCTTCAGTGACTACCTGTTGGCTCAGTTCGGGTTCTCTTCTTCCTAGGTTCATGAGGTACCCCACTGCTTCCTTTGTTTTCTCCTGCATAGACACCAGTAGCATGCTGGTCTTGTTAATGATCTGCTTGTATTTTTGGGTTTGTGGGGATACCTTGATACCAAATTTTATTGAATGTTGTCTGTGAGTTTAAAATTTTTTTCATTAGTTGCTTTGTCTGTTTTTGTGTAGGATTGTGGAAGAGCCAACAATTATAGCATCTCCATTGCTACCATTTTCCCAGAATCTGGGATATCATCTTTTTATTTTCACTCCAATAGGGCAAAATTGCTGACATATTAAATTTTTTTTTTTTTTTATGAAATAGAAGGTGTCAGTACTTGAGAATATAACAGAAGTAATGAATGAATTTTGCTTATGTATAGTTACATTTAAGCAACATACTGATGAACAGCTAAAGGAAGAAAGAGATCACAAGTTGTCTCCTCCCACGCCTCAGAGAGAGAGGGCACTTCACACATCCCGGGAACACGTTGAGTGCTGTGCAGTCTTGCTGTGTTACTAGCTGTCTGCTGTAATTGATCTGTCAACCAGTATGTGGGCATTAAGTAATTGGGATGTGACTTCACTGGGGGAGGAGGTGGTCTCTAGAATATATGAAAAGAATAAGATACAAAATCACAGAGTGCTTGAGTTTTAAGGGATCTTAAAGATCATCTAAGATTTAGATTATAAGTCAACTCCATTATTTTGCAGATGAGGGCCTGAAGTACCAAGAGATTGAAGTGACTTGTTCAAGACTGTTGATCTAATAAAGGGTAGGATTGTATTGCAACCAGTTCAGAATGCTTCCATACCATATTCTGGTCTCTCAGACCCCAGCCTTCCTGTTGAGTAATGAGTAAACAGATAATTGTAAAGTAAACAGGCCTTTTGTAGAGTACATTGAGGGCCATTCACTTTTTTTGTTTTAAGAACTTCAGTGTTCTAGCTAGTGGATTTTCTTAAAATAGAGGCACACATTATTTAGCTTCTGTGTTTATGTGGAATAGTCAAGGGTAGGAACAGAAGTTTCCATCAACACTATCACAGCTCTTCCGTTACAGAATTAAGGGCAGAACCTGAAAGCGTGGCTTTGTCATTCCCACTGAACTTTTAAATCTGTTTTTTTTTTTGTGGACATTTCCAAGAAAAAGGAGTATTTCTCTGAAAGCTGTATGCTCTTCATTGAATAATAGTTTACAACTGATGATTTAATGAATTGACATTTATTTATCTCGATGTATATTCTCTCTTAATGGTCTTTTTGTTCCTTTCGCCAAAGAGACAACAATTCATACGTGTGCACTCAGTGCCGGGCGCATGATTGGTGCTTTGTTAATACACATCGAATGAATCTGTTTGGAGAAATGGGACTAATACATGAAAAGATGAATAAGGTCAGATGCCATGCATTGTCAAGTACCTAATTGTATGCCTCCAATCCTGAGAAGAAAGTACAGTATGGGAAGGCTTCCTGGATGAAATGGTAAGGTAGATTTGAGTACCAATTCCTCCTCTCCTACACGTATGAGCACTAGCCTTTATTTTGCCTTAGTACGGTGATAGTGGCATCAAATGAGGGAAGACCACAGGTAAAGTGCATTTTGCCATCAGAGAAAAATGGCTCTTTCAAGAGACATGTATTCAGCTGTTTTCTTTCTCTTCTATCTCTTAACTTTCCTAGTCCCTAACCCAGCCTATTTTTCTTTTGTAGTTTTTGAAATGCTTTTCCTCTGTTTGATCTCCGGGTTCTTTATTTGAGATAGTTGGTATTATTTCCACTTACAGGTAGGGAAATTAAGCCCCAGCCGCTGAGTGTTACAAAATCCCTTAGCTAGTGAAAGGCATTTCCCAGTGGAACTGGCTCCAGAGGCCCCGTTATATTGCACATCCTGGTTCTGATAAAACTATCTCCCTCTTTTGATGAGAGGATAAGTGGGAATGTCTAAAATAACAAGAGGACTGTGGGCAGAGAATTTCATTCAGGCAATCAGTAAATACTTCCTGAGTACTACTGCAAGCCAGGTACTATGGCAAGTTTTGGAATACTGAACATGACAGTACTGGCTGCAAGGGTTATGTGATTTTATGTGGTGTCATGGAATAGAGAAGTCCCTGGGTAGTGCAAATGGTTAATGTGCTCAGCTGTTAATAAAAACGTTGGAGGTTGGAGTTCACCCAGAGGCTCTTTGGGAGAAAGTGCTGGCAGTATGCTTCCAAAAAATCAGACAGTGAAAACCCTATGGAGCACAGTTCTACTCTGACACACATGGGGTCGCCATGAGTCAGAATCGACTCTATAGCAACTGATTTTACTGGTTATCATGGAAGGCAAGACTCTGGGTGGTGCAAAACAGCTAACACACTCGGCTACTAACCAAAAAGCTGGAGATTGGAATCCACCCGGAGGTGCCTCAGAAGAAAGGCCTGGCAATCTACTTCCAAAAATTCAAAAACTTCCAAAAACTATTGAGTACAGCTCTACTCTGGTACACATAGGGTCTCCATAATTTTGAATTGACTGGCCGGCAACTAGAAAAAGAAATCAGGGAAGGTTGGCATATCCTACGGACTTTTCAGAATTATCCAGTCAAGAAGTATGAGTGCTTTTTAATGTACAGGCAGTGGTTTTTTTTTTTTTTTTGATTTTATTTATTTTGTTGTTGAGGATATATACAACAAAACATACACCAATTCAGTAGTTTCTTTATGTACAATTTAGTGGCATTAATTACATTCTTTGAGTTGTGTATCCATTCTCACCCTCTGTTTCTGAGTTGTTCCTCCCTCATTAACATAAACTCACTGCCCCTCAAGGCTCCCATCCAGTTTTTTGAGTTGCTGTTGTCAGTTTGATCCCATATAGGTAGTTCTTAAAGAGCATAATGCTGAAAGCAGACCTTTTATTTTTATTTTTTATTAGTTTAGCTAAACTATTACTTGGTTTTAAGAAGACTTCAGGGGATATTTTTGGTTCATGGTTCAAAGATTATCTCAGGGCACTAGTTTCAGGGGTTCATCCACCCTCCATGGCTCCAGAAAGTCTAGAGTCCATGATAATTTGAAATTCTGTTCTACATTTTCCTCCTTTTGATCAGAATTCCTCTATGGAATCTTTGATCAAAATGTACAGTAATGGTAGCCTGGCACTATCCGGTTCTTTAGGTTTCATGCAAAGGAGGCAGTTGTTCATGCAGGCAATTAGCTACACAGTCCATATCCTTCTATTTCTGACTTTTCTTCTTCCTCTGTAGTTCCAGGTGAATAGAGACCAATCATTCTGCCTTGGATGGCCACTTGCAAGCTTTTAAGTCCCCAAGTACCACACAATGGACTAGGAGGTAGAACAGAAACACTGAATACATTATTAGTCCAATTAACTGGGATGTCCCATGAAACCATGACCCTAAACTCCAAACCAAGTAACCAAATCTCATGAGGTGTTTGGTTGTACATAAGCAGGCTCAGCAGCTACTTTCTCTCTTTTTTTTTTTTTGTCATTGTTGCAAATATATCTATCACACTGCTTTTACCAATTCAACTTTTTACAGGTATACAACTTATTGACAGCACTTACAGTAATCAGCTGTGCAACCCTGCCCTTCATCAATACAATTTTTCCATCACCGTTAACCCTCCTTTTCCCCCCTTTCCTGCCTCGGGTATATATTGAATATAACATGATTGCCAGAAGAACGGACAAATCTGTCTTGGAGGAAGTATAGCCAGAATGCTCCTTAGAAGCAAGGATGATGAGATTTTGTCTCACGTACTTTGGACATGTTATCAGGAGAGGGACGTCATGCTTGGTAGAGGGTCAGTGATAAAGCAGAAGACCCTCAGTGAGATAGATTGACACAGTGGCTGCAATGACGGACTCAAGCGTAGGAACAATTGTGAGGATGGTGCAGGACCAGGCAGTGTTCGTTCTGTTGTACATAGCATTGCTATGATTTGGAACCAACTTGATGGCACCTAACAACAAACAACAGCCACATTTTGTTTATCTAGTCATCTGTTGATGGACATTTAGGTTATTTCTACCTTTTGGCTGTTGTGAATAGTGCTGCAATGAACACTGGTTTATGAGTCTCTTTTTGAGTCTCTGCTTTCAAGTCTTTTGGGTGTATACCTAAGAGTGGAATTGCTGGGTCGTATTGTAGTTCCATTTTTAGTTTTTTGAGGAACCACCACACTGTTTTCTACAGTCGCTGTATCATTTTGCATTCCCACCAGCAGTGGAGAAGGGTTCCCATTTCCTCATATCCTTACCAATCTTTGTTATTTCTGTTTTATTTCTTCTTTATCTTAGCCATCCTAGGGTTAGCATAATGGTATCTCATTGTGATTTGGATTTGCATCTCTCTGATAGCTAGTGACTCTGAACATTTTTTCATGTATTTTGTGGCCATTTGAATGTCTTCTTTGGTGAAACGTGTATTCAGGTTCTTGGCCCATTTTATGATTGGGTTATTTGTCTTTTTGTTAAGTTGTCGAAGTTTTCTATATATTTTGTTTATTAGATTATTGTCGGATATATGATTTCTGAAGTATTTTCCCAGTTGATAGCTTGTCTTTTCACTTTTTAGGTAAAGTCTTTTGATGAACAAGAGTTTTGAATTTTTATGAGGTCCTATTTATTTTGTCTTCTGCTGTTTGTGCTTTTGTTATTATATTAGATAATCCATTGTTGAAAGCTAGCCTTGATAGCATTGCCTCTGCTTGTTCTCCTAAGAATTTTATGGTTTTAGTTTGCATATTTAGGTCCTTAATCCAATTTGAATTTGTTTTTGTGTATAGTATGAGGCAAGACTCCTGTTTCATTTTTCTGCATGTGGAAATGTAATTTTCGTAATTGAAGAGACTCTTCTTTCACCATTGAATGGACTTAGCTCACTTGTCAAAAATCAGTTGACCATAGATGGGTGGGTTTATTTCTAGACTCTCAATTCTATTCCATTAGTCTGTGTGTCTATTGTTATACCAGTACCAGCCTATTTTGATTATTGTAGCTGTATAGTATGTTTTAAAATCAGGAGGTGTGAGTCCTCCTACTTTGTTCTCCTCTTTCAGCATTGTCTTAGCTATTTGGGGCCTCTTGCCATTCCATATAAAGTTGAGGATTTTTTTATTTTTTATTTTTTTTTATTTTGTGAAGAAGGCTGTTAGAATTTTGATTAGGATGGCATTGAATCTATAGATCACTTTGGGTAGTATGACATCTTAACAATATTAAGTCTTCCAATCCATGAACATGGAACATCTTTCCATTTATTTAAGTCTTTTTAAATCTCTTTCAGCAGTGTTTTATAGTTTTCGTTGTATAAGTCCATCACATCCCTGGTTAGATTTATTCCTAGGTATTTTATTCTCTTAGATGCTATTGTAAATGGAATTGTTTCCGTAATTTCCCTTTCACATTTCTCATTGCTAATGTATAGAAACCCAACTGATTGTGTTTGTTGACCTTGTACCCTGCAACTTTGCTAAATTCCTCTAGAATCTATTAGCTCTAGAAGTTTTCCTGTGGACTCTTTAGGATTTTGCATATATAAGATTATGTTATCCTTTTATAGAGATAATTTTACTTCTTTTCCAATCTGGATACTTTTTATTTCTTTTTCTTATTTCTCTGGCTACGACTTCTAATACAATACTGAATAGAAGTGGTGAGAGTGGGCACCCTTGTCTTGTTCCCAGTTTCAAGGGGAAAGCTGTCAGTCTTTCTCCATTAAGTATAATGTTGACTGTTGACTGTTTGTATATGCCCTGAATCATATTGAAGAATTTCCCTTCTATTCCAGTCTTCTTTAGAGTTTTCATCAAGAAAATGTACTAGATTTTATCAAATGCTTTTACTCCATCCATAGAGATGATCATGTGGTTCTTTTCCTTTTTCTATTGATGTGGTGTATTACATTGATTGATTTTCTAATGTTGAACTTTCCCTGTGTTCCTGGAATAAATCTTGCTTGATCATGGTGTGTGACTCTTTTAATATGTTGTTAGATTCTGTTGCTAGTATTTTGTTGAGGCTTTTTGCATCTATATTTGTAAGAGATATTGGCCTGTAGTTTTCATTCTTTGTGGTGCCTTTGTCTGGTTTGGATATCAGGGTTATGTTTACTTCATTGAATTAGAGTGTTCCTTTCTTCTCTCAGGCAGTGTTTTTGATGTCTGAGGGCATCAGGTATGTGTAAGGCATTTTGTCTCTCCTTCAGGCTAAATACAGATTAGTGGAGGAGGTACTGTGCACAATCTTGAAAAAAGTAAGCAGCCATTCAGAGCAGTTAGGCAATACAAAGAGTGCCCACAATATAATTTCCTGTCCCCTAGGACTTACGTATCTGCTGATTGTGACTAAGAAGATGGACTCTGAGGGCCCTTCCAGTTGCCCAGTTATTCTGAGACTTATTAAGAATATAGTCAATATAAAGCACTCATTTGTAATCTTAGCCTTCCTCAAAGCCAGTTATGTCAGTCTGCATATCATCGGAGAAAACCAGTTGCTGTCAAGTTGATTCTGATTCATGGCAACCCCATGTTTGTCAGAGTAGAACTGTGCTCCACAGGGTTTTCAATGGCTTATGTTTTTGGGAAGTAAATCACTAGGCCTTTCTTCTGAGGTGTGTCTGGAAGGACTTGAACCACCAAACTTTTGGTTAGCAGCCTAGCACTTAACCATTTGCACCACCCAGGAACTCCTACCATATGAGAGAGACCTGCAGTAGCGGCAGAGAACATGTCTCGACTGATGACTGATGATGATGAATGGGACTGAAATTTTTATCCCCTCAGGGCAATAAGCAACATCATGATAAACGGAGAAAATATTGAAGTTGTCAAGGATTTCATTTTATTTGGATCCACAGTCAACACCCAGAGAAGCAGCAGTCAAGAAATCAAACATGGTGCATTGGGCAAATGCTGCAAAAGATCTCTTTAAAGTGTTAAAAAGCAAAGATGTCCCTTTAAGGACTAAGGTGAGCCTGACCCAAGCCATGGCATTTTCAGTTGCCTCATATACATGTGAAAGCTGGACAATGAATAAGGAAAACCGAAGATTCGATGCCTTAGAATTGTGGTGTTGGTGAAGAATATTGAATATACCATGGACTACCAGAAGAATGAACAAATCTGTCTTGGAAGCAGTACAGCCAGAATGCTCATTAGCAGCAAGGATGGCAAGACTTCGTCTCACGTACTTTGGACGTGTTATCAGGAGGGACCAGTCCCTGGAGAAGGACATCATGCTTGGTAGAGTAGAGGGTCAATGAAAAAGAGGAAGACTCTCAATAGGATGGATTGACACAGTGGCTGTAACAATGGGTTCAAGCATAACAACGATTGTGAGTATGGCACAGGACTGGGCAGTGTTTCGTTCTGTTGTACGTAGGGTCGCTACGAGTCGGAACCAACTCGATGGCACACGACGACGCAGAGAGAGGACCTTTGCATCCTCTAACCTCACCTTCAAAATGGATGTGGCTGTGGCCATAGTGGTGTCATAAACGTGAGTTGATTCTCTGATCCTTCTGCCCTATGCTCATAATTCCGTTGACTCTAGTCTTCTACTGGGATAGCAAATGGGTTGGTGAGGAGGGTGCTGTTTGCTTGTTTTATAGACTCTGGCCTCATTTAAATGTTGGCTGTGTGTGCCAAGTCAGACTTGGTAAACTCGTGCTTGATTTATTCTTCCTCCACAGCCTACAAAACCTGTGAAACAGAATTAGAGAACCAGATCCTAATCATGCTTATTAGGGCTAACCATATATTTAGTCTTGCCAGTGGATAGATGGTTCAGTAAACATCCACTGAGTGTCTGTGCTGACTTTGCAGGCACGCTTGGGGCCCATCCTAAACCTGGCCGGGAGGTGGACTTGTGACAGACTCTTGGACATTTAGAGATCATCTCTTTCTTTCTTTTGACTTTACTTTTGTTGAAGCCAAGGCTCAGATACGTTTGGTAAATTACCCAAGATCACACAGCTAGTTTAGGATGGAGCGTAGAGAATGCGAATTTTGACTATTGTCCTGTTGTAGTCCCTTCCAAATTGTGGTCCAGCTGCCAAAGCGCAGATAGGTTTGGGCCCAATATCCCTGTGCATTGCAGTTCTGAATCCAGCTTCTACTCCTTGCAGTGCCTCTGGGAACATGTTCCGATTCCACCAGTTCCTGTGTGGGGGTGTGTGGAGCAGCTTGCTCTAAGTCCATTCTAGGCCCCAGTATGGGATCTTGCAGGGATTTTGCATCATACATGTGAGTCTGACCTAGATTTCTTTTTTTTCCATAGCCCAGTGTGGGCAATTCTAGAATCTTTGTGTCATGACTTCTTCAAGTTTCTTAGTGGGGTTTGACTAGTGGCTTAGCAATGGGATGTATGGGTACTGTATAGCATTAGGAGAGAAAGGTGAGAGACAGGGAAAGAATGTAGTAATTAATACAGTTAATTCAGAATGTTAAATAATCTTTTTTCCTATATGTGTGTTATGTTCTGGAGGGACCATTTTTAGACCATTAATACACTTGTTAATGGGGTTCCCTTATCTTGTGAGTGTGGTTACCTGTGCCGCAGAAAGACTGAGAAATTCAGTGTCTGGAGACCTGGGTTTTAGTACCAGCTTTGACACTAATTGGAGTCCTGGTGGCACAGTGGTTAAGCGTTCAGCTGCTAACCGAAAGGTCAGCAGTTCGAATCCACCAGCCACTCCTTGGAAACCCTGTGGGGCAGTTCTGCTCTGTCCTGTAGGGTTGTTATGACTTGGAATCGACTCAACAGCAACAGTTTTTTTTTTTTGACACAAACTGACAGTATGATTTCGGGCAAGTCACTTAACCTTTCTGAGCTTCAGTATCTTTAGAATACGGTAAAAAACAGTTCTTCACAGGAGTATTGTGAAGATTAATTTGTAGATAAAAATTGACATAAATCTAATGCCCAAAATGTGAGGATTTAATCAAGTTCCCACTTTCCAATCATCTCTCACACGAGCTGCTCATGTGACACTTTCTTTCTCTGACCCTCACCGCCAAGATCTGGGTCAGAGCTCACAAGTTAAAAGGACACCATCCTTTAGATGGCCAAATAGGCAGAGATACCAGCTGTAAGCTTGGTAGTTCATATGACATCCTTACTTTTGACCTGCTGGCTGCAAATTCCGAGTTTCACCCCTGCCCTTCCAGAATGCCAACCGTAAGCTTGGGGCGTCCCTTGGGCTCCCTCGTCTGCTGGCTCCTACTCGTTTGGGTCCAATAATTCGCTGGAACGATTCACAGAAAGTACTTATGATTACAGATTTATTATAGCAAAAAGATACAAATCAGGATCAGCATAAAGAAGAGACACATGGGACAAGGTCTGAGAGGGTTCCCAACGCAGAGCTTCTGTGTCCTAAAAGGAGCCCTGGTGGCACAGTGGTTAAGTGTTTGGCTGCTAAGCAAAAGGTCAGCAGTTCACAGCCACCAGCCGCTCCTTGGAAATCCTATGGGACAGTCCTACTCTGTCCTATAGGGTTGCTATGAGTCGGAATCGACTTGACGGCAGTAGATTTGTTTATTTTTGTTTTTAATCCACTACATGTATCGATGTCTTCCACCAACCAAGAAGCTCCTGGATCTTCCATGTCCAAAACATTTATTCGGGCCTTAGTGGATAGTCCTAATTAGGGGCCTCAGTGCATAGTCATGATTGATTGAATCATGCTCCCCTCCCTCCCTGAGGTCAGCTGATATGAGGCCATGAGGTGGTCCTTCTTGCTTGGCCAGCTTCCTACTCATTAGTACAAATCCTCTGGTAGTCTTTAGGCCTAGATAACAAGACACCTCAATTCCAAAGATTATGTCTTAGAACCAAGGACAAAGGCCAAATTGCTCTCTGTAAGGTGATTCATTACCTCACAATTAATTAATGCCAGTAAACTGTAAAATACTTTTTAAAAGCTTATCATGTGGAATTTATTGGAACAGTCTTCAAGTCTAATGTAGAATATTTCTCTGATGACTATAGCTAGTTATTTTCTCTTGTCCCATCTCGTGTCTTCTTACTCATCTGTTTAATCCTTATTTGTGATTATAATATTCCTAATTGTTACTAGGTGTTAGGGTTGTCTTTTGTTCTCTTGTGTTTCCCACCACTAGCATTTAAGAAAACTTTCAGTAAATGCTTTAAAATTTCATTATTCAACATATATTGATTTAGCAGCTTCTAAGTGCAAACTCTGCTGTGGAGCTGTAATGGTAAACATGATGGTCAAGGTCATGTCCTCTACAGTATCTTCCACAGTTGTCATCAGATTTCTCCCTCATATTGAATCAGTGTCTTCCAGTGTAACTTTACCAGTTGAACTGTAATTGAGCCTCGTCATGAATTTAATTTTTAAAAAATTATGATGAATTCTAGGCATACAAATATATAGTCAATATAAAGATCATGTAGGTATCAACCACCTGGATTAAGGAAAAAACACGTATAGTAGAAGTTCCCTGGATACTTCTGCTTGTTTTCATTCCCCTTCTTCTCTTTCTCCCCAGAAGTAATCATTCTCTTGAATTTGTTGTTTTATCCTTCCCGTATATTTATATTTTTTAATGAAGAATATGTGTGTATCCATTAACATTATATAGTATTGTTTGTCATGGTTTAAAGCTTTTATTTAATGGTATAATACTATACTTCTACACCTTCCTTTTTTTCCCACTTAATATTATGTTTTTGAGGTTTAGCCATGTAGCTTTAGTTCATTCATTTTCACTGCTAAATAGTACTGCATTGTATGGATAATACCACAGTGTATCCATTCTTCTGCTTATTGGTATTTAGGTTGTTTCCATTTTTTTTTTGTTTTTACAATTAAATACCATACTGCAGTGAACATTCCTGTACAGATCTCTGTGTCTTCAGTGTAGTTATGAATTTTGTTAGGTTATGTACATAGGAGTAGAATTGCAGGGCATAGGGTGAACACATCCTCACTTTACTAGATATTGTAAAATTTCTGGAGGGATATAAATTGACAAGCAGCACATGTGTCTTTGTTTGCTCCACATCCATGCTGACACTGGTGTTGTTAGCCTTTTAGCCTTAAACATTTTTTGCCAATATGCTGCATGTGAAATCTTATTTTAAAATTTGCATTTCCCTCATTACTAGTTTATCGACCATTAAGTTTTTTCCTCATATGGATTGCTTGTTCATCTCTCTTATCCATCCTTCAATTGAGTATTTTGTCTTTTTCATGTTGATCTGTAGGAGTTCTATGTGAATACTGATTTTGGTTATATGTCTATTCACTATCTTTATGGTATCTTCTGATGTATAAAAATTTTAGATTTCAATGTAAAATTTATCAGTCCTTTCCCTTTGGTTTGTGCTTTCTTTCTTTTTGAAAATTTTTTGCAATCTAGTACTGTAATTGTTCTCTTCTATATTGTCTAAAGATTGTTAAGATTTGCTTTTCACATTTAGTTCTGGGATTTATTTTGGTGTGGTTTGAAATAGAGATCTAATTTTATTTTTTCCATACATAGATTACCATTTGTCCTGGCCGTGTTTAGTCCATCCATTCACTACTTTCACCATACCACCAGTGTCTTACAAGTGTCCATATATTTGGAGGTCTGCTCTGAGGCTTACTGTTCTGTTCCATTAGTCCATTTGTCTCTGCTTCCTTCAGAACTTCTATCTTAATTATTATAGCTGTACTAAAAGTTTCATGATCTAGTAGGACAATTTCTACTCTTATGGTCCTGGTTATTTTTGGACCTTATTCCTTCATATAAATTTTATAATCAGTTTAGTAAGTTCTTTAAAATAGGAATCTTTATATTTATCAACTTTTTTCTTTACTGATTTGTCATTTTGGGAATTTTAATTAGAATTATGTTGAATTTATAAAATACTTTTGGGGATAATTGACATCTTTATGATATTAGTCTTCTACTCCATGACTGTGGCTTATCTCTTCATTTATTTAGGTCTTCATTAATATCTTCAGTGACATTTTAATAATTTCTTTTTTTTTAAACATCTTTTATTGGATTAATTTCTAGGTGTTTACAGTTTCGTTGTTACATAAATGATATCCGTTTTTATTATTGTGCTTTAGGAAGCACAATAGGAAGTTTATAGGGCAAATTCGTTTCTCATTCAAATTTATACACAAATTGTTTTGTGACATTGGTCTTTGGTCTTCATCAGTGAGTGCTTCAAATTCTCTTTGCTCTCAGCAAGCAGTGTTGTGTCATCTGCAAAAGCAGGTTGTTAGTGAGTCTTCCTCCAATCCTGATGCCCTGTTCTTCTTCATATAGTCCAGCTTCTCGGATTATTTGCTCAGCATACAGATTGAGTAAGAAAGATGTTTACCTATGTTCCATTGACTATGCAGAGACATTCAACTGTGTGGATCATAACAAATTATGGGTAACATTATGAAGAATGGAAATTCCAGAACACTTAATTGTGCTCATGATGAACCTGTACATAGATTAAGAGACAGTTGTTCGAACGGAACAAGGGGCTACTGCCTGGTTTAAAGTTAGGAAAGGTGTGCATTAAGGTTGTATCCTTTCATGATGCCTATTCAATCTGTATGCTGAACAAATAATCCGAGAAGCTGGACTGTATGCAGAAGAAGAGGACATCAAGATTGGAGGAAGACTTATTAACAACCCGCTTTATACTGATGACACAACCTTGCTTGCTGAAAGTGAAGAGGACTTGAAGCACTTACTGATGAAGATCAAAGAGCACAGCCTTCAGTATAGATTAAACCTCAACATAAAGAAACAAAAATCTCCACAACTGGACCAATAAGCAACATCATGATAAACGGAGACAAGATTGAAGTTGTCAAGGATTTCATTTTACTTGGATCCACAATCAACAACCCCGGAAGCGTCAGTCAAGAAATCAAAAGGCGCATTGCATTGGGCACATTTGCTGCAAAAGACCTGCTTTAAAGTGTTAAAAAGCAAAGATGTCACCTTGAAGACTAAGGTGCATCTCACCCAAGCCATTGTGTTTTCAGTTGCATCATATACATGCGAAAGCTGGACAATGAATACGGACCGAAGAAGGATTGACGCCTTTGAATTATGGTGTTGGCGAAGAATATTGAATATACCATGGACTGCCGAAAGAATGAACAAATCTGTCTTGGAAGAAATACAGTCAGATTGCTCCTTAGAAGCAAGGATGGCGAAACTCTGTCTGACATACTTTGGACAGGTTATCAGGAGGGATCAGTCGCTGGAGGAGGACATCATGCTTGGTAAAGTAGACGGTCAGCAAAAAAGAGGAAGACCCTCAATGAGATGGATTGACACAGTGGCCACAACAATGGGCTCAAGTATAACAACCATGGTGAGGATGGTGCAGGATTGTGCAATGTTTTGTTCTGTTGTACACAGGGTCGCTATGAGTCAGAACCGATTTGAGGGTACCTAACAACCACATCTGCCTGTGTATCTGCTTGTAAGTTATTGGTTTTTACTGTTGGTGTAGATTTATATATGCTATAGTATTTACTGTGGTTGCCCTTTTTTTTCCCCTTGTTTTCCTCTAGATGTCTTCCTTTGCCTTTGTCAACTTAGGCTGACTTCTCCTATATTGTGTATTGTCTTTCCCTTCACCAAAGTTAACACTTGTCTATTATCTAGTTAGTGATTTCCCACCTTCCACCTCCACTCCTTCGTAACCATCAAAGATTGTTTCTTTCTGTGGGTAAACCTTTTCTTGGGTTTTTACAATAGTGGTCTCATACAATATTTGTCCTTTTGTGGTTGACTTATTTCACTCAGCATAATACCCTCCAGATTCATCCAAGTTGTGAGATGTTTTGCAAATTCATCATTGTTCTCTATCATTGCATAGTATTCCATTGTGTGTATGTACCACGACTTGCGTATCCATTCATCTGTTGATGGGGACTTAGGTTGCTTCCATCTTTTTGCTATTATGAATAGTGCTTCAGTGAATATGGGTATGCATATGTCCATTTGTGTGATGGTGCTTATTTCTCTAGGATATATTCCTAGGAGTGGGATTGCTGGATCACATGGTATTTCTATTTCTAGCTTTTAAAGGAAGTGCCATATCATTTTCCATAGTGGTTGTGCCATTTTATATTCCCACCAGCAGTGTATGAGAGTTCCAATCTCCCCACAACCTCACCAGCATATTGCTTTCTGAATTTTTGATCGTGGCCATTCTTGCAAGAGTGAGATGGTGTCTCATTGTGGTTTTGATTTGCATCTCTCTTATGGCTAATGGAGCTCTGGTGGCCCAGTGGTTAAGTGCTACAGCTGCTAACCAAAAGGTTGGCAGTTTGAATCCGCCACCTGCTCCTTGGAGACCCTATGGGGCATTTCTACTCTGTCCTATAGGGTCGCTATGAGTCAGAATCGACAGCAACAAGTTTGGTTTTTTTTAGTGGCTAATGATCATGAGCATCTTTTCATGTATTTGTTGGCCACCTGAATGTCCTTTTTGGTGAAGTGTCTGTTCATGTCCTTTGCTCTTTTTTGTGATTGGGTTCCTTGTCTTTTTATTGTTGAGTTGTTGAAGTTTTCTGTTATTTTAGAGATTAAACCTTTATGAGGTATGTTACCAATGATGTTTTCCCAGTCTATAGGTTCTCTTTTTACTCTTTTGGAAAAGTCTTTTGATGAACATAAGTATTTAATTTTTAGGAGGTCCCAGTTATCTAATTTATCTTCTGGAGTTTGTGCATTTTTAGTTCTGCTTGATATTCTATTTATTCTATAAATTAGGGCCCCTAGCATTTTCCCTCTGTTTTCTTTCATGAACTTTATAGTTTTAGGTTTTACATTTAGGTCTTTGATCCATTTTGAGTTAGTTTTTATGTATGGGGTGAGGTATGGATCCTGTTTCATTTTTTTTGCAAATGGATATCCAGTTCTATCAGCTCCATGTGTTGAAGAGACTATCTCTTCCCCATTTAATGGGCTTTGACCCTTTGACGAAGATCAGGTGTACATAGGTGGATTGTTTTATTTCTGTGTTCTCAATTCTGTTCCATTGGTCTATGTGTCTGTTGCTGTACTATATCAGGCTGTTTTGACTACTGTAGCTGTAGAGTAGGTTCTGAGATCAGGTAGTCTGAGGCTTCCTACTTTGTTCTTCTTTTTCAGTACTGTTTTACTTATGTGGGGACTCTTTCCTTTCCATGTAAAGTTGGTGATTAGTTTTTCCATCTAGCCTGGCACCTATAGGCTGTAATCTTTACAGGAGCCGATCGCCAGGTCTTTTATCCCACAGACCAGCTGGTGGGTTCAAACTGCTGACCTTTTGGTTAATAGCCAAGTGCTTAACCTTTGCATCACCTGGGGAGCCCTGGTCATGCAGAGGTTAAGATTTCAGCTGCTAAGTAAAAGCTCTGCAGTTTGAATCCACCAGCTGCTCCTTGGAAACCCTATGGGGCAGATCTACTCCATCCTACAGGGTCACTGTGAGTTGGAATCAACGGCAATGGGTTGTTTTCATTTAGGCTGCTTTAAATGTTTCTTATCGTCTCTATTTCACATATCTGTTCTCTTTTGCTTAGTCCGTTCAACAAAGGACACTTGAAGTTAATATCAGAAATGTGAAAAATTAATTACTACAAATGACTCATAACCATATGAAAAGATACTCAACTTCACTTATAAGAGTAATGCAAATTATAGCAAGATAGCGTTTCTCATTTATCAGATTGGCACAGTTCCAAAGGTTTGACCACATACTGTGTTAGACACATATGTTCCCACTTGCTGAGTGCAAAGTAAAATAGTACAGTTCCTATCAATAGAAGAGAAGTGGCAATACTTAATACATTTACATGTATATTTACTCTTAGATTTAGCAATTCCGCTTCCAGGAATCTATCCCAAAGATTTACTGGCAAACATATTTTCAAAAAGTATATGTATGGCTATTCATTACAGCACTATGTGCAGTAACAAAAGGCTGAACATAACCCAAAATGTTATGTACTGGTTGGATAAACTGTGATGCTTCCCCACAGTGGAGGGCTATGAAGGTGAAAAAGGATTGGGGAATATATTTATAATGGAGTGACCTCTAGGCCATCTTAAATGAGAGGGCAAGATACCTTTTAACTAAGAAAGAAGGGGATATGAATATGTAGTTGCTCACATTTAAAAAATGAATGAATAAACCATGTTTTTTTTTTTTTTAAAGATACCCATAGGAGAAGGAAGGGTATAGGCTAGAGGGAAAAGGAATAGAAGTTAGTCTTCTCTGAGTATCTTTTTTTTGTTGTTGTTGGTTTGGCTTTGGAAAAATGTAAATTTTTAACATAATTTAAAAATAAATTTAAATAAAAACCAAGCAATCCGTGAGTAAACTAAATGAATCCATGTATTGAGCTGGTTAGCATAACCCACAGAGAGGAATTATGCCAAATGGCTTTAAAACACAGTGATTTGATTGTACATCCCCAGTGGCATATACCATAAAGATACCTAAACTGCTGAAAACGTTCTAAACTGTTTTTCATTATCATTGATGGCATTGGTGTTGGTATTGTTATCCTGAGACTCTTGTTTACCCTATGCCACAATACACATGCAAGCAATTATATTGGTAGGAGGAAGGAAACACTAATGTAAGAACAATGAGATTAAGCAAAATCCCTACCATTCAGAATTTGATTTGGATGTATACTGTGAACTCATGAAGCATTTTATTACTTAGAAAGAAAAACATATTTTTTTCTAGCTCTTTCAACTTGCAAGGCCCAGAAACTATGAATGCCCCTATAGCAGTGAACACTCCTAGTACCTAAACTGTGATTGCCAAATACCATTTTCCACTAAAAGGAACCAGGGCTCTTTGGAGAAAGGGCTGCTTTCAAGTCTGGGGCAGGAGATGTACAGGATGAGCCTGAACATCTTGTCACATCAGAAGGCAGGGAAGCTATCAAGAGTTTCTAGGATCATGTCTCAAAAGAACTCAGAAACCAACTGGAAGAGGCTTCCATTGGCCTAAGAGGGGGCAATTTGAGCATCATTAAGAATAAGTCTACAATGGATTGAAACACATCATATAAGTTTAAATACATGAGTTTATAATGATACTCAAGAAAAAGCTAATCACCTTTGTAGGATGCTAGGAAATTAATTCATTATTTTGAAAACTGGCAAATAAAGAAAAAAGTATTTTACAAAGAAATAAACATTTTACAAACTATATCTTAGAATAACCAAAGAGCAGCTGAAGAGAATCTTCATAGAAGCAGTGCAGCTAAGAAATGAAGCAAGAATGATAAAATTGTCACCATTTTGCAATCCCTAATGAATTCATGGATCTAAGCAATGATCTATAATGGCTGTTGACCCAGCCATTTTTTGACCCAAAAAGAGAGACAACCAAACATTATGTGCCTCCTGATGTAGCCTTGTCAAAAAAAAATTGAACCCTAATCTGATCTTGTCTCTGGATTTTAACAGACAATTTTTAGGATATACAAGGGGCAGAAGAACGTGGTAAACAATACAGTGGGAATGCAATCAGCAAAATCCAGACTATAGGAAAGTCCATAATAAAATGACTTGGGTTTTTCAATAATTATCAATAATTATAAAAAGATGAAAGGTAAACCTGTATATTAAGATAGAAGTATTAATTGCAGTGTATGGACCTTATTTGGATCTTAGAGCAAACTGTTTAAAAAAGTTTTGAGACAGCCAGGGAAAATTTGAACACAGTATTTATGAAAGAAATTGTTGATTTTTTTCAGGTGAGATAGTAGTGGTTTCGTGGTTATGTTTAAAGAAAGGTCTTTATCTGTTAAAGATACGTACTGAATTATGTACTTTTGAATGACACGATGCCTGGGATTTGCTTTAAAATAAAGCGCTGATGAGGAAGTAGATGGGTATGAACGAAACCAGAGTGGACCTGAATTGGTGGTAACTGAACTGGGTAAGAGGAGTCCTGGTGGCACAGTGGTTAAAGCACTCGACTGCTAACTGAAAGGTTAGCTGTTTGAACCCACCAGCTGCTCCTTGGGAGAAAGATGTGGCAGTCTGCTTCTGTAAGGATTTACAGCCTTGGAAACCCTATGGGGCAGTTCTGCTCTGTCCTTATAGGGCCGCTATGAGTTGGAATCAACTCGATGGCAATGGGTTTATGGGAACTGGGTAATGTGTTCATGGAGATTTATCATTGTGCTATTCTTTCTAAGGAGCCCTGGTGGAGAGATGGTTAAGTGCTTGGCTCCTAACTGAAAGGTTGGCAGTTCGAACCCCCCCAGCCCCTTCATGGGGGATCTGCTTCTGTAAAGATTACAGCCTAGAAAGCCATATGGGGCAGTTGTACTCTGTCACATTGGGTCACTATGAGTTGGAATTGACTCGACAGCACCGAACAACAACTGCTATCTCTACTTCTGTGTATGTTTAAGGTTTTCAGTGGTTAAAAGTTAAAAAAAAAAAAGAATTTTTAATATAAATATGGCTTAGAAAAGGTGGATTTCAGAAAAGTTTTGTGTAAAACAGGACTCTGCATTAAACTTGATTTTCATATTATCTTTGTACTTTAGAAATAAGTTCCTAGAGGGAAACAGAACATACACAGGGTATCTGTTCAGTGTCTTAGCTGCCCACCAGGCTCCCCAAGTTCATGATTGTTGAGGGCAGCAAGGCGTGTTTGTTCCCTGGGGGACTGTTCGGTGGGGAGATTCAGCGTGCCTTATGATTCTTCCTGTAATCTGGTTTGTCGTCTCCCATCATCACCTCTAGCCACCGGAGACTGCAGGGTTTCGGGCATGGAAAGGGATCTCTTTCCCTAGTCCCAAGTGCTCAAGGGCCCTTTGAAAAGCCAGCAGCCTCGAGAGGAACTGTGACTTCCCATTGCCACTTGGCCAGTTAGTGGGAGAGCTGGGATTCAAACCTGAGTCTCTGGACTTCCATTGCCCAGCATCTCACTGCTTCACTCTCATTTGGCAAATTAAATTCTACATATTGTTTCCCCAGAGGATGAGGGACGCTTATATTCTTCTTTGTTGAGCCTCCAGTGTGCAGTTTAGAGAGGGTTTTTTCCCTGAATTATTTATACGCCTCTGTGCCTGTCTGGGTACATATTCACTGGCCAAATAACTTTAACATGCCCAAGAAAACGAACATAGCCTCCAGGGTCTGAGGAATATTGTTGTGGACAAGGACAAATTTTAATATTGATAATAGTCATAAATACAGTATTTCAAGTTTAGAAAGTGCTTCACATAAGTGTACCATCTCATTTGTTCCTCTTCACAGCCCTGCTATTATCACGGATGGAATGGCTTGCCAAGTCTGAGATTCCAATCAGGTCTTCTGACTCCAAACTCCATGCTATCTTTACTTTGTCATGCTGCTTTTTTCCTTTAACAGAAGTTGAGTGTAGTAATACATGATATTCTTAGATGAAGCCAATGACCTATCATTAGTATGGGCATAGGCTGTCATGCTGCACCCATCATTGTCACTGTTGTCATCATCATCAAATGAGTAGCATTTACCATAAACTTGAAAACCACACTTGTGGCTGTCAAGTCAGTTCTGACTCCCAGTGACTGTCTAGGACGGAGTAGAACTTCCCCATAGGGTTGCCAAGGCTGTAAATCTACAGAAGCAGACTGCCACATCTTTCTCCTCCAGGGTGGCTGGTGGGTTCAAAGTTCCGACCCTTTCGGTTTAGCAGTCGACTGCTTTCACCACTGCACCACCAGGACTCCCTCTAGCAATTACTACTAACATTAATTTGTTGTTGTTAGGTACCATCAAGCCAATTTTGATTCATAGCAACCCCATGTGACAGAATAGAACTGCCTCATAGGGTTTTGTAGGCTGTAATCTTTACGGGAACAGATTGCCAGGTCTTTTTCCCTTGGAGCTGCTGAGTGGGTTTGAACCACCAACCTTTTGGTTAGCAGCCGAGTGCTTCACCATTGCACTACCAGGGCTCCTTAACATTTAGTGCTTAGTGTATGCCAAACATGTTTGGAAATATTATCATATATATTTCATTCTTATAAAAACCCTGTGATATACATATTAAAACCTTATTAATGGTGTGATCTTGGTTAACACTAAACATCTTCCCAAGGTCATAGTACTCATTAACAGTAGAGCCAGGCTTCCAACCTCTGTGTGTCTGATGCCAGAGCCTGCGCTCTAACCACTAAATCACTGACTGTCATCGTTCAGTTAATAGATGTTTATTGAGCATCTACTCCATGCCAGATACTCTCTGAGGTACTGGGGGTACAGTTGTGAACAAGACACACACTCTGTCCTTAAGCAGCTTATGTCTGGTGGGATGAGACAGACAGTAAACAAGATATTTTTAGGTAATAAGTGGTTCCAAGGAAATTAAACTGGGTAATGTGACACAGAGTGTCTGGGGTGCAGCTTTAGGTGTTAGGGGGCTTCTCTGAGGTTGGACAGGACTCAAGTCTTCCAGAGAGAGGGAACAAGTGAAAATTAAAGGTCCTGTAGTCAGTGGCGTCACTAGGGTTGGTGTCACCCCTCCTGTGCTAATTACCACAATATTGTAGCTAAAACATCAGAAAATCTGACAAAATCAGTGACTGTAAAAACACCGGCAGCAATGAAAACAGCGCGTGCTTGTGACGCTGGCAGATGAAACCACGTGATTCAAAGCATCATTGTAATTGGGTAATAATGACAGCTCTGATCAGAGCTCATTAGAAGGTTCAAAAAGTAAATTAGCCTAGAGTTTTAGCCTTGTAGGTATATTGATACATGTAAGCTGGGCTTTAAAAAAAAATTTTTTTTTTTTGTTATAACTACAGGGATTTTTTTAAAATAAAAAATAATTAATTTCTGCTGAAACACTGCGCAGAAATTTTATAGACAGTCATTTTGGTGTCACTCCCTCTGATAGTGTCACCCAGCGTGGTCCATACCCCCTGCACCCTCCTAGTGACACCACTGCCTGTAGTGGGAACTGGTTTGGTATGTTTGGAGAACAGGAAGACAATACAGGCGAGAACATGGACGTTGATGAAGAGGCAGAAGTTGCCTATCCAGTAGTGGAGGTGGGTTTGCAATGAGTTTCCCACATTCTCTGTTCCGGCTCCCCTGGTGACCCAGGCATGGCTGGGATGAGGAAGTTCAGCCTTTGACCATGAAGTATATTGTTCTTTGACCTATGATGGGACTTATCTATTTAAAATTTATTTTTTATTGTGCTTTAGGTGATAGTTTACAGAACAAATTAGTTTCTCATTAAACAATACACAAATTACTTTGTGACATTGGTTGCCAACCTGATGATGTGTCAACACTCTCCCCTTCTCTACCCCGAGTTCCCTGTTTTCCATTCATCCAGTTTTCCTGTCCCTTCCTGCCTTCTTGTCTTTGCTTTTGGGCTCTTGTGCCCAGTTAGTCTTGTATATATGATTGAACTACGAAGCACGTTCCACACGTGTGTTATTGTTTGCCCTATAGATGTGTCTAATCTTTGGCTGAAGGGTGAACCTTGTGAGTGACTTCAGTACTAAGTTAAAAGGGTATCTGGGTGCTGTATTCTCGGGGTTTCCCCAGTCTCTGTCAGACCAGCAAGTCTGGTCTTTTTTTGTGTGTGAATTTGAATTTAGTTCTACATTTTTCTCTTGCTCTGTCCAGGTCCCTCTATTGTGATCCCTGTCAGAGCAGTTGGTGGTGGTAGCTGGGCACCATCTAGTTGTTCTGGGCTCAGTCTGGTGGAAGTTGTGGTAGTTGTGGCCCGTTAGTCCTCTGGACTGATGTTTCCGTTGTGTCTGGTTTCCTTTATTCTCCTTTGCTGCAGCCGGGATGGAACTAGTAGACATATTTTAGATGGCCACTCACAGGCTTTTAAGACCCCAGACGCTACTCACCACAGCAGGATGTAGAACATTTTCTTTGTAAACTATGTTATGCCAGTTGAGCTAGATGTCCCCCGAGACCATGGTCCCCAGCCCTCAGCCCAGTTATTCGGTCCCTCAGGGAGTTTGGATGTGTCTGTGAAACTTCCATGACTTTGCCTTGGTCAAGTTGTCCTGACTTCCCCAGTATTGTGCACTGTCTTAAACCCTTCACCAAAGTTACCACCTATCTACTATCTAGTTGGTGTTTTTCCGTCCCCACCCACGGGACTGATTGCTGAGAAACAAACTCCATCCCAGAGAAATGATGCTTTATTTTTTCTAGTACTCTTATCTCTCTGGTCTCAAAACCAGTAGGGCAGGTCTGAGTGGTGGGGACCTGGTGTGGTAACATGTGTGAAAATGATTGTAGGTCCCAAATGGCTTCAGTTGGCGTGTTTGAAAAGATTGTCGGGTCTTAAACGGTGTCATGTGGAAGCAACGTCAGCAGTGTGACTTGGTGGCCAAAGGTACTGCTGCAGTCAGAGGCTTTCCTGATGGATGCATGGAGAGGCAGACGCCTGCCAAATGCAAGGCGGGTGTTCCCGGCCAAAAATGGAATAGGCTTCTTTGGATGCTGTGAATTCCCTCACAGCTGTACTGCCCCGTGTCAGGGATGTTGTGGAGCCGAGTAAAGCTGGGGCTGGGGCTGAGAGGGGAGTTGGACTGGATCATCTCTGAGGGCCCTTTTGACCTGAGAGTCTCATTGCAAGGTGGCAGTCGATGGTAATGGTGATTAGTGACAATTTCTGGGAGATAAAGTTCCCCAAATCCAAATTATATTCCTGTCTGCCCCACAGTTCAGCCAGTATGCCCTCCTGCCCCAACTCTTCTCGTTGCGCTGCAGCATCAGGTCACTGATTTAATGCAGCTCTGGATTCTCCAGCTAACTGGCACCATCTGTCTGTAATCACACTTTGGCACTGCCTCGTTGTCATCAGTCCGCCTGCCTCTCTGATGGGTTGGGAACTGATTGTATTCTCTGTAGACTTGCGGTACTTTAAATTTTTTACTTGGCGTGGTTAACGAAGGTACCTTGTAGAGTCTGTGGAAGCCAGCAAAGCTTTGGGAAAGAAGGCTCGAGTTGTCATCTCACTGCCAAGGGCATCCTGGCCTCTCGTGGAAGGTGCATGAGTCAGCTCTAGGTTCTGATCGCTTTGTCACTGGGTTTTGATAGTGTAACCTTGGCCACCTCTTTCCATCTCTTTGGGCTCCACTTCTCTAAACAAGAGGTACGGTAACATCTCTAATTGAAGGCATTAGATCGGTGGCTCTCTGGGGGGCCCATCCTGTTCTAGGGCCAGTCAGAAGTGTTCTTTGCTTGTGCTGTGCATGGTCAGGAATATTTCTGGACATGCTTTGACAGGCTTTTACTTCTCAGAGCTTGCAATCTAAGACATTCTGACATGGATGCACATTTAAAAGACACTCAATAGATGATTGAACAGTTTTGTCAATAGTGTGATGAAGCTATCACTTCTGAAAAAGGGATGTGTGTGTGTTTTCCTCCCGTTTTCACTATTTAGGTTCAATCATTTGCCCTAAGAACTCCTTAAATATAGGGATGCCTATACCGTAGACTGAGTATGTTTGCATTATAAGCATATCACCTTTTTGCATATATTATAATAGCACCCTTTGCATATATTATTCTTTATAACAACTGCACAGGGTGGGTTGCTATAACCTCCAGTAAAAAGATTTGGAAATATCCGGCTGATAGTTATGTGGCTCCTCCATTGTGTTTGACTTTGGTGCCTGAGTTTTTCCTGCTGCTCTGGGCTGTGTCTCTGAAGAGGTGTATTGGGTTGCTGTGCACAGGTAGACAGTGGTGGGGGTAGATGTCACTGAAAGAAGGAAGTTGACAGGGTCAGAGATGAAGCTTCATGTTCCCTAGAGAAGGGGGTGAGGGGACGCCAACGCCTCGCCTCCTGATGGCCTTGGAGGAGGTAGAACTGGAGGCTGGCAGTAGTAGGTTGTGGGTAATCTTAACTCCTGTAGCCAGCACAGGAGTTGGAGCAGGATTTTAGGCAGTCCAGGTGTGGCTTAATTGGCAGGCCGTCTACATATCACGTGTGCAGAAGTGTGTCTGGTCACCTCCTGGAGTTCCACCAGCCCCAGAGCGGAGTGTGGTGTGGGGCTCAGGTTGCTGAGGAAGATGCCCCGCTCTCTCCTGTCCATCCATCACCTCTTAGGAGGGAGGGGAACTAGAGTAGAGCTCCTGCCTCTAGTTGTTTTTGAGCATTCTTCATAGATGGGAGAATTAAATAATTTTTTAATGACCTTAAAGGTAATGCGGTCATTATGGAAAGCTTGAAACCCAAGAAAATTATCTGGAAGAACATTATAACTACAGTCAATGGGAGAATATTTCAAATGGTGGGTGGTAAATAGATTTTCTCTACTCCTCTATAGTCCTAGTTTAAGGGGCACAGAGCTTGGCACATAAGAAATACTTAATTTGAGTGGGAAGAACTATGGTGCCTTTTACTATAAGACCTGAGTGTTGGAAGAGGCCATGTCATTCTCCAGCAGGACAAGATCGTCCTTACTTGGTTGGTGTATCAGTCATGGCTCAACTAGAGAAACAGAGCAGTAGGAAATATGTATTAAGAGACCTATCACAAGAAATTGGCTTACGTGGTTGCGGGGACTGGCTAGGCAAGTTCAAAATCTCTAGGCCAGGCTGTCGGGTGGAAACTCTTGAGCATGGGCTGAAGCTGCAAATCCCGAGGTGGAATTTCTTCTCCTCCTCCCTGTCCTCATCTTCCTTGTTCTCCATTTTAGGGCTTTTTGACTGGTTAGATCAAGCCCATCCAGATTATCTAGGATAATCTCCTTTACTTAAAGTCAACTGATTATGGACCTTAATTACATCTGCAAAATACCTTGACAGCAACACCTAGGTTGGTATTTGATCGAATAACTGGGGACTGTAGCCTAGCTATTTGACACGTAAAAATATCATCACATCTGATAATCTAGCCTCTTAAAATTAATCTGAGGAATTGGATGCATCATCTGTCTTGGTAGCCCATCCCTTCCTTCAACAACCCTCCTGCCAGGAAATACTTAACAGGGTTTAAAGTAAATTCCACGGGTCTCACCTGGGTCTGCCTACCCATAGCATCATGTTCTGTGTGGACTTTGCTACCTTCATTTGTATTTTTGCTTCCTAAGTAAGCTTAAGTCTTCTTTTGTGTGTCTGTGACCTCTCTCCATGACTAAAACATTTTTGCAGAGGTGGGATGGCGTCTTCTGGTGCGCTTGTCTTTACGTTGCTAGTTTGAATCCATGCTGCAGTGCTCCACGTGGCTTTTCAAGTGAACAGTGGCTTAAATCTGAGTCCCAGAATGGTGAAGATTCTTGTTATAAGAAACAATTTGTTTTTGTTCATTCATTTCACAGATGTTATCCAGTGTTCACTATGTTGTTGTTGTTAGGTGCTGTTGAGTCGGTCCCGACTCATAGCGACCCTATGTACAACAGAGTGAAACACTGCCCAGTCCTGCACCATCCTCACAATCATTGTTATGCTTGAGCCCATTGTTGCAGCCACTGTCAATCCATCTCGTTGAGGGTCTTCCTCTTTTTCACTGACCCTCTACTTTACCAAGCTTGATGTCCTTCTCCAGGCACTGATCCCTCCTGATAACATGTCCAAAGTATGTGAGACGAAGTCTCGCCATCCTTGCTTCCAACGAGCATCCTGGTTATACTTCTGCTAAGACAGATTTGTTTCTTTCTTTTGGCAGTCCATGATATATTCCAGACCTAGCTAACCCAGATCACCAAGTGATTTGTCTGTGTGCTAAAGTTTGAGAAACACTGGGATGAGAGAGGCTGAGGGTAGTTTGGAGATTGAGAGGGTAACTCAGTCATAAGGCATTAGATTCAGAAGGGAAATGGGAGAAAAAAGGGGAAAGAATGAATTCAGAAAGCGAATTTTATAAGTTTTATCCTGGATGAGGTCAGTCTCTAAAGAACTGACTTATAAGAAACTGACTTATTACCAAGATTGCCAATTTATTTAGTTGTAACGGGAAGCATGACGTTTTCCAGTTCTAAGAACCTGTGCTAGTCTTTGCCCAGGATGCTTCTCCCTGATGCCTGAGTCCTCTCAGGATGTCACATACAAAAACGTGGAGGTAGTTTGTAGAGGGTAAGAAATTGCAGTTGGCTCTCATCAGAAAGATAATTCAAGCTGCTATGCTGTAAGTATCATCTTCTTTCACTTCAGGAATGTTTCCCTTTAAGACATAGGCTCAGCCTTCTGGAAGCGGAGCCTTGGTGCCCTGAAGTGTGTGGCCTAACGTCACACCCAGGGGCCACCTTCTCCAGAAACTGGGCAACTGCTCTGCCCAGTGTGCTGGCCACTGCATTGCTGTCTCCCATTGTAATTCTGACTCTTAGGGCCGTTTCACATCAACCACATTTTAGGTTGACTGCTTCCTGATGCCTTGTGGGAGACCTCTTAATCCTGTTTCTAGAACAGGCTGACTTCCGGTAAATTTGTATGGACTGCTAATCCCACCGTGGAATGGATGTTCTTGTGTCACCCAGAGGGCGACCTTTTCCTCCTTGGGTTTCTTCTTTGTCTTTCTTTGGATCACCATACCTAGGGTATTTACCTCATTTAACACTTGCTGTGTGCCTGGCATTGTTTGGTCCTGTATTTACTCCAGTGATAGCTCAGGAAGAGCTGGTAGCTTAATATGATGCATGTGTAATATGTTACCTTGGAATCAGGCCTAGTTAGGGACAACTGTGGATGCTGTGAGGTTTTCATTCAAATATACTTACCGTGTTTCAGAGATGATGCATAGGAAAAGATGCTGGGCACGCAGAAGATGGGCATGGTTGCTGATTGAACAAATTAGCATTCTGATTGATCAGCTGGTACAGATTCGGGATGGGTGGGTGTCTTAGAAGTTACCATGCATGATGTGAAGAGAGCTTCACTTGCCTGCTTTTTATTTCCCCCAACAATAGCAAAACAAAAAAAAAAAAACAAAAAAAAACCAAACCAGTTGCTGTTGAGTTAATTCTGACTCATAGCGACCCTGTAGGATAGAGTAGAACTGCCCCATAGGGTTTCTAAGGAGTGGCTGGTGGATTTGAACTGCTGATCTTTTGGTTAGCAGCCGAGCTTTTAACCACTGCACCACCAGGGCTCCCCAACAATAGCATCCTCTTTAATAAGTACAGTTTCCTTAGAGACCTTTCCCATTTCCCCCATAATCTTCTATGTTCCTACATAGGTCTGTGGTCTTATTCTTGGGTAAACATATTTCATCAGCTTTGGAGCAAGAAGCAGCCTTTGTTCCATTGTCTGAATTGAAGTTAAACCCATTTCATTTCTCAAGTTACTTGGGCTCTCATGAAGCTGCTTGCTGATGTATATGTATGCCATACCACCAGGGAGTAAGAATAGAGTTAAAAGTGCCCCTGTGGACAGCATTAATCCATTTTCTGGGCATAATCTAATAATCAAAAAATGCTGGCTTTGATTTTCTGGGGACAGGAGCTCATTTTATGAGTTTTGTTCTGTTTGCATTGGCCGTCTCTCCAGATATTGCAAGTTTCCATACGTTGGCCCTGTCTTTATCAGATTAATGTCGGGTAGTAGCGACTGGATTTGTGTGTGGATTTACTTGATGTTTTTTAATGGATTGCAGCCTGCATCTGACATGGTAGTGCTGGCTTCTTGGTAGCTTTTTCTGAAAATAGGTGAACTCTTGCCAGATAATTTACCATTTGTTTTTCTTTCTCTAGACAGGGAGGCATGAACTCAGGTGCTCTAGCTGTCTTTGTTTGAGAAGGGAGGGAGACGTAGGAAAGTTAAATGCCACATTAGGGGCCCTGGCTGATCAGAACCCAGAGCTCCCAGGATTCCCAGCCACCACTCAACTGGGACTGCAGGTCCCTCTCCTCCTTGCCTTTCAGGCACCTGGTAGAGAGCACTGAAGGATGAATGTACCAGTGTGCTCCCTCTAATAAAAAGAGGGGTTGGTGCCGTGAATGTACCTTTGTACCTTTTCAGCCTGAAGCTGCAGTGCCCGTTAGTTCTCCCTTCTACCAAGACGTCTGCTGGGAGCAGGTCACTGGGGCTGTATCCTTCCAGCCCTTGCAGGGAGGTTCTGTGCAATAAAAGCTGCCTGGCCCAGCTTGTGTGTGTGTGGAGATACAGCAGGGCCTCACCTTCTCCTGGGAGCCTTAGAGATCCATCGTGGCCTCTTGGCATCTGACAATGGACAAGCCCATGTATTCTTCTTTTGCCTCCTCTTTCTTACCACGCATCAGTCAGTGAGCATTTGTTGAATCCTCTAGGCACTGGGTGTATCACATCTTATTGCTTTCTTCGCAATATTATTATGAGAAGATACAGATAAAAAGATTGTGAAATATTTCGCCAATACCAGTTGCTTGGCAGGTGCTTTGTCTTGCTGATATTACAGTTGATTCTTCATAAAGAAGAAACCTCTAGCCTCCACAGTTTTTCCTGCATGATTAATTAATATTTGTAGATCCCTTGTGTATAATCAGGAGAAGCCCTGGTGGTGCAGTGGCTAAAATGCTCAGCTGCTAACCAAAAGGTCAGCGGTTTGAACCCACCAGCCACCCTGCGGGAGAAAGATGTGGTAGTCTGCTTCCATAAAGGTTTACCACCTTGGCAACACTGTGGAGCAGTTCTGTTCTGTCCTATAGGGTCACTATGAGTCGGAATCGACTTGACGGCAATGGATGGTGGTGGTGGATGGCCAGGCGCTGTGCTAAGGAGCCCTGGTGGCACCATGGTTAAGAGTTGTAACTGAAAGGTCAGTGGTTTGAACCCACCAGCTGCTCCATGGGAGAAAAGACCTAGCTATCTTCTCTCTTAAAAACTATAGCCTAGAAAACCCTATGGGACAGTTCTACTCTGTCCTATAGGGTTGTTAGAAATTGGAATCAACTTGACGGCAGTGGGTTTGGGTTTGAGTTTATGTATAATCACAGTTCTTTGAATAGTTGTATTAGTCAATGGGTATTTTTCGATTTGCTCCGTATTTACTGAGCATTCACTATGTGCCCAGGGATGTACTAGAGATTGGGGTAGGGGTAGGGGTAAATATGTTCTCACCAAAGATGAGTCAGAGCTCTCCTTTGGGAGGTTGCTGCGTGCTTTTGAACCATGGACACTGTGAAAATCTAGTGAACGTTTTGGCCACTCACCTCAGAAAGCTGCTTATAAACAGAATTTGGCATATTATATCAGGGGGGGTCCATGGACCCTTTGAGAACGTTCATGGGGAATCCTGGGACCTTAAGAGAAGAGCCACTTGTCTTAAAGGTATGATTTGTTACATAAGAGTGATGATGGGTAGTAATTTGTCATCATTTGCTGCATTTTGGGAGATAGAGATATGAATTTCTGTTATTAATTTGAAGTTTCATTCCATTGTGGTTGTAGAAGATACTTTGTATGATTTCAGTCTTTTTAAACTTATTGAGACTTGCTTTGTGACCTTTATATGGTCTATCCTGGAGAATGATCCATGTCCATGGAGAAGAATGTATGTTGAGCTGTTGTTGGACGGAGTGGTCTATGTATGTCTGTTAGGTCTAGTTGGTTTATAGTGTTATTCAAGTCTTCAGTTTCTTCATTGATCTTCTTTCTAGATGTTATATCCATTATTGAAAGTAGTGTATTGAAGTCTCCAACTATTAGTGTAGACCTGTCTATTTTGCCCTTCAACTCTGTCAATATTTGCTTTATATGTTTTGGGATTCTGATATTAGTTGCATATATATTTATAAATTGTTATATCTTCTTGATGAATTGACTCTTTTATCATTATCTAATTTTATTTGATTCTAATTTCTGGGCCCTCACAGGATGTTTTACTTTTTAAGAAAGATCTAGAAACTGGAACACTTCACCATCATAGTAACCAGAAGATGGGCTGCTCAGATTCCGTGGATGGGAATTGCTCCAATAGCCGATTGAGGGAGAGCAGCGAGAGGTTTAGCGCAAGTCTTTCCAGGCATTCCAGAAAGTTCTTTACCATCCTCCAGTTTGGAAATGGGGTCTGGGAGCTCATTGTCTGACACAGGCAATGTGAGACCTAATTAACAGAGAAGGATTTACTCCGCAGACATAGCTGTGCAGGCGTTAAGCCTGTGTGCTGTTTCCCTGAGAACTGTATAGGGAGTGTGTAAAAATGGCACGGTGTCGGACTTTATCTAACTTCAGGGGGAGGAGAGAGACTCACCATCATCATCAGCCCAAAGCTGATTCCTGTGAGATGGAGGTCAGACATACCTCTACTCTCCAACCTTTTTGCCAATTCTGACACCAGCCATCCCACCCACAGCACTCTTCTACTCCTCTGCTGGGTTCGCTAATTCATTGCAGTGGCCACACAGAACTCAGAGACCATACTCACAATTATGGCTTTTATCAGGGAAGCAACAGGTTACAATTCAGAATCAGGAATAACTTGGAAGTAACAAGAATGACTCAGGATACAGTTCTTTGATCAGGACAGCTTCTTCTCAGCTGTGCCTGCAGTCAGGCTTCTCTTTTGGCCCTCAGCCCTAGGCCCTGGCCTCTGCCCTGCTGGGGCAAGCATTAACAAAGCTCTTTAGCTCCACCAATAAGTGCCCGGAGGCATCCCACTCCACCAGGAAGCCTCCTGCAGGAAGACTCTCAGCTCTCTCGCTCTGTAGGTCAGCAAACGCCCTGTAGCCACCTTGCTCCATGGGCTGGGAAGCCCACTACGCTGTCTTGCGCCAGTCTCCCAGTTCTGCTGCTGCTGTTTCTCTGCCATGCTTGCTGCCACTTCTTGTAGTCTTGTGCCAGCTCTGGTGTTACAGCTCTCTTTGTCTCCTGGGTCTAGACGGTTCTTAGCGCAGGGACTCTGGGGCCAAAGGACATGTTCCACTCCTGGCTCTTCTTCTTGATGGTACTGAGATCTTGCCCAGCCTCTGGGATTGGCTCCCTTTAGGCCTAGCGGAATGGCAAAACTGACCAATTCCCTACAAAGACTCCATGCACCTTATTTGTATAGTCTCACCCATGTGCCTTATTTGTATAGTCCCACCCCTACAAGAGAGCTCTGTTGGTGCACTGGTTAAGAGTTTCAGGCCGCTAACCAAAAGGTCGGCAGTTCAAATCCATCAGGTGCTCCTTGGAATCCCTATGCGGCAGTTCTATTCTGTCCTATAGGGTTGCTATGAGTCGGAATTGACTCGATGGCAACAGTTTTTTTTTACCCCCACAAGGGTTCCATGCAATAATTTGCATTATTAACAGGCTGTCCAATTCCCATAATGGGTCACAAGCACCTTATTTGCATAGTCCCACCCAATCATTTTGTGGGAATTACCAAGCCACGGCTAGAAGAGCTATATAATAGCAATTCACTGCATTGCAGGAGTTCCTGCTTTCAGCTTCTGTTTAGATAAAATCTGAAATCTCTTAATTTGGGTTTATTCCATATTCCACAAAGCCAAAAAGCAAAACAATAACAAATGGCAGAAAAAGAAAGGACTTGTACTGTTGCTGTTTATTTTTTATTTAAAAATTGTCAACATGAGGAGGGTTTAGTCAGTCTCAGAAAAGTGGCAGGAGCCTACTTCCATGGCCTTTTTTTCTTCCTTTATTAAAAATTCTATGACAGTCTACCTAATTCTTTATGTAATTCTGACTTTCTCTTGGATCCCAGAGCACTTAATGGCCAGGGCTAAGGAATCTCTATTTGTCTTTGAATATTGAGGCGTAACAAAAGGTACCATATTTTTATGCAAATAACACGCGCCTTCTATGTTTGTTAGCCAGCTGCACCCTTCAATTCTGTCAATATTTGCTTTATATATTTTTGTAAGCGTGCCATGATCATTTTTTTTTCAGATAAGGGGATTTACAGAGACACTTAGAATTGCCTAGAATTGTCTTCTGAAGACTCGAAAAGTGAAACATAAAAGGGATCCTTGGCTTGTTGTAAGAAATGGATGGAGTCGGGGGAGGCATCAGGGATGGAAACAGTTCATATGTGGCCAAAGTAACAAATATGAACCTATCCCATGAATAATAGGACAGTTAAGGCTATGCTGGCAGTGGGAGTGTAAAATTGGTACAACTTCTTAGGAAAGCAATCTGGAAAAAAATAATATGTATACATACACACATATACACATATATAAAAATATATAAAATATTCATATAATATATATGCATTATTAAATATGTATTTATATAATACAAACACACACACACACATACACATATATGTATATAATGTCAAGATCCTTCAATGTCTTATACCTTTTAACCAAGTAATTCCTATAGCTTGGAATCTATGCTAAATAAATAGCCTAACTATGATTTAAAAAGACTTTGTGCTGTGTATCTTTATATTCATCACAGTTTTATTTATAACAGTGAAAAGTAGAAAGACAAATGCTTACAACAGAGGAATCATTATGCAAGTGACAGTTTATCCAAATGATGGAAAATTGTGCAGCCATTCAGCTTGTTTACAAATGGGGAGATGGAAAGAATTGGGAGTCTGGTGCAGGAAACTGGGAGAGAATCCTCTGGAGTTTTAAAAAATTCCTTACGTTTTGACAAATAATTCTCTGTACATAGTTCTTGATGTGTAATTCCCAGATTCGTTCCTTATGTTCCCCACACCCAACCACATTCCTCAGGAATCTATCTGTTGCAACCCAGATGCTTGCAAAAGTGTTGATGCCTCTGCTCCCTAATCTCAGTGTTCATCCCTCCTGGATACGGGTTCTGGAAAGACCGCCTGCGCATCTACCCACATCTCTGTAGAGCAGAAGTCCTCTCGAGGAGCTCAGCCAGATAATCACTGTAGAGCCAAGTCAGGGGACTATAGTGAGATGCCTTTCTGTTAAAGAACTTGGAACATTAGGGGTTCCCCTCCCCCAGATTAAAACCACATTGAGGGGTAGAGTGATTGGTTTACAGAATTTGAGAAATTATTTAGCCCACCCTTCTCATTTTTTGGATGAAACCGAGGCCAAATGATGTACCTTCAGTCTCATAGCTGATAGTGACAGTTATGTGCGGTACAGTGAATTACTTAATATGGCCCTTCTAGCCATAATCTTTGTGACTCCCACACAATGATTGGGTGGGACCATGCAAATAAGGTGTATGGAACCCTAACGAGATGTGGTGGTTGGTATTATGTGTTGGCTTGGTTAGGCCATTAATCCTAGTATTGTGTGGCTGTCCTCCATTTTGTGATCTGATGTAATTATCCTAATTATCCTCCATGTTATGTGTTGTAAATCCCAACCTCTGTATGTTAATGAGGCAGGATTAGTGTCGAGTGTACCTTGAGCCACAGCCTTGCAGGAAGGCATGACTCAAGCCCCACCTTTACTCAAGCCATGCCCTTCCCTGGGGTGAGGCCTGCATCCAGTGTATATATGCGGGCCCTCTGGTGGGTCTCTTTCTCTCTCGGCACCTGGATCCTGAGTCTGGCTCAACATTGTCTGACCTCTTGTTCTTGGGACTTGAGCCAGAAGCCTGCTGTCTGACCTGCCGATTCTGGGATTCGACAGCAGCCACAGGCCCGTGGGCCAGCAGCCTGTCATCTGACCTGATTTGCCAGCTTTCACAGTCTTGTGAGCCAGCAGCCTGTGGCCTGGCCTGCTGATTTGGGTTCATCAGCCCCTGCAGCCACGTGAGTCAGTAGATGCCTACACCTGACCCGTGGATTTGGGACTTGCCAGCCTCCACAACTGCGTGAACCATTTCCTTGATATGGTTCGTGAGTTCTGTGAGACATTGCAGCGAATTACAGAACCTAAAGACTGGAGGGAGAGTACTGAGGGGAGAGGGAGTAGTTGATGTTAGAGATGATAGAGTGGGATAGCAGCTTGGAAAAGTTGGACATTTGGGACATCTTTAACCTCCATCTCATAGCAACCAGCTTTGTGCTGATCCTTGTAAAATAAATTATATATTTAGTATGACATCCCCATTTTGTAGAGGTGGAACTTGGAAGGACAGTGGCTCTGCTGTTTATTAGCTGCTTGACTTTGGACAAATAATCTCCTTAGAGTCTCAGTAGATGCATTTGTAAGATGTCTGTGTAAGGTCTGGCATATATTAAGTACTCAGTAAATATTAACTGGGTGGTGCAAACAATTAGCATGCTTGGTTACTGACTGAAAGTTTGGAGGTTCCAGTCCACCCAGTGGTGCCTCAGAAGAAAGGCCTGGTGACCTACTTCTGAAAAATCAACCACTGAAAACCTCTATGGAGCACAGTTCTACTCTGACACACATGGGGCCACCATGAATTGGAATCAACTCAACAGCAATTTTTTTCTTCCTTTTTTGGTTTTAAGTGTTAACTGTGATAACAGTGAAAATAATGATTACTATTTCTATTGTTGCTATCACTTTAGAGATAGGACTTGCTTCACTCGTTGTCTGTACCTTCTCAGAAGTAGAGCCCTCATTTCTTTGGGGATGTTTGAAATAATTGCTCAGATAATGTCCCCACACAGGGGTCGTGAAGCAATAACTGAATGTTTATAGTTTGATGGAACGATCTGTTTCTAAACAGCTCAGGCACTTTGCATATATTACAATGCAGGTGAACCTCTTTTTTAAGACAACCTAGTATTTAGAAGCAGGAGTTTACCAACAGTTAAATAAGGGTGATTACTATAATTGCAAACGACTTCCTCACTTTATAAAAGGATTAATTTCAAGGTATATTTAAGTAGAGAAGGTCCCATTGAATGTTGTAAGATTTTTCACTGGCAGTTTCCCCCCACTACAGTGATTATGGTACAGTGGTTAAGCATTGGGCTGCTGTCTTAGGCTGGGTTCTCTGGAGAAGCAAAACCAGTAAAGTGTATAAGAGATTTATATCAAGGAAATGGCTCATGTGGTTTTTAGAGGCTGTATGTCCCAAGTTTGCGAGGCAGGAGAGAGGATTTTCCTGATTCACGTAGCCGCAGGGGCTGATGAACTGAAGATCAGTAGGCTGGAGAGCAGTGCTGTTGCAGCCTGTGAAGACTGATGAATCTCAGTATCAGCAGGCAAGACCGCCGGTAAGCTGCTAGCCCAAGTCCCGAGAACCAGAGGCCAGATGACTGGGAGCCAGCTGCAGGATCCGGAACAAGCAAAAGCCCCAGCAAGGTGGGCAGGAAGGAAGTAGGCAGAGGAGGGCCGAGAGATGAAGGCTGAGGGGGCGGTGAGCTGCCACAGGCCCTGCCCCCACTGGTACCACTCAGCAGATTCCATCATGGAGGTGATCATGTATCAGATTTCAACAGGGAAGTGATCACAGCATTATACAACTGCCAAAACACGGAGAATCATGGCCCAGCCAAGTTGACACACAGTCTTAACCATCACAGCTGCTAACCAAAAGGTTGGCAGTTCGAATCCACCAGCTGCTGTTTGGAAACCCTATGGGGCACTTCTGCTGTGTCCTATAGGGTCGCTATGAGTTGGAATTGGCTCGACGGCAGTGGGTTATTATTATTATTACAATGATTAGGAGAATGAAAACTGTGAAGCAAGACACATGTAGTCTGTTGTTGCAATATAGTTGTCTTCTAATCATATAATAAATGTTTAGAAACAGTGCTTTCCAGATAATATCAATGTTTAGTAAATCCCAGCGCTAAAAAGTGAAATAAACTATCTAGTGGGCATGTCACAAAATAAGAATTATCACTGTAATTATTCTTATGCCACACAGGTTGTCAGTAAATCTTAAATTTAATTATTGGGAAGAGTAAAGAGCCCTTCAGAAACCAGGGTCACATTGTACTATGTCATGTAGTAGATCTTTGGGAAATGTATTTCTAAGAACTTTTTATTATGAGAAAATTATGAAATACACAAAAGTAGAGAGCATAGTATAATGAACCCCCATCAAATACCCATCACCAGGACTCCGTCGTTCTGAGACTTTGCCATATTTGCTTTATTCCATCACCCTCTCCCCTTATTTTGCTAAAATATTTTCAAGTAGATGACATGATCAGGTTAACTTCACAACCCAGGTACTTGATTGTGCATCACCAAAAACAGGAGACATTTTCTTACACACCTAAGAAAATTAACAAAAAAATATACTCAGCCCTTCTTCAGATTTTCTCAGTTGTTTTCAAATGTCTTTTTCCACATGGCTTGGTGGAGGCAGATCCAATGCTGTCCCTGTGTTGCATTAGGTAATTATGACTCAGGTCTCTTTTGTCTAGAGCAGCCTTCCCCTAATTGTATTCCCCTGTGAGTTTGACTTTGAAAAAAACTGGCTCAATTTGTCCTATAGGGCATTCCACATTCTGGTTTTTTGTTTTTTCTAGGAGTCATTATGAAATAGCCAGTAATTAGTTGCTGTCGAATCAGCTCCGACTCACAGCAACCCCACGTGTGTCAGAGTAGAACTGTATTCCGTATGGTTTTCAGTGGCTCGTTTTTTGGAAGTAGATTGCCAATCCTTTCTTCTGAGATGCCTCTGGGTGAACTGGAGGCTCCAACCTTTTGGTTAGCAGCTGAGTTCAGTAACCATTTACACCACACAGGAACTCTTATAAAACATAGTTATGGATGTATTTAATGTTTCAATCATCACAGTTATTTGGTGCAAATGGTTAAGTGCTGGACTACTAACCGAAAGGTTGGCGGTTCATACCCACTTGGCGTTCCTCGGAAGTAAGACCTGGTGATCTACTTCAAAAGGTCATGACCTTGAAACCTCTGTGGAGCAGTTCTACTCTGCATGCTTGGGGTCATCATGAGTCGGAATCAACTTGAGGGCAACTAACAGAAACAACGTTCATTTTGGTGCTTATATTGTCTCATATTTTGATAGGGACACTTTCTTCAGGTTGGCTCCTGTGTCCTTTTGACATGACCTTGTTAGTTTTTTCTTTTTTTTCCATTAATTTTTATGGCTTTCTCACTTCCTGGCACATCAAGATATCCTTGTTGTTAGGTGCCATATTCTTGATTCCGGTCGCTTCCAACCATTCACCTTTCGGTTAGCAGCCGAGTGTTTAACTGTTGCGCCACTAGGGCTCCTTGAACATAACTTATGCTGATCTCTACATTTCCTAACCCAAACCTGGAATCAGCCCTGCATTCAGGGAGCCCTGTTTGCTTTTCATAGACAAGGAATTTAGAGACCACAGTTTGGGTGTACTTGCTTCTGGAACTTTTAATGGTAGAGTTAGGAAATGTATAGTTTTGAAAAAACAAAGTTCATACTGCTGTCTCTAATTAAAATTAACATTACAGGATTTTTACTTAACATTTTAAAATTTATACTTGTACATTTTTCTTATAGAAAATCTTGGTTTTTAACAATATTAATACAGTTGTTTTATCTTACAGTGTATATACTAGTTTTAAAATAGCAATACCAATGTTATTACTGATAGTAAGAATACCGAGAGTAAAGTTTAAGATTTCATTGTAGTTGTAGTTGTCCTTAGAATGGATTCCACCAAGAATTTATTATCAGAATACTGTGTTCTGAATACCTTTAAATATTGATTTATTTCTGTATGGTTACACCACCAACTTGATAGATCATTAAGTACGTTTGTTTTGATTTATTTTCAATTTTTAGTGATATTTTTCTACTTTAAAATTAATTTTTTTAGTATGTAAAACATTTATGTGATTCCAAATTCAAAGCTATTAACATAGTATATTCAGAGATGTTTGCCTTCCATCCTGTGCTCTCCCTCACCTGGTATGTAAACGAACATTTTAGTTTTTGTATTAATCTTTTCAGTGTTTTTTTTTTAATAAATGTAAACACACACACACCCCATCCCCTCCCTAAACCCCTATGTTTAAGGAAACATACCATAACATGCCAAACACACTATTCTGCTTAATAGACTCTTGTTGTTTCTTAATTTGAATTAATTTAAAACATACAGAACAAATTTCAAAAATAGGACAGAGAACTCCCATTTACCCTTCACCCAGATTTCCTTATCTCTCCCCTCCCCCGCTGTATACACACACACACACACACACACACACACACACACACAGACACACACACACAGACACACGCACACACACAATTTTTTTTTCCTGAACCAATGAGTTGTAGACATGATGCCCATTTACCCCTAAGCACTTCCATCTAGATTTCCTAAGAATAAGAATATATTCTTAAATAGTCACAGAACAATGATCAAAATCAAGAAATTAATATTGACACTATACTGTCTACAGACTTTATTCAGATTTTATCAGTTGTCCCAATATCTTTTATAGCAAAAGGAAAATATATATTTTTTTCTGGTCTAAGATCCAATCCAAGGTCATTCAATGCGTTTGGTTGTCATTCCTCTTTAGTCTTCTTTAATCTGGAATAACCAAACCCAACCCACTGCTATCGAGTTGATTCCAACTCATAGTGACCCCATAGGGTTTTGAAGCCTGTAAATATTTATGGAAGCAGACTGCCACATCTTTCTCCCATGGAGCAGCTGGTGGGTTCAAAGCACTGGCCTTTTGGTTAGCAGCCGACTGCTTTAACCGCTGTCCCACCAGGACTCCATAAACCAGAATAGTGCCTTAGTTTTTCTTTGTCTTTTATGACCTTGACATTTTTGAAGCGTGCAGGCCAGTTGTCTTGTAGAATGTCCCTCATTTGAGGTTTGCATGTGATATTTCCTCATGATTAGATTCAGGGTTACTAGCATTTGGTGTGGGAATATCACAGAAATGATGTTGTATCCTTAGTGCATCCTATCAGGAGGCACAAGATACTGCTTTGTCCTGTTACTGGGGATGTTAACCTTCATCACTTGGTTAAGGTCTGTGTATTTTCTCTGTTTGTTTTTTGTTCATTTACCAATCTATTCTGGAAATCATCCAAGTAAGTGTATGGAGCTCTTTCTTTTCTTTTTTACAACTGCATAGTATTCCACTGCGATGACCATATGTCTTAGTTATCTAGTGCTGCTATAACAGAAATATCACAAGTGGGTGGCTTTAATGAACAGAAATTTATTTTCTCAGTTTAGGAGGCTAGAAGTCTGAGTTCAAGGCACTGGCGCTAGGAGGAGGCTCTCTTTGTCTGCTCTGTCTCTTTTCAGCTTCTGTTCCTGGGTTCCTTGGCGATCTTGTGGTGTGTGTCGTCTCCTCTATTTATGCTGGTTTAATCTGTTCTCTAATATCCCAAAAGAGATCGATTTAAGACACACCTTCATGAATACTGCCTCATTAACATAACACAGAAAACCATTTCCCAAATGAGATTATAACCACAGGTATAGGGATTAGGATTCACAACACATATTTTTCGGGGACACAATTCAATCCATAATACCAATAGGTAGTTCAACATGGTTCTGTGTTAATTGACATTTGAGTGGTTTCCAGCCGTTTGCTATTACACGTAGTGTTACAGTGTATATAACCTTATGAATAAATCGTTTAATGCATAAAGTTATTTATACATTTTGCCAAGTTGATTTTTGGGATAGATTCCTAGAAGTGGAATTCCTGGGTTGAAGGGTAAGTGCATATGCGATTTCCCTAGGTATTGCAAGATTTCTCTCCATGGAGATTGATTATACCGTTTTATATTCCCATGAGCAACGATTGTTTCCCTGCAGCCTGGCCAACAGAGTATATTGCCAGACTTGGATTTTTGCTGATCCGATAGGTGAGAAATAGTATTTCGATGTGGTTGTAATTTGCATTTCTTTTGTGATGAGTGAGGTTCAGCATCTTTTCCTTTGTTTAAGGATCACTGCCATTGTTTTGTGAATTGTCCATATCCTTTGCCATTTTCTAGCAGGATTTTGGTCTTTTTCTTCTTGAAATTTAGGAGCTCATTGTATATTAGAGCTATGAATCCTTGTGCTATGTTGTGAGTTTTTTTTTTTTTTTTCACTTTGTCATTTGTCTTTTGACCTTGCTTATGGTGTCCCCCGCTACAACTTTTTGTGTTTGAAGATTTTCAAGTAGATGGTGAGCCTTTTCACCCACCACCTAGATTCACCAATTTTTAATAATTTTGCCATGTTTGCATTCATCTCTTTACACACACGCACACAGTTTTGCTGTTCTATTTGAAAGTAAGTTGTAGACATTATGATATTTCATCACCAACCCTTATATAACATTGTCAAGCTGAAAAAAATAAACAAGACTTTGCTTCCGATTTTTTTTTTTTTTGGCTACACACAAATTGTATTTTATGTAGTTACATTTATCAATGTTTTATTTTAATGTTTCTAGGTTTTAAAGCATAGCAAGATTTTTCTCACTTGTGGAATATAAAGAAATTCACCCATGATTTAGTATTTGGGTGGTTTTACTTGTTTTTATTCAGATCTCTTATTCATTTGAAATTTATTCTAGTATATGGTATGAGGTACTGATATAATAATAATATATATTTCTGAATGGCTATTTGGTTGTCCCAGTACCATTTATTAATAATCAATTTTCCCTTCACTGAATTGAAATACTGTCTTTATTATACTAAATTTCCATATGCACTTGGGATTGTTTGTACTATTGTTTTGCATTGTCTGTCTGTTGGGACATATTTATTTCACTGAATTGTTTTTTCAATTCCCTCAACAATCTCTGTTCTCCAGTGGCTTTATTCTAATCATTGAGTATTCATTCCTTGTGCATATTTATGAAAAATTCATCATGCCAGAATGAAATATTCAGCTTTGTATTAAATATTGATAATTTTCTCCAGCATTATCCAATATCCTGGAATGAAAACTCCTCAAAAAGTATTTCTGTTCCAAACAGAAGTTGATTCGTACTCTTCTTTCTCTAAAAGAGTTGATTTTCTTGTTTTCTTTTTGTTCTTTCTCTTCTCCTTATTCATGATATAGGCATTTGAGTGTCTACTATTTGCAAGGTAATTTGTTAACTGATAAACAGTGTAGCACATGGTGAGTACATGCTCCCCATTCAGTTCCTACTTCCCTTTATTATTTGAAGAGTCAGTTTAAACTGAGGAATTCCTTAACTACCAGGAATCGGCTGCTAGCCCTGTGAGGCCAGATTGGGACTTCCCTGTCAGCTGAGACTGGGAGGGGCTGGTTAGTCACTTAAGGGTGGGTCCTGATAGGGTCATTGATTACTTTTCTGGTCTCAGAAGACTCTTATTTAGCCCTGCTCTCCCCTAGCTTGATTCACCATTCACTCTGCACACAGGGATTCACAAAGATTTGAAGGAGCATATCCTTGTATGCTGAGTGTACCAATTTTTGTGAACATTCTTGTCATCCCCTACCAAGGTGTTTTGGGACCCCGGCTAAGCTCCTTGTGTTGTCTGTGTTTTTCTGTGTATTCATACCTCCTTTAAGGCTCACTTTAAGCCCGAATCTGACCATTTTTAGTCCTCTGCAGTCTCTCTGTCCTCCGAATTCTCTGTCTTCTCATTTGCCTATGGTCACACATGCCTTGTGTTATTGTGTAACTGTTCCCTCTAGATCTCCTCCCCCTAATAGAATAGGAAAAGCTGGGCCCTTTCTCATCTGACCTCATCCTTCTACCCACCAGTATTGTTCACTGCTCAGACCAGTCCTGACAGTGCCACCATATGCATTCCTACCTCTGCTCTATCTCATGTTTTCCCTACTAGGAATGTCTTCTCTTTCTGCTTCTCTATTTCTATTTATCCTAAAAGGCTCAGCTCAAATGCTGCGTCCTTTAAAGCTGTCCCTGACCTCTGTTTCATTAGCACATTTTGCAGTCCTTTTAGAACCCTTATTACATTACCTGGTCTTCCTGAGGCTGTGAGTTCCTTGAGGTCGGTGATTCCATTTCATTAAAACATTCTGTCTCTTGATAAGCAGCTGGGTCCATGGCAGACACTCAGTGTGTATTAAAAAAATGAATAAATCCAAATCTTTCCCAGCCACCAGGGCACTGCTGGGTCTTGCTCCAACCCCTCGGGAGCTCTTTGTCTCCCTCTTTTTGACTTAGGCAGTGTTTAGAGAGCGTATGACAGAGATGAACACCATATCATGCATATATTATATGATTTGATTTATGTATATTAACTTTTTCTATCTAAATTGTAAGTCCCTTTAGGACAGGGCCCTCTCTCACTCCCATGATAATAAATATGCTTAATAAGTTGCTTGGGCTTAATGTATACTTGTTGGCTGAGTTTTTGAGTCTAAGCCTTTTAGTAGGGGAGATGCTGTGCTAGATTTTTTGTATCTTTCTTAATATCAAATTTAGTGATGCAGTGTAGCAGGGTTTTACAGCTGTGCTTATAACGGCTATGATAACAATAGCCCTGTAAGGAAGGTGGCATTTTCTCCATTTTACAGATGAGAAAACAAAGGCCCAGGGAGGGTAAAGCCCGCAGTCTCTCAGCCTGTAAGTGGCAGAGCTGGGGTTTAAACCCACGTCTTTCTGACTTCAGAGTCCACAATGCTGTGGGGCAGCCATAATAAATATGTGTTGAGTGGCTTTTTATTTCTCCTGCAGAATCGATTGTGGTGCCCTGTGCCTAGTGGGTTGATCAGCTTTGTGATTACAAGTGATGGGCACTCAGCTGCCCTGCTCTGCTTCTCAGATAATACCCACATGACCGTCCTGCCACTGGCTGTGAGCCCTAACAACCAGAGCATTAGCCATCTCTGCTGTGGTTTACATCAGGGTAAAACGTTGTTGAAGGCAAGGACAAGGCCTTTGCAGGGACTCCCTTTTTATAGAGCAGAATGAGACCTCCTGGAGATCACCTAGTCTAGAATCCTCAGACCTGGCTCTGTGGTCAGCCCCACGAGGCAGGTGCTGCATCTGTTTTGCTAGAGCACCTCCAACAGTACCTGCTGCATGCTGTAATATTTGTTTCATGAATGGATTGTGATCATCAGAATCACCTGCAGAATTAAAAAGAAAGACCAGTTCTCAGGCCCCATTCTGCTGTTGGGTGCCATCGAGTTGATTGTGACTCATAGCGACTCCGTGTGACAGAGTAGAACTGCTCCATAAGGTTTCCTAGGCTGTAATCAGAGAAGTAGATGACCAGGTTTTTCTCCCACAGAGTTGCTTAGTGGGTTTGAACAGCCAACCTTTCGGCTAGCAGCCCAGCTCTTAACCTTTGTGCCACCAGGGCTCCCTAGGCCCCACTCTAGACCTATGGGTTAAGATTTTCTGGATTGGGTCTGATAGTCCAGGTGTGTTGTTGTTGTTGTGTGCCGTCGAGTCAATTCTGACTCATAGCGACTCAATAGGATGGAGTAGAACTGCCCCATAGGGTTTCCAAGCAGTGACTGGTGAATTCGAACTACTGACTCTTTGGTTAGCAGACTGAGCTCTTAACCACTACGCCACCAGGGCTCCCCTTCCATCTTTTTATACGTAAGAAATTTGAGACTTAGAGAAGGGAACAGTTTTGAAAAAAAAGACTTAAAGTCCGGAGTGAAGCAGAAGCATTTTCCTTTTTCTTACCGTTTACTGAATCAGGAGAGTTTCCCTGTCAGACTTCAGTGGTGGGGACCAGTGACTATAGCCAGGAGCATGTCCCTTCAGGATGTGTGTGTATTTTGTGTTTGTTCTGCTTGTTCTGTGCTAGGTGCTAGGTATGGGGATGCAAGGGGCCTTGGTTGTGGGAGCTTCTCATGCAGTGGAAAATCAGTTATGAGAGCAAAACACTTCGTTCAGATGCTCCTGATTCTGTCGTAAGTGACAGGGCACAGAGCGGCATAATTACAGGGGAGTGCGGTAGAGATATTAGGGTCTCCGTTATATTAGCTGTTGAGGCAAGTGAGCCAGCACAGTGCAATCTGTGATTGCCCATGGAAAGAGGCTCCTGATTTAGATTGGTAAACAGACTGGCCCAAAGTACAATGTCCTTGGAGGGATATTTCCCTGGGAGGTTAGAAAACATTCAGAGGTAATTTGATTTAGCTGCTGTCCAAGTTCAGCAGAAATAGCTCTCTTTATGGGCCTCTTGGACCATCTTGTGGGTTGTAGTATCTGGTGGCATCTTATCTCGAATGTGATTAAGATAAAGAGAACTGGAAAAAGCCCTGGCCAGGGAGTCCTAGCTTTGACTCCTTGTACTGCTATGAAACTTTGGACAAGTGTCTAAATTTCTCTGATCCTCAGGCTTATTCTCATCTGTGAAATGGAGGTGGCAATGTTGTTTACTTGTGTGGTGGGATTATTATGAGGATCAAATGAGATGATGTGTGAAAGCACTTTGAATACTGTAAACTGCACGCTAAAGTGACCTTTAAGTGTCTAGCAAGAAATCTCATTTGGTGGCAGTGGCACATTTGTGTGTCCCAGGTATGTCACCTCTTGGCATGCATGGAAAGGTACGCTGAGACATCTGATAAAGCTTGTGGGAAGTTTCAAGGTATAATCCCTTGGAGGGGTAAGGTCGTGGGACGCCAAGTACTTGGTGTACTACACCAAACACGTTACTTCTAACAACTTGGTGGCATCCGGGAACTCTTTGGGAAGGGGAAGCAATATTGGAGAAAGTGGAAGTCGAATATGCCTCCCTAGTCAAGAGAATCCACAGGAAACTCATTATGCGCGATTTACATACAGGGAGATTTGGGTAGACAGATACAAGGTGATGCTGCTGAGTAAAGCCGTTTTCTCTGTGCCTTGATCAGATCATAGGAGAAATGACCTCGGTAGAAGACAAAATCAACGGAAAAACAAAAAACATAGAACGTCCTCCTTAAGCTTCAGGTGTAGTGGTAGACAGGAGACTCACTTTTGGATGGAATTATCTGGTGAGGTGAGACGACAGGAATGGGGCAATGATATTTAATGATAGCGCTTAATAATTGTTCAGCATTATCTTCAGCTCACTAAAACAACACATTCTGACATTCTGTCTTTGGCATAGAATATTCTGATGATGACATAGCATAAATCGAGGGCAGAGCTTCCCAGACCACGTGTCTCAGTACTGATCCCTGTGGGGCCCTGAATGGTTTCTCGTGGACTCCAGATCCCTCCAGTTTGCTCGGTTCCCAATGCTCTGACTTTCTCTGGGTGCCACAATGGGAAAAAGGTTGGGAAGCACTGGTGTCAAAGATGTGTTTTCTAAAACCAGAATTCTCTTCCTGCTAATATTTCTGGTTTTACCTAAATGTGCCCCATTTCCTTGGATGCTCTGGCTGTTCTTTCTGAGCTATAGTCTGTTTTATCTTTTTCTTTTGACTTAGCACCTAATTGAAACCTCTATGTCAACAAGGTCCAGTGCGATCGTAGTTTACAAAATATCAGGTTGTCTCATATTGGCTGAGACTTCTGGGTCCATTGCTTCAGTTCCATCTGAGTTCATTCTGTAGCAGCCTTTTACCTAAAATATTCTCCAAGTGTGTGCTTATCACATTAGTCTAGTTAAAAGCATATTCTGTGTTAGTCTGTGCTCTTGCTGTTTAATCCCAGGCATTCTGAATTAATTTCTAATAGCAAAGCTGAGATGTTGTTTTATAAATGCCTTGTATTTTGTTACACTTACTTCTTACCTTGCCACAGTTGATCTTTCAATCTTGTTTAACCTTTTCTCATATTTTAGTTGTCCGTGTTCCTTTATCTAATTTATCTGTCTTTGACTAGAACCAATTCTAGTAAGTTTCGTACCCTTTTTGGTTACCATTGTGCTTGACCCAGAGACCATTTACAGTTTTACCTCCAAGTCTCTAAATGGGCTCATATTCCCTGTTGTTTTACTCTTCTAAAACTGTGCTATTTCATATGTACTAGATTTTAGAACAATCTCTCCTTTTTATAATCTGGCAGCAGTATAAATTGCTGATGTTTATTATTCTTCTATCTCTTTTATGTGATAGATTAATCTGTTCAATTTTAGCTTTCGGGTAACTCATATGTTGTTAGCATTCTGCTGTGGCATTGGGTGGACTTCAGCATTTTATTGGACTATTTTATAAAGCAACACTAAAGAAATAGGTTGGAACTGGTATTTATGGCTTTAATTTTGTTGTCTGCATTGAGAGGTTGCTAACTAAATGTCTTCTTCAGCTCTTCCTTAATTGCAGTGCGGTTAATTCCTCTCAACTGCAGAAGAACAAGGTATTTATGTTATTGTTGTTGTTAGGTGCCATGGAGTCAGTTCTGACTCCTAGTGGCCCCATGTACAACAGAATGAAACATTGCCGGGTCCTGCGCCATCTTCATAATCGTTAGGCTTGAGCCCATTGTTGCAGCTACTGTGTTAATACATCTCCTTGAGGGTGTTCCTCTTTTTCAGTGACCCTCTACTTTACCAAGTATGATGTCTTTGTCCTAATAACGTGTCCAAAGTACATGATTGAACCCCGCCATCCTACCTCTTGCTGTATGTACAGGTTCCGCTGAGCACAATTAAGTGTTCTGGAATTCCCACACTTCGCAATGGTATCCATAATTTGTTATGATCCACGCAGTCGAATGCCTTTGCATAGTGAGTAAAACGTAGGTAAACATCTTTCTGGTATTCTCTGCTTTTAGCCAAGAGCCATATGACATCAGCAATGATATCCCTCATTCTACATCCTCTTCTGAATTCAGCTTGAATTTCTGGAAATTCCCTGTTGATAAACTGCTGTAACCATTTTTTAATTTTCTTCAGCTTCAATTTGAATTTGCATTTGGACAATTGATGATCTGTTCTGAAGTTGGCCCTTGGCCTTCTTCTGGTGGATGATATTGAGCTTCTCTATCATCTCTTTCCATAGATGTAGTCGGTTTGATTCTTGTGTTTTCCATCTGGTCAGGTCCACATATATAGTTGCCAGTTTATGTTGTTGAAAAAAGGTAGTTGCAATGAATAGGTCATTGGTCTTGCAAAATTGTGTCATGGGTTCTTAGGTGTCGTTTCTGTAACCAAGACCATATTTGCCAACTACTGATCCTTTTTTGTTTCCAATTTCTGCATTCCAATCAAAGAATTTATGGTTTGTTATTATTATTTTTGTGGTCAGTAGAAGTAATCGGCATTCACTGAATACCAAGAACATGCTTGGCATGAAGTAGGACATAGAGTTAGATCCAGTGCCTGCCTTGTAAACTGGATGTGAGATGAGTTAGGTGGGGAGAAAGAGAAGACATTTTCACAAATTTTTTTTCCCCTAAAAGGGAGAGAAAATGAATTTCAGTTCAAAAGGACACCTTAGGAATTCATTTAAGTAGGATAAAAGACAGATGACACAGCCATCAAGACAGCATTTGTACTAAATTATGAAAATCTGTGGATGAGTCATAGCAAACATGAGAATAATGGATAACGTATCTCAAAATAAAACTGTAGCAGCATAAGTGGGAGAGGAGAAGTAGGAGAGCGCGTAAACAGTGGAGGTGCAGTCGGTTAAAGGTTAAAGGAATCCTGAAAACCACCCTGGATTTGTCTCCCTCTCTTAGGACCACATCTGATCTGTTTCCAAGGCCTGTCCCTACTACCTTCCAGATGTCCCCTCTCCTGGTTCCTGATTCTGTTGCTCTGGTTGAGGCTCTCTTTATGTCTCACTAGGTGGATTGGCGCATTAACTACAATGATGGACTCAAACATGCCCTCGAGAGTGAAAGTGACCCAGAACCGGGCAACATTTCATTATGGTGTGTTTAAGGTCATCATGAGTCAGAGTCCACTTGATGGCAGCTCTGTCTGTCTGTCTATCCATCCATCCATCCCTCACTGGACTGTCATCTTGCCCCTTCCAATCCACCATCCATGAAGCTGCCATATAAATCTGATTAAAGTTTTCTGCTCAAAAGTCTTGAACGGCTGCCCGTACTTAAAGTAGTAATATAAGCCCTCATGGCCCGATCCTGCCTGCCTGCCTCCCTGTTCAGCCTCACCTCACATCACTCCCTCTTTACCTGTTACCCTCTGGTGCTGCTAGAATACTTGTAGTATGTGAACACACCAGCAGACCAAGCTGACTTACCTCTCTGCCTCTGTGCATGCTGGTGCTCCTACCTGAATGGTCCCATCCCCCAGTTTCCATCTGACAGCAGCTCTTCATCCTTCAAGGCTCAGTTCAGAAGCTGTCTCTATGAAGACCTCTGACCCCCACCTGGCTGACTTAGGTGTTCATCCTTCTCTGTATGCTTTGTAGATGTAACCTTATCACAGCAGTGGCTTTATTGCAATGCCATTGTGGAATCGCATGTCTTTTAGGCGTACTGTAAGCTTTTACAAGACAGGTGTGGTGTGTTTTGGTTTTCATATCCTCAGTGGTAAATGGCTGCTGGCTGAGTGACTGGCTTGGCTGAAGGGATTGACTGGCCAGGTCACGTCAGGCTGTGAGCTCCTCAAGACAGTGCGTGTCTTGAGTATCTGCAAAGGTTTTTTTGACTTTAGTATACTGCAAGGAGAAGAGACAGGCTCTTGGAATCGTGGGAAGATGAATTTATTTCTCATTCTGGAAGGTTTCCAGTACTGGAGGACAAGAACAGTTGGTACGAATGTCCTGGATTTGTGGATATGATCTTGGTGGGGGGACACCTGTTCTGTCTGCAGAGCTGGCATTTACTTTGGACTGAAGGAGCGGAAGCCTTCTTCATCTCCCAAGGGGATGGCCAGGTCTGTGCAGGGAAGTGGCAGGGCCAGGTTTAATTTGTATTACAATTACTGTTACCATCTGGGGATCTGCCTCAAAGCATGAGGGAGGCTCCGACGCTTCTGACCTCTGTGAAAACTCAGGAAGGGTAACTGGATTTCATGACTGACAGTGGCAAACAGACCTGCGTTCGAGAGCACTAAAGGCTTCATCCTAAATGAGCTTTGTGCATTTAGTGGACCACGTTTCATTTGATTTGTCCATGCTGCTTAAATTAATCCAGGAAATGGAATATTTTGAATGGAGTCTCCTTGGAAATGAGAGCTCTAAAGATTTTTTATTTATTCAAAAACTTTTATTTTTACATCCCTGTGTGTGTATGGCTCTTGTTAAGCGTTGTGGGGGATATGATTTAGGTCTATAATATAACCTAGGATCCCAAAGTTCTGGGAGTTCAGTGAAAGCTATGTTGTAGGAACAGATGGAAACGTTAAAAAAGTCCAAGTTAGTACAATAATACTATTGACCTTTAGAGGAAGGAAATGTTACTATGGGCTGAAGTGGTCAGGGAATTCTGCATACAGGAGAAAATGAGATTGGAGCTGGACCTTGAAGTAAAGGTGGGTGGAATGTGAAGAGGTATAACAAAGAAGGGAGGTAATTCCAGGGTAGGAATATTGCATGCACAAAGCCAACCAGATGGGGATCCTTCACTTATTTATTTATTTAATTTGTGGTATTAATTTGACCAAGCATTTTATTATGTAAGTATGGGCTTCTTACATTTCCATCTCCTTACTCGTTTGCTTATTTGACAAGCTGCCGTCTAGTTGACTCTGACTCATGGCAATCCATGTGTGTTAGAGTGAAACTGTGCTCCAGAGAGTTTTCAGCAGCTGACTTTTCAGAAGTAGATTGCCAGGCCTTTCTTTCGAGGCATCTCTGGTTGGACTCGAACCTTCAACCATTTGGTTAGTAGCTCAGCGCCTTAACCGTTTGCAACACCCAGGGATTCTCTGCTTATCTAACCTCTTCTAATTCTCTGAATACCCACCATCTACCAGGACTGGGCCAGATAAAAAAGAAATGCAAGGTATCGCCCTTTTCCTTATGGAGCTTTAGTCTTATAAATTACTATAGCCTACTGAAAAACTGGAACTGGCAGCAGTTTTTTGAAATGGGAATCTGTCATGGATAGAACTGTGTCCCCCAAAAATATGTGCCAACTTGGTTAGACCATGATTCCCAGTATCGTGCGGTTGTCCTCCATTTTATAATTGTAATTTTCCTTTCTGTTGTAAATCCTAATCTCTGCCTGTGGTTAATAAGGCAAGATTGGATTATGTTAAAGAGGATTAGGGTGGGACTGTAATACCCTTACTAAGGTCACATCCCTGATCCAATGTAAAGGGAGTTTCCCTGGGATATGGCCTGCACCACCTTTTATCTTACAAGAGATAAAAGGAAAGAGAAGCGAGCAGAGAGACATGGGGACCTCATACCACCAAGAATGCAGCACCGGGAGAAGGGTGTGTCCTTTGGACCCGGGGTTCCTGCACGGAGAGGATCCTAGTCCAGGGAAAGATTGATGGCAGGGACTTTCCTCCAGAGCCAACAGAGAGAGAAAGCCTTCCCCAGGAGCTGATGCCCTGAATTTGGACTTCTAGCCTACTGGACTGTGAAAGAATAAATTTCTCTTTGTTAAAACCATCCACTTGTGGTTATTTCTGTTATAGCAGCACTACATGACTAAGACAGAATCTAAACCTAGAACCTCAGATTCTGCTTTGCTGATATGAGAACCTGGAATTAGAACCTCAAATTCTCCCTCTGCTTTCCAGATGTGTTCTTTTCTTCCATGCTGCCAAGGTGGATACATGACTACTCTTTACCTATCATCGTTGTTAGTGCCGTTGAGTCGATTCCGATTCATGGTGACCCATATAACAGAGTAGAACTGTCCCACAGGGTTTTCTTAGCTGTAATCTTGATGGAAATAGATTGCCAGGTCTTTCTCCCACAGAGCTGCTGGATGGGTTTGAATTGCCAACCTTGTGGTTAGCAGCTGAGTGCTTAACCTTGATGTGAACTGATTTGCCAAAGTTTAAGGAGCCAAGTTGGTAGAAGAATAATAGTAAGATATTTGCTTCTTGCTTCTTTTCTGTAATTACTTCTCAGCTGGCCATAGCATGAAGGCAGCTGCCTTTGAGCAGACAGAGGAGAAGTACCTCTTGGCCCCTCTGGGATGAGCACTGTTCTTCCACACATGCCCTGGCGTTTTAGGAAGAGGTGATGATGTCAGACCAACCGAGTGCAAGTCACAGGACAGCAGCTCTGAATCTGCTGCTGAATAATCAGTGACTTATGTAAATAGCGCCTTAGACTTGCACACGAGGATTCTGAGATTCTGATCAACATGGGACTTGATCTCTGAATTTTCATCCTACCCTGAGTCCTCACGGGTCTTGGTGTTGGTGACAGAAGTGGGAGCTGAGTTGGAGCCTGTCCTCCTTTGCCGCTTTGACTCCTGTCATTGATCAAGCACCTCCCTCCGCTCCCCCACCCCCAGATTAGGAGGCCAGGCACGATGTGCACTTGCGCCAGCCTCCTGCAGCAGTGCTGCTTCCCCACGTTTTCTATCCATCTATCTCCTTTTGGTCAATTTTAGCCTCTTAGCCACATTGATAAGCACGTTCAAATGCTGGGCCACTCCTGCCACCCTTAGAGCTGTTTGTCCCTCTGCACTTCTGCAGTGCTATTGATTTGCCATTTTCTTGCAGTTAATGGATTTGAGTTGGCGTGTGCCTCTGGGTGCTTCTCTGCCTATTGATCTGAGTTAATGATACCCATCGCCACTGTTTTTAGAAGTGCTATCTGGGATCAGCTCAGTGTGCTGATAACCATTCTTTGCTTCAAAGCCAAGGTGGCCAGGGGACTTAGAGGCATTAGAGGTGAACCGTAGAGCTCTGTTTTCCTTTTCAAAAAGTCTGTACGTGAGGGCCTTGTACTGCACTTTCTCTGCTTGATTTTGAAACCCATTCTAAACCTATATTCTGATGCTTGCCCTTAATTCAGTCAAAAACCTTCACCTGTTCTCTGCCACAGTTGCCCAGTGTTTCACACATGCATATGTATACAAATGCACACATAATTCTGTCCTGCTGTGTTGTTATATACATAGACTGGGAATTTCCCTTACGGTTGCTCATATCTGTCTCCTTCCTACATACCCGTTTCTGAATCCACAGACAGAACGCTGTCCGTACTTGAAAGAGAGAAAGCTACGACAGCTGTGGGTTGGCCTGGAATGTGTATGTGAGCATCTGTGAGAGGGAGAATGTGTAGGTGTGTGAAGGGGAGTACTGGTGTGATCAGTGAAGCCTCTATCAGTTCCTCACGTTAAATGTTAAATGTAATCAGAGGGAACAGAGTACACTGGGCAGCTCCCTTGGGTTTTCTTTGAATATGTAATATATTGATTTTGGTGGAGTCCCTGGGTGATGCAGATGGTTCATGTGCTCACTGCTAACCAAAAGGTTGGAGTCCACCTAGAGGCGCCTCGTATGAAAGGCCTGGCAGTCTACTCTCAAAAAATCAGCCATTGAAAACCCTACAGAGCACAGTTCTACTCTGACACACATGGGGTTACAATGAGTTGAATTAATTCTAGGGTAACTTTTTTTTTAAATTAATTTTGGTAAATAACTCTAGCTGATATAACAAATACACTCTGTGTATTAGTAACCAATTACCTCAAAATTTAGCAGCTTAAAATGAAGAACCTTTTATTATTTCACACAGTTTCTGTGAGTCAGGTTTTCGGGAATAGCTTAACTGAGTAGTTCTTGCTTGAAGTCTCTCATAAGGTTCAGTAAGATGCTGGCCAGGCCTGCAGACATCTGAAGGCTTGACTGGGCTGCAACATCCAATTCCAAGATGGCGCAAACACATGGCTGGCAGTTTGGAGCTGACTCTTGGCAGGAGGCCTCAGTTCCTTGGCTGGTGGACCTCTCCATAAAGCTGCTTGGGTGACTTCACAACATGGCAGTTGGCTTCCCCCAGAACGAGTGATCCAAGAGATAACAAGGTGAAAGCTGTAATGTCTTTCATAACTTAGCTATAGAAGTCATGCTGTCATTTCCATGATATCTTATTGGTTACTGAGAGGAAACTACACGGGTGTGACTACCAGGAGGTGAGAGTCCTTGAAGGCCATCTTGGAGGCTGGATACCACACACCAGCATCTCAGTGGCTCATCACAATTAAAGTGTGTTTCTCACTCATGTCACACTGTATTTCTCACTCATGTCACAGTCCAGACTGGGAATGGGGCTCAGTTCCATGTAGTCATTTGATAACTGAGACTCTTTTCATCTTGTGGCTCTGTCTTCCTCTAGGTCCTCATTGTCCTCTATTTATCTGGAATGAGAAAGAGCAAGAATTTCCTGTGGGAATTTTTTTTTTATAACCAGGCTTGGGGTGGGGTGTGGGGGTGTACCTCACTTCAGTTCACATTCCATTGACTGGAACTCAAGGTCTCATGAGGGAGGTTGGAAAATATAGTCAAGCTGTGTGTTTTCAGGAAGGAGAGGAGAACGTGGATGATGGTGTGGCCTGGCAGTTTCTGCTACATATCTCAAAGTCATATAATAAACCTATGGTCAGGGCATTCAAGAAGGAAAAATACCGACTGAGTAGAGTTGTGATGCCCACCGCAGCCAATCAGCGACTCCTCCCACGTTCACCAGGGGCCTTTGTGTGCCCAGCACCACTCTGGCTGACTGTGGCAGGGCAGTGGGTAGTAAGCCCATGGAGGGGTGGAAAGCCGTGGTGTTTCAGGAGCATTCCTTTTGAGCTTCGAGCTCTTCATAGAATACCTAGAGCTTCCACTGAGTGATTGTACACTCTGTGTGCTTTACATGTGTTATCTTATTTAATTTTCATATCAAGCCCTCCAGTTAGGTATTATCTCCACTTCACAGATGAGAAAATTGAGGCTTAGCGAGAGTCATTAACTCTTGAGACCTCACAGCCAATGTGTGATGATACTGGAACTCAGACCCAGGTCTCTGTGATGCAAAGCCTGTGTCCTTTCTACACCAGTCTGCATCTGAGCTTTCCCAAAGTGGAAACCAACAGCACTGTCCATTGATGCGTTACAGTGCCGGGCTTGGGCCATGGCATCCTGAGAACTACCTCTCCCTCTTTAGTATCCCTGCCAGAGCACATTACTCTGCATCCTGGGAGTAGGTAGGACTGTGGAAAGGTGGAAAAGAGTCCATGACCCCCAGCCTAGGAAAGCCTGATGCTTTTGGTTGACTCAGCCTCACCTTCTTTCTCTGATTGTACCTCTTGCTTTCCACCTTAGAGGACAGAGACCTCGTCCCACATTCCACTGTGTTCCAGCAAGATCACCTCTTGCTCTTGTAGGGCTTTATATTTTTTAAAATATATCCACACCCAGTCACTCCTTTGAGCCTCACATTCTACAGGGTGGAAGAGCAGGTATTCTTATCCATGTTTTATACTTAGGGAGGCTGAAGCCAGAGAGGGTAATCTTTCTATCATTTTTTTGGGCAGGAGGGCAGTGATGATGATGGGGGGTGTGGTTTTCCTTTGGCTTGGTTTTGTAAGTGTGGACAGAATGGCTCGAGAAGATAAGAGTTTGTGGAGATGAGGGCGAGGGGTGGGGTAGTTACAGTTCTTGGAATTTGTACAGAAATACATACATTGATATTAATATGTGTTATTAATAATTGTGTTATACCCTTGTGTAGCCTTTTATTTTATTCATTTGACCCACAAATCCATCTTGGACAGATGATGGAGGGAGAAGCTGACATGGCTAAATGCCAATTTTCAGAGGTCACCCCTGTGACCCTGGCAAGATGGTCCTGGGGACTGAGGCCTGGGATCTTGCCTGCCCGAGGGTCATCCTGAGGGACTGATCTTGTTCTGTCAAACCTATTTCTTCTTTCCTTTTTCATGACTTCACCCAGGAGCTAAGATCCTCTCCCAAGAGAGGTTTTATGCCTAGCTGGCCAGCTTGGTAGCACCTGCAGAACCCTGGAAGCCCAGTGGTTCTGAAGGACCAGGGGATTTTACCATCTTGCTAATGAACCATTCAGGATGGAGGGGAGGGGCACGGTGCCTAGGGCAACCAACCATCTTGGTTTGCCCAAGACTGAGGATTCCCGAGATGCAGGACTTTCAGTGCTGAAACCAGGACAACCCCCTGCACCCAGGACAGTTGCTCACTTAACTGAACCTCAAGATGTGTCCTGATGGGCCTCCATCTCTACCGCCCTTGTCCCTGCTTCTTGTACCCATGGGACCTCACAGTTCCTGATGGGTGAGCATTTGACAAAAGGCTCCCTTGTGGATGAGTGGCCTAGCTTTGGAGGTGTTGCAGCATTTCCCTCTGCCCCAGGGGCAGCCTCTGGGCCCATCCTGGGTTTTGGCCTTATACCCTTCCTAGTTGTTCTCTTATCTGAACCCCCCAGAACTCCGGGAATGAAGTGGTTGAAGACCCCAAGGTTCCAACCACTGAGATGCCGTGTCTCTGTGTGGTGTTGTAGGGTTGCTGTGGTGGCTGGGCTGGGAGCCAGCTGGCCCTATGGCCTGCTTCCTCCTTGTCTCTGCAGGTGAGGAATCAACCCTGCCACCCATCCCAGGCACTTGGTGGTCTGTTAGGGCTGTTAGAGATATTTGATGGATGTGAGAGACTCTATGGCCATTGCTAGCGTCTAGATAAAGAAGCAGTGACTCTGTGGCCTGAGATCCCCTCCACCAGTGGGTTTCCATGCTTGGGGAACAACAATGGTTGCTCAGAGGCTTACTTCTGGGATTTTGCTTTATCGTATGGGGTATACAAAGTGAATATTGAAAAGATTTTGTGTGAGAAGAAGAGAAAGTTTGATGAGGCCACTGGTGGAGTAGAAGAACTCTGTGTGGGAAGAGCAGGAATACCTAATGGGGAGGGTGGTGCAGTGGTTAAGAGGTTGGCTGCTGACCAAAAGGTCGGCAGTTTGAATCTATCAGGCTCTCCTTGGAAACCCTGCAGGGCAGTTCTACCCTGTCTATTAGGGTCGCTATGAATCGGAATCAACTTGACAGCAACACGTTTGGTGTCTTTTGGTGGTATGTGATATGAATCTTCTCCACCTCCCCATAAAAGTCTTTATTAAAATATCAATTTCTCCTTAAAAAAACTTTTGTCCGACGAATCTGAACCCATGTTGTAGTCTGTTGATCTGTCTCAATGGGAGGCAAGCTGTGTGGTTTGAGGTTCAGCTTTTAAGTCTGGTTTGGCATAGTAAGTATTACTTTTGTTTCTTAAAGCATTTCCCCATGTCTCAGAGAAAACCTTGGCCTACAGCCCCTTCTGTGCCTCTGTCCTGGACCACATCCTTTTCCCTCACCGGCTCCTCGTGTATTCATTCAAAGTCCTCCAGACAGTCATTTCTATACCCAGTTATTTGCTGGGACAGAGCTTGGTCATTTCCTTATTACAAGTTTTTTTTTCTTACAATCTTGTTTTTTCTTGTCTCCTTGATCTTTGGCAAGTAGAAAGTACATGGCAATTTTTTAAAAAAGATGCTTTTCGTATATACTCATAGTGACCCTATAGGGCAGAGTAGAACTGCCCCACAGGGTTTCCAGGGAGCAAGTGGATTCGAACTGTTGACCTTTTGGTTAGCAGCTGAGCTGTTAACCACTGCACCACCAGGGTTCCAATATGGGCTCATATATGGTCTCATTTAATCCCCATGATAATCTGGCAAGGTTCCATTTCACAGATGAGGAAGTGGCGGTGCTGGGACGTTGACCCACTGGCTCAAGCCCATTGAGGAGGTTGAAAGTGGCAGAGCCGGGGTTGGGGTTCCCGAGCTTTTTCGTTTGCTTCTGCCATACTCTTTATTTTTAGAGCATTAGCTTGGAAGCCAGGACCCCTAGGTCATAGTCTCAGCTTGACTGTGTAACTAACTGGGTGACCTTGAGCAAAACACTTGACCCCCTGGATGTCGGCGTCCTGCCTTATTGGAGTAAAACAAGAGGTAGCACTGAAAGACCTTGGATGTACCTCCCAGTGCTGATGTGTTTCTCTTCCATCTCTTTCTCTCTGGGAAAATCTGCCTTCACAGTCTACCTGTGCCCCTCACCTCTGCCTCCTTTCACTGGCCATGCCTGTGTACTCTTCTCTTTGACTCTTCTTTGATTATTCTCAGGTGTTTTTCTTACTCTTTTTCTTGCCACCTTTTTTGGGAGAGGAATTGTTGGTGTCATTTTTGATTCCTCAGACTTCCTGCTTCTTTCAGCTTACCTGGAAAAATCATTGCAAAAGTATTTGCTGTTTTGTGATGATGATGATAAGGAGAATGATTAATTAGTGTGCTAGAGGGTGGGTCAATATCAGACATCATCTGGGAGCTGTGGGACTGCTTGAAGGCAGGTAAAAAACTAGGTAACATCTTAAAGGTTCTTGCTTAAAAACAGGAAAAGCTACCATTTGTCCATTCATATCTTTGATGAGCCAGGCTTTGTGCTAGGTGCTTGTCATGGATTGAATTGTGTCCCCCCAAAATATCTGTCAACTTGGCTAGGTCATGATTCCCAGTATTGTATGATTGTCTACGATTTTATTATCTGGTGTGATTTCCCTATGTGTTATAAATTCTATCACTGTAATGTAAGAAGATGGCTTAGCAGCAGTTATATTGATGAAATCTACAAGATTAGATAATGTCTTAAGCCAATCTCTTTTGAGATATAAAAGAGAGAAGCGAGCAGAGAGACAGGGGAAACTCATTCCACCAAGAAAGCAGTGCTGGGAGCAGAGCGCGTCGTTTGGACCTGAGGTTCCTGCGCAGAGAAGCAACTAGACCAAGGAAGGTTGATGGCACAGATCTTCCTCCAGAGCCAACAGAGAAAGCCTTCCCCTGGAGCTGACGCCCTGAATTTGGATTTGTAGCCTACTAGACTGTGAGAGAGTAAATTTCTCTTTGTTAAAGCTATCCACTTGTAATATTTCTGTTATAGCAGCACTGGATGACTAAGACAGTGCCCCAAATACAATAGTGACAACAATGAAGACATAACCCTTGGAGCTGCCAATGCAGTCTAGTTAGGGAGACACAGCTAATTTAAGAATCAAACAAACAGATATAAATTCACAACTCTGAGAAGTGAAATCAAGTATATGACAGGGAGAACTAACCTAGACTGGGAGCTGAGAGAAGACTTAAGTGCTAGGCACATTGTATACATTATCTCATTTAATCTGTACTATGACTCTATAAAACCACACCTGTTGCCATCAAGTTGATTACAACCCATGGCAACCCCATGTGTGACAGAGTAGAACTGCTCCATAGTGGTTTTTTTGGCTATAATCTTTATGGAAGCAGGTTGCCAGGTCTTTCTTCCATGACACTGCTGGATGGGTTTGAATTGCCAACCTTTAGGTTAGTAGTTGAGTGCAAATTATTTGCACCACCCAGAGACCTACAGTGGCTCTATAAGGAGAGTGTTATTCTTCTCATTTTACAGAAGAAGAAACAGAAGCTCAGATGTGGAGCTTGACTTTCTATCCAAATTGGACACAAGCAAAGGTACTTCCTACTGTACCTCATTACCAAAAACCCTTTGCCGTCCAGTCGATTCTGACTCATAGCGACCTTATAGGACAGAGTAGAACTGCCCCATAGGGTTTCCAGGGAGCGGCTGGTGGATTCGAAATGCCAGACTTTTCGTTAGCAACCGAGCTCTAAATCGCCCCTGTAATTCTCTGAGCAGGGCCATCATTTACCCTTGGGCGAAATAAATAGAATAAATAGTTGAAAGGTATTTTTGTCCCCAAATGTTTATTCTACTAATCTGCTACTCAGTGCTGGAAACTTTTTTTTTTTAATTTTGTGCTTTAGGTGAAAGTTTACAGCTCAAGTTAGTTTCTCATACAAAAATCTGTATGCACATTGTTACGTGACCCTAGTTGCTATCCCTGTAATGTGACAACCCACTCCTCCTTTCCATCCCAGATTTCCCGTGTCCATTCAACCAGCTCCTCTCCCTTTCTACCTTCTTATCTGGCCCCAGAATGGAGCTGCACATTTAGTTTCACGTATCTACTTGAACTAAGAAGCACACTCTTCACGAGTATTGTTTTGTGTTTTATATTCCAGTCTAATCTTTGAAGAGTTGGCTTCGGGAATGGTTTTAGTTCTGGGTTAACAGAGAGTCCGGGGGCCGTGTCTTCTGGGGTTCCTCTAGTCACAGACCATTAAGTCTGGTCTTTTTATGTGAATTTGAATTCCACACCCACTTTTCTCCTGCTCCATCAGGAGCTCTCTGTTGTGTTCCCTGTCACAGCGGTCATTGGTGGTAGCTAGCTCTTCTGGTCTCAGGCTGATGTGGTCTCTGGTTTATGTGGCCTTTTTGTCTCTTGGGCTAATATTTTCCTTGTGTCTTTGGTGTTCTTCATTCTTTTTTGCTCCAGGTGGGTTGGGACCAATTCATGCATCTTAGATGGCTGATTGATAGCTTTTAAGACCCCAGACACCACTCACCAAAGTGGGATGCAGAACATTTTCTTAATAAACTTTGTTGTGCCAGTTGATCTAGATGTCCCCCAAAACCATAGTCCCTAGACCCCTGCCCCTGCTACTCTATCCCTCAAAGTGTTTGGTTGTGTTCAGAAAACTTCTTAGCTTTTGGTTTAGTCCAGTTGTTCTGACCTCCTCTGTATTGTGTGTTGTCCTTCCCTTTACCAAAGATAATTCTTGTCTACTATTTAGTTAGTGAATTCCCCTCTCCCTCCCTTCGTACCCTCATAACCATCAAAGAATGTTTTCTTTTGTGTTTAAACCATTTCTTGAGTTCTGATAATGGTGATCTCATATTTGCCCTTTTGCGCCTGACTAATTGCACTCAGCATAATGCCTCCCAGCTTTATCCATGTTATGAGATGTTTTGTGGATTCGTCATTGTTCTTTATTGTTGCATAATATTCCATTGTGTTAATACACCATAATTTGTTTATCCATTCATCTGTTGATGGGCACCTATGTTGTTTCCATCTTTTTGCTGTTGTGAACAGTGCTGCAGTGAACATGGGTGTGCATGTATCTATTTTTGTGATGCCTCTTATTTCTATAGGATATATTCCAGGAAGTGGGATTGCTGGATCATATGGTACTTCTATTTCTAGCTTTTTAAGGAAGCACCAAATCAATTTCCAGAGTGGTTGTACCATTTTACATTCCCACCAACAGTATGTAAGTGTTCTAGTATCTCCACAACCTCTCCAACATTTATTATTTTGTATTTTTTTGGGTTAATGTTAGCCTTGTAGTGGTGAGATGGTATCTCATTGTAGTTTTGATTTGCATTTCTCTAATGGTTAATGATCGTGAGCATTTTCTCATGTGTCTGTTAGCTGCCTGAATGTCTTCTTTGGTGAAGTGTCTGTTCATATCGTTTGCTCATTTTTTAATTGGGTTATTTTTGTTGTTGTTGTTCAAGTTTTGTAGTATCTTGTAGATTTTAGAGATTAGACCCTGATCAGATATGTTGTAGCCAAAAATTTTTTTCCCAGTCTGTAGGTTGTCTTTTTACTCTTTTGGTGAAGTCTTTTGATGAGCATAAGGGTTTGATTTTTTGGAGCTTCCAGTTATCTATTCTCTTCTGGTGTTCGTGCATTGTTAGTTATGTTCTGTATTCTGTTTATGTCATGTATTAGGGCTCCTAGCTTTGTCCCTTTTTTTTCTTCCATAATCTTTATCATTTTAGATTTTATATTTAAGGTTATGATCCATTTTGAGTCAGTTTTTGTGCATGGTGTGAGATATGGGTCTTGTTTCAGTTTTTTGCAGGTGGATATCCAGTTATCCCAGCACTATTTGTTAGAGACTCTCTTTTCCCCATTTAATGGATTGTGGGCCTTTGTCAAAGATCAGCTGCTTATAGGTGGATAAATTTACATCTGGATTCTCAATTCTGTTCCATTGGTCTATGTATCTGCTGTTGTACCAAGCTGTTTTGACTACCATGGCAGTATAATAGGTTCTGAAATCAGATAGTGTGAGGCCTCCCACTTTGTTCTTCTTCTTCAGTAATGCTTTACTTATCTGGGGCCTCTTCCCTTTCCATATGAAGTTGGTGATTTGTTTTTCTATCTCATTAAAAAAGGTCATTGGAATTTTGGATTGGGATTACTTTATATCTGTAGATCGCTTTGGGTAGAATTGACATTTTCACAATGTTGAGTCTTCCTATCCATGAGCAAGGTATGTTTTTCCACTTATGCAGGTCTCTTGTGGTTTCTTGCAGTAGTGCCTTGTAGTTTTCATTGTACAGGTCTTTTATGCCTCTAGTTAGATTTATTCCTAAGTGTTTTGTCTTCTTGGGGGCTATTGTAAATAGTACTGATTTGGTGATTTCTTCTTCGAGGTTCTCTTTGTTGGTGTAAAGAAATCCAACTGATTTTTGTATGTTTATCTTGTATCCTGAAACTTTGCTAAAATCTTCTATTAGTTCCAGTAGTTTTCTTGTGGATTCTTTGTGGTTTTCTGTGTATAAGATCATATCATCTGCAAATAGAGATACTTTGACTTCTTCCCTACCAATCTGGATGCCCTTTATTTCTTTTTGTAGCCTAATTGCCCTGGCTAGGACTGCCAGCACAATGTTGAATAAGAGTGGTGATAAAGGGCATCCTTGTCTGGTTCCTATTTTCAAGGGGAATGCTTTCAGACTCTCTTCATTTAGCATGATGTTGGCTGTTGACTTTGTATAAATGCCCTTTATTATGTTAAGGAATTTCCCTTCTATTCCTATTTTGTTGAGAGTTTTTGTCATGAATGGAAGTTGGACTTTGTCAAATGCCATTTCTGCATTGATTGATAAGATCATGTGGTTCTTGTCTTTTGTTTTATTTATATGTTGGATTACATCGATTGTTTTTCTAATGTTGAACCATCCCTGCATACCTGGTATGAATCCCACTTGGTCATGGTGAATTATTTTTTGATATATTGTTGAATTCTGTTGGCTAGAACTTTGTTGGGGATTGTTGCATGTGTTTTCATGAGGGATGTTAGTCTATAATTTTCTTTTTTTGTGATGTCCTTACCTGGTTTTGGTATCAGGGTCATGCTGGCTTCACAGAATGAGTTTGGAAGTATTTCATCCTTTTCTATGCTCTGAAATACCTTTAGTAGTAGTGATGTTAAGTCTTCTCTGACAGTTTGGTAGAATTCTCCAGTGAAGCAGTCAGGGCCAGGGCTTTTTTTGGGGGGGGGCGGGGGGGGGAAGTTTTTTAATTACCTCTTCAATCTCGTCTTTTGTTATAGGTTTATTTAGTTGTTCTACCTCTGTTTGTGTTAGTTTAGGTAGGTAGTGTGCCTCTAGAAATTTGTCCATTTCCTTTAGGTTTTCAAATTTGTTGGAGTACAATTTTTCATAGTATTCTGTTATGATTCTTTTAATTTCAGTTGGGTCTGTTGTGATATCGCCCATCTCATTTTTTATATGGGTTATTTGCTTCCTCTCATGTTTTTCTTTTGTCAGTTTGGCCAGTGGTTTATTGATTTTGTTGATCTTTTCAAAGAACCAGCTTTTGTTCTTGTTAACTCAATTGTTTTTCTATTCTCTATTTCATTTAATTCTGCTCTAGTTTTTATTATTTCCTTTCTTCTGGTGCCCAAGGGCTTCTTTTGCTGCTCTCTCTCTTTTTTTTCCATTTGTAGGTTTAGTGTTTTGATTTTGGCCCTGTCTTCTTTTTGAATGTGTGCATTTATTGCTATAAATTGACCTCTGTGCACTGCTTTTTCTGTGTCCCAAAGGTACACAGGTAGGATGTGTTTTCTTTCTCATTTGATTCTGTGAATTTCTTTATTCCGTCCTTAATTTCTTCTATAACCCAAGTGCTGGAAACTCTTTATGGCCAGTGAATAGCCTCTGAGAATGTTTGGTTTCCATGAGGTGCTGTTAAGGTGCAAATGTGTCATCTGGGAGGGCTAATAAATTAAGCCTTTTGTTCCCAGCATTGTCTCAACATGGATAAGTTTGTCTAATTAACTGTTGTGTGGATTGGAGGGAGGCTGAAGACTTGGAACGTGGGACAGGGGAGTTTTGGTAGGGAAAGGGAAGCAAAAAAGAAATTATCCAGAAGATTAGTATTACACAGGGAGGAAAGTACCTGGAAAGATGAAGAGTGGAACTAAAAGTGAAAGGCGAAAGGTCACCCAGAGACGAACTTGGGCTGGATTGGTCTGGTTAATAATTGGTCTGTTTCTGCAGCATTTCTCTCCTGAAAGATACAAAATGCACCCTTTTACTGTTTTCTCAACTCTTGTGTGAGATAAAAGGAGCTGGTGGTGCAATGGTTAAGCACTCAGCTGCGATCTGAAATGTTGGCAGTTCGAACCCACCCAAGGCTCTGTGGGAGAAAGACCTGATGATCTGCTTCCATAAAGAATGTAGCCAAGAAAACCCTATGGGGGCAGTTCTACTCTGTCACATAGGGTTGCTATAAGTTGGAATTGACTTGATGGCAAACAACAACATCTATCACCTCCGTTACACACAGATTAAAAGACCAAGTTAGATTGACTCATGTCTCCACCTGGAGTTCTTGAACCAACAGCTCATGGTTTAGTTGGCATCAAGGTGAAAGTTGTACTTATTGGAGCTGTGACTGGCCCTCCTGGGCACCGCTTTAGTTTCTCTCTCTTGCTGTCTTCCTTCTCCTATTCATTTACCTTGTTTCTCCTCAATTTATCATCTTTTAAACTGTCCCCTTCTTCTGCCTTAGTCTGCCAGAGAGCACTCATGGCTAGTGCTTCGCAGAGCTGGTAACATTTGAGACACCTTTTGAGGAGACCAGTGATTCCAGAACACTTAATTGTGCTCGTGTAGAACCTGTACATAGATCAAGAGGCATTTGTTAGAACAGATCAAGGGGATACTGCGAGGTTTAAAATCATAAGAGGTGTGCATCAAGGTTGTATCCTTTCACCAGACTTATTCAATCTGTATGCTGAGTGAAATGAATAATTTATAAGGATCAACATAAAGCTGGTTCCTGTGAGGCAGAGGTTAAAGATGTCCCAAATATACAACTTTTCCAAACTGCTGTACCACTTCATCATCTCTAACATTGACTATTCCCCCTCCCCTAAGTACTCTCCCTCCCATCTTTGGGTTCCGAAATTTTCTGCAACGTCTCACAGAACTCACGAACCCTATCAAAGAAATGGCTCACATGTTTGCAGAGGCTGACAAGTTCCAAATCCATGGGTCAGGTGTAGGCTTCTCCTGACCCACATGGCTGCAGAACCCAAACCTGCAAGTCAGACGACAGGCTGCTGGCTCACAAGGCTGCAGAAGCTGGTGAGGTCAGACAATAGGCTGCTGGCCCATGGGGTGCCAGAGGCCAGCGAATCCGGTAGGTCAAACGGCAGGTCTCTGACTCAAGACCCAAGAACCGGAGGTTAGACAATCACAAACCGGATGCGGGATCCAGATGCAGACAGAGAGAGCCTGCTAGGCAGCCACATATATACCTTCCATGTAGGCCACAGCCCAGGGAAGGGCGTAAATTGAGTAAGGGTGGGACATGAGTCACACCCTCCTGCAAGGCTGTGACTCAAGATACAGCCCACACCAATCATGCCTCATTAACATGTAGAGGTTAGGATTTACAACATTTAAAATGGAGGACAACCACACAATACTGGGAATCACAGTCTAGCCAAGTTGACACATAACCCTAACCATCACAGGTTCTATGTACCTTATTTGCATAGTCCCACTCAATCATTGTGTGTAAGTCACAAAGACCATGGCTAGAAGGGCCATATTAAATAATTCATTGCACCACACTGAGCAGCTAATTTGAGAAGCTGGATTATATGAAGGATAACTTGGCATCAGGATTGGAGGAAGACTCATTAACAACCTGTGACATGTAGATGACACAGCCTTGCTTGCTGAAAGTAAAGAAGACTTGAAGCAGTTACTCATGAAGATCAAAGACCACAGCCTTCAGTATGGTTTGCACCTCAACATAAAAGAAAAATCTTCACAATTGGACCAATAAGCAACATCATCAAGAAATCAACGGCATTAGGAAATCAAATGACATATTTCATTGGTCAAATCTGCTGCAGAAGACCTCTTTAAAGTGTTAAAAAGCGAAGATGTCACTTTGAGGACTAAGATACACCTGACTCAAGCCATGGTGCTTTCAGTTGCCTCATATGCATGTGAAAGCTGGACAATGAATGAGGAAAACCAAAGAGTTGCTGCCTTTGAATTATGGTGTTGGTGAAAAATATTGAATATACCATTGACTGCCAGAAGAAATAACAAACCTGTCTTGGAAGAAGTACAGCCAGAATGCTTCTTAGAAGCAAGAATGGCAAGACTTCGTCTCACATCCTTTGGACATTGTCTTAGTAATCTAGTACTGCTATAACAGAAATACCACAAGTGGATGGCTTTAGCAAAGAGAAGTTTATTCTCTCACAGTCCAGTAGGCTACAAGTCCAAATTCAGGGCGTAAGCTCCAGGGGAACGCTTTCTCCATTGGTTCTGAAGGAAACTCCATGTCATCAATTTTCCTTTGGTCTGGGAACTTCTCTGTGCAGGAACCTCAGATCTAAAGGACGTGCTCTGCTTCCAGCACTGCTTTCTTGGTGGAATGAGGTTCCCCTCTCTCTTTGCTCGCTTCTCTCTTCTATATCTCAAAAGAGATTGGCTTAAGACACCATCTAATCTTGTAGATTTCATCAATATAACTTCTGCTAAGCCATCTTATTACATTATAGTGATAGAATTTACAACACATAAGGAAATCACATCAGGTTACAAAATACACACGATCATACAATACTGGGAATCATGACTCAGCCAAGTTGACAGATATTTTTGTCAATCCATGGCAGACATGTTATCAGGAGAGACTAGTCTCTGGAGAAGGACATTATGCTTGGTGAAACAGAGAGTCATTGAAAACGAGGAAGACCTTCATTGAGGTGGATTGACACGGTGGCTGCCACAATGACCTCAAGCATAACAATGATTGTGAGGATGGCGCAGGACCAGGCAGTGTTTCATTGTGTTGTACTAGAGTCGCTACGAGTTGGAACCGACTCAACAGCGCCTAACATCAATACCAACAACATTAACTGCCAGAAGAATGAACCAGTCTGTCTTGGAAGAAGTACATCCAGAGTGCTCCTTGGAAGCGAGGGTGGTGGGACTTTGCTCATGTACTTTGAACATGTTATCAGAAGGACATCATGCTTGGTAAAGTACAGGGTCAGTTAAAAAGAGGAAGACCCTCAGTTAGATGGATTGACACAGTGGCTGCAACAACGGGCTCAAACATAGCAATGGTTTTGAGGGTGGTGCATGACTGGGCAGCGTTTCATTCAGTTGTATGTGGTGTTGCTATGAGTTGAAACTGATTCGATGGAACCTAACAACAGTGATGCTTTATCCATAATATCCTTTGAAAGCTAAAGATGAGAGGAGCTGTAATGTACAGAAGAGAAGGCCCGAGGTTGCTAGGGTGATGAGAACTATCTTTACGTATTTCAGGAGAGAGTAAACTTTGTGAATCTTCACGGAGATCAATTTTAGCTTGCCGTAAGGGAGAACTTTCTAACCACCCAGGGACCTACCATATCTTCTGAGGTAGTAATCTCCTCATCATTGGGGTTATATAAGGATAGGCTGGTTAACCACTTGGCAGGGAGATTATAGAAGAGATTAAAATTTTGGGGTGTATGTGTGGAGGGAAGGAGTGTTAGACAACGTGATGTTTATTTAAGGGTCCTTTCCTACCCTGAAATTCTGGTTCCCTTTCTTAATCTCACCAGGACACGACTTGCTTCTTCTTCCTTTTTTTTTTTTTTTCTTTCAGTCACAGTTTTTGAATACTTGGCATTTATAAATAGATAAATGTGTAATGTATTATTTTATCTTTTTCCTTAGTATAGCTTTAAAAATATATTTCTGCCTGGAACATTGGTGCTGTTTGTGTTTTTTTTTTTTTTTTTACATGTTAAGCTTTTTTATTTTTATTTTTTTTTATTGTACTTCAGGTGAAGGCTTACAGAACAAATAGTTTCTCATGAAACAGAAGTGTACATGTTGTTTTATGACATTGGTTAACAACCCCACAACATATCAACCCTCTAACTTCTCAACCTTTTTTTTTTTTTGGTGAAAATACATATAGCCAAAGATACACCATTTCAAAAAGCTGTTTGTGTTTTTGGGGTCACTCCTGTAAGCCCTGTTCACACAGGCAGTCCCAGAAATGGCATGGTGCTTGGACTGTTTGCTCTGGAAGCTTCAGCATGATGCAGAAATAATCTGTTTTGTGAGCTTCTGTCCCATTTTACTGCACTGGGGAGTAGGAGTATGAAATAGGATTACTATACTCTTATGATGTGGAAAAAAAGTATATTTTTGGAAGGAGGGAAATATGTCTTCCAGAAGAGCAGAAATATAGAGTTATAGCTCATTATTTTTTCTGAAGGATTATTTATATGGTGAACTCAAACATCCAGACAACAGCCAGCAATGCAGAAAGGCACAGAGAAGATATTTAAGCAGCCAAAATGGATGCCGAAGCTCATAGCCTTGACTTAAAGAATACCTTAGATGTTCACTCCACATCTAATTTGGTAGCAGTTCTGTTTTCTAGCCCACAGCAAACCAATAGGGGGACAGTTAATTTTTTTTTTAAACAACAGCTTTATTGCAACGTAATTCACATACCATAAAGTTCACTCTTTTGAGGTATACAGTTCTGTGGTTTTTAGTATATTCACAAAGTTGTGTGATCATCACCATTCTTTACTTTCAGACTATTTTTATCAACCCGAAAGAAACCCTATTCTGGAACTCTTCATGTAAGTGAAATTATACAATATTTCACTTTTTTGTGGCTTCTTTCACTTAGCATGATGTTCTGAGGTTCATCCATGTTTCAATGAAAAATTTCTTGAATAATCTCTTTTATAAGGATCAGCACAAAGCTGATTTCTATGAGGTGGAGGTTAAAGATGTCTCAAATGTTCAACTTCTCCAAACCACTGTCCCAGTCCATCATCTCTTTTACACCAACTCCTCTTCCTCTCCTCAGTACTCTCCCTCATGTCTTTGGGTTCCATAATTTGCTGCAGTGTCTCACAGAACTCACGAACCATATCTCAAGGAAGTGGCTCACATGGTTGCGGAGGCTGGCAAATCCCAATTTTGTGGATCAAGCATCGGGCTGGAGGCTTCTCCAGAACCATGTGGCTGCAGGAGATGGCGAACCCCATCCAGCAGGTCAGACGACAGGCTGCTGGCTCACAAGGCTGTGTAAACTGGCAAATCAGGTCAGACAATAGGATGCTGGCTCAAGGGGCTGCAGAAGCTGCTGAATCCTAGAATCGGCAAGTCAGAAGGCTGGCTGCTGGCTCAAGCTCCAAGAATCGGAGGTCAGTGATCGCAAACAGTATGTGGGATCCAGAGTGAGAGAACTTCCCCGGAGTATTCATATACACCTGATGCAGACCATACCCTCAAGGAAATCCCATTCCTGACACCAACTGTAAAAATGCCACGGTGAAGGCGTCTCACGTCCTCTAACTTCACAAGAAGGAAAGAGAGTCAAGATCAACAGACCAAGGCTGACTCCTAAGAGGTGGAAGTCAGACATGCCTCCTCCCTCTGCCATCTTTACCAATTCTCACACCAACCGTCCCTCCTATGGCATTCTCTCCTTCTCTGCAGAGTTCAATAATTTTGTTGCGGTGGCCACACAGAACTCACAGACAATACTCAACAATTACGTGGTTTATTAGGGAAGTAACAGGTTACAATTCAGGTTCAGGAACACTCAGGATAGAATTCTTTGATCAGGACAGCCTCTTCTCGTCTGTGCCCACAGGCATGTCTCTCTGTGGCCCCTCGGCCTCTGCCCTGCTTGACCAAGTGCTATAAAGCTCTTTTAGCTCTGCCGATAAGTGTCCTGAGGCACCCCACTCCACCAGTAAGCCTCAGCCTGAAGTGCTCAGCTCTAGCTCCTTGAGTAGGCAAATTTAGCTCCACCAATTGCCTGGAGGCACCCTAGTTCGCCAGCAAGCCTCTTGCCCAAAGGCACTCAGCTTTCTCACTCCATGGGCTGAGAAGCCCACCTCACCTTCTTCTGCCTGTCGCCTGCTAGTCTCCTGCCTCTACTGCCACGGTTTCTCTGCTACCACTTCTTGCCAACTTCGATGTTACAGTGCTTTCTCTGTGTCCTGGTTCTGCTGCCTCTGCTGCCTTTCTCTGTCTCCTGGATCTAGGAGGTTCTCAGCATAGGGATCCCAGGTCCAAAGGATGTGTTCCACTCCCAGCTCTTCTTTTTTGGTGGTGTTGAAATCCTTTCTTCATGCACCTGGGATGGCTCACTTTAAGCCTAGTGGGATGACAAAACTGACCAATCCCCTTGTTAAGATTCCATGCACCTTTTTTGCTTGGTCCCACCCCCACAAAGGTGCTGTGCACCTTACTTACATTATTAGCAAGCTATACAATCCCGTTGGTGGACCACAAGCACCTCATTTGCATAGTCCCACCCAGTCATTTGGTAGGAGTTACAAAGACTATGGCTAGAAGGGCCATATTAAATAATTCACTGCACCACAGGCCACCCCTTGGCTTTTCTAGCCATTGGCCCTTTCATACTTGAAGAAATAACTTTCCCCCTCCCAATCATTTTACCAGTCCAAACAGTCATTTTTTTTTTTTTCCTGCAGGTCCTTTCTTCAAATGCAAATCTCCTGTTCTCTCAACAGCTCTGGGTGGGTCTGTGTGTATTTTCAAATGCAAATTTCCTGACTCAGAAGGTTTTGGGTGGAGCTCAGGTTTACACAGGGCTTCTGCATTGAAATGGACAGCCTGTGTTTCTTTCCAGCAATTCCTAGTTCCTGTTTTAGCATATCCAGTGAAGTATTGGCTGAAGATGGTGTTACAGTCTTTCTGTTGTCTACAATACCCAATATTCATTTCTTTCATACATCTGGGTCTGCATTACAGTACTAGGTAGGAGAAACATTCAATATCCGTAGTACATTCAAATAAACACATGACCCTTTTTAAAACATTCCAGTTTCATCTTCTCAACCCCTTGACTATCTTCTCATTCCTTGAAAGTGTGGTCTGCATCAAGTGTATATGAATACTCTAGTAAAGTTCTCTGTCTCTCTGGATCCTGCATCCGGTTCATGATGATCTGACTTCCGGTTCTTAGAACTTGAGCCAGCAGCCTGCTGTCTGACCTGCCAATTCTGGAATTTGCCGGCTTCTACCACCCCTTGAGCCAGCAGCCTGTCATCTGACCTGCCGGTTTGGGTTCGTCAGCCCCTGCAGCCACATGGGTTGGGAGAAGCCTCCAGCCTGTCACCTGATCTACGGATTTGGGACTTGCCAGCCTCCACATCTGCATGAGCCATTTCCCTGAGATATCGTCCGTGACTTCTGTGAGACGTTGCAGCAAATTACGGAACCCAAAGACATAAGGGAGAGTACTGAAGGGAGGAGTAGTAGAAGTAGTAGATGTTAGAGATGATAGAGTGGGACAGCAGTTTGGAAGAAGTTGGATGTTTGGGACATCTTTAACCTTTACCTCATAGGAACCAGCTTTCTGCTGATCCTGATAAAAAAAATTATTCAAGAAATTATCCATTCAGTTGATGTCAGGAGTGGGATCCAGAGAGAGAGAGAAAGAGAGAGAGTGAATGAGAACTTGCCCAGAGCATTCATACACATTTGATGCAGATCACACCCTTAAGGAAACTCCCTCTATTTGAAAATGTGGTGACTTGAGTCACACCCTCTAGTAAGGTGGTGCCTCAAGACACATCCCTAATACTGCCTCATTAATACAACCACAGGCATAGAGGCTAGAATTCACAACTTATTACAAAATGGAGGATAATTAAATCAGATCACAAAATGGAGGACAACCATACAATACTGGGAATCATGGCCTAGCCAAGTTGACACATAACCCCAACCATCAGAGGTTCCATATATCTTATTTGCATAGTCCCACTCAATAGTTGTGTGTGAGTCACAAAGACTGTGGCTTTCGGGCCTTGTTAAGTAATTCGTCGCACCACATTGTTGTAGCACGTATCAGAACTTCATTTCTTTTTATTGCCGAATAATATTTTGTTATATGTGTATACAGAGTCCCTGGGCAGTACAAACAATTACGCACTCGACTGCTGGCCGAAAGATTGGCAGTTCAGACTCACTCAGAGGTGCCTCAGAAGACAGACATGGTGATCTGTTTCTGAAAGGTCACAGCTTTGAAAACCTTATGGAGCAATTCTACTTTGCACTTATGGGGTCGCCATGAGTTGAAAATCGACTTGATAGCAACTAACAACAACAAATACGGGTATTACCACATTTTGTTTATCCATCAGTTGATGGACATTTTGGTTGTTTCCATTTTTTGGCTCTTAGGAATAATGCTATGGAAATTCATATGTAAGTTTTTGTGTGGGCATATCCTTTCATTTCTCTTGAAGAAGTGGAATTACTGGATCATGTGGTAATTCTAGGTTAAACTTTTTGAGGAACTGCCAAATTGTTTTCCAAAAGTGGCTGCATCATTTTATAATTCCACCAGCAATGCATGATGATTCCAATTTCTCCCCATCCTCATCAACACTTATTATTGTCTTTTTTATTTTAGTTATAGTAGTGGATATGAAATGATAGCTCATTGTGGTTTTGATTTGATTCGTCTGATGTCTAATGACATTGAGAAAGTTTTCGTGTACTTATTGGCGATTCATACATATTCTGTGGAGAAGTGTGTATTTAGATCCTTGCCTATTTTTTATTTGGGTTGGTTATCTTTTTATTGTTGAGTTGCAAGAGTTCTTTATATATTTTGGATATAAGTTCCTTATCAGATATGTGATTTGCAAATATATTCTCATATTCTGTGGGTGATGGTTATACTTTCTTGACGGTGTGCTTTTCATTTTGATCATGTCCAGTGTATCTTTGTTTGTTTGGTTACTTATGCTTTTGGTGTCATGTCTAAAAATCATTTGCTAAATCCAAGGTCCTGAAGATTTACACCTACTTTTTGGTGGGTGTGGGTGTTTATCTGTCAGTGGTCTGTGTGGCCTGGTCACTAGTGACACTTTTTGCTGGTGCCATTTACCCCTTTCCTCTTCACTCTTGTTTGAGTCTGTTGAGACTGATTTCTCGATATCGTCCTCCCGTTGACTCTATGGCATTTTGTGTTACTTCGTTTTGTGCGCTGTATTTGGTCTACCAGAATCCAAGAGGGAGTTATTATAAAGCTATGAATCTTCAGGGTCTCATTGGCATACTCGGCATAGTAATGTAAAGAATATCATCTTTTTCTCCTTTTTAATAATTTATTTATTTTTGTTGTTGTTGAATATATGGAGCCCTGGTGGCGCAGTGGTTAAGAGCTCAGCTGCTAACCAGAAGGTCAGCAGTTCAAATCCCCCAGCCACTCCTTGGAAACCCTATGGGGGAACTTCTACTCTGTCCTATAGGGTAGCTATGAGTCGGAATTGGCTCAATG
>NW_004444081.1:804407-896567 GCF_000243295.1 Trichechus manatus latirostris
TTCTACTCTGTCCTATAGGGTAGCTATGAGTCGGAATTGGCTCAATGGCAGTGGGTTTGGTTTTTTGGTTTTGGTTGTATGTATACACAACAGAACATACACTAACTCAACGATTTCTACACGTGTAATTCAGTGTTCCCTAAGCTTCCTATCAACTCTTTTGCGTTGCTGTTGTTAATTTGATCACATATAGATAGTTCTTTTAAAGAATGCAGTGCTCAGGGCAGACAAGGAATATCATACCAATGGTTTGTTCTTGACCTCATGACCTTTGGTGTCCATGCAGATACGCTCATCCAGCTCAATTTGAGTTTGATGTAGTAAAACCAGTTGCCATTGAGTCATTTCTGACTCATTGCAACGCCATGTGTGTCAGAGCAGAACTGTGCTCCATAGGGTTTTTGATGATTGATTTTTTGTAAGTAGATTGCCAGGCTATTCTTTTGAGGTGCCTCTGGAGGGGCTCAAATCTCCAACCTTTTGGTTAGCAGCTGAGCTCCTTAACCATTTGCACCACCCAAAAAAAACCACCAAACCCTTTGCCCGTGAGTCCATTCCGACTCGTAGCAACCGTATAGGACAGAGTAGAAATGTCCCTCAGGGTTTCCAAGGAGCGCCTGGTGGATTTGAACTGCCAACCTTTGTACCACCCAGGGACTCCAGGTAGTGAACCAGGCTTTAATGGGGCATTGGCTTGTGTTTGTCCTGATTGCTATCTCCTGTTGAAATCTGTGCAGCAGTGTAGGGTAGAGAGACCCACACAGCTTCTGATTCTACTTTTCACTAGCTTGCTTCTGTTCTCTCTCTGAACCTCAGCCTTCCTTTGTGTAAAATGAAGGGTTGGATCAAGTGACCTTTAAGGCCACTTAACCACTGTCATTGGGTCTGATTTCATATTGTTCTTTGTTCATCTCTCTGTCATGACCCAGGGGCTTTCTAAGGCCACTTTTCTTTCCTGGTTTACTTGCTAGTTTGACAGATGATGATTTAATTATGTACAGATTTTTATCAGTGTTTCTCTTTTTCTCTCACCCTGCCTTGGGCTTTCCTCCTTTTCCTATCTTTTTTTCAAAGGAGACGTAACCCACTGGCCAGCAAGCATCCAAGGTGGGGGTGGCGGGAAGTGTTCCGTGTCCAGGACACAGCCCTGGGCCCCTGCCCCATGCCGGCCTCCGTGACGCAAGCCAGAGATTGTAATCGCATTGCCAAGGCTTTCCCTCAGGAGCTGATAGTTGAAAGGCCAGAGCAGTTATTCAGTCGTACTGCTTTTTTCTCTTCTCTTTGCTGTACCGCTCAGATCCTCATAATAAAGAAAAACAATCAGGCCAACCCACCTAAGCTTTTGCTAATGGAGATTGAAAGAACCCAAAGAGAGAATCTACCCATGGGCACGTTCCATGCTTCAGTCTTACTCTCTGTCCCTTTTAGAGAATCGTGTGGCATTAGCATAAAGACAAATCGCTAGAATTATCTTGCACCCAGCCCTTCATGTTGAGGAGCAGGAAGGATTCTGCTGTGATCTCTGGCACATTCATCGGCCCCTGCTGAGCGCCGGAATCAATAGTGACTCAGGCGCATCAGATGGCCTTCAAATCGTACTTCCTTTTCAGATGGGCTGGAGAGAGGGGAAGAAATATAAGTGCCTCATCTCTCTTAGACTACAGATAAATAAAGACGTAGTGTGCAGCTGCATTTCAAGCATTTTGGAAGCTTTTCTGGTGTGTGTGTGTGTGTGTGTGAGAGAGAGAGAGAGAGAAAGACAGAGAGACAGAGAGAGAGAGATGTTTGCACTAAGTCTTCAAGGATGCTGGTTCGTGTCCATGTGGGTTCTTCCAGGCCCTGCCCCCCTACACCTGAGCACCTGGAGAGCACAGACCAGGCCTTTGAGGTGGGGAGTGGACACCTGGAGGTAACTGTGCTCTTTTTGCCCCTCCCCCAGAGCACTTAGTGGAAGGGCATTTGCTGAGTGTGTGCCCTGGAATCTGGGGCCCGCTATGCCGCTGCAGTTAATGCTGCTTTGTTCTATGCTAAATGAGGCGAGAACTTTCAGCAGGTCACGTTCATAATCCCGCTCAGCAGGGCCCTCAGCTGTGTACCAAGTGCAGTGTCTGCAGGCAAGGAAGGACTTTCCCTTTGGGGCAGTCTGGCTGGCCTGGGGTGGGGTAGGGGTGGGAACGGGCTTCTCAGCCCCGTGCTGCTATGATCTGACTGTGTCCTTGGGCAGGTACTTAACTTCTGTAGGCTACAGTTCTCGTCTCGTTCCTTCAGCACATAATTCATACATTTCTTACTCTGCAGGCACTGTTCTAAGGGCTGGGATTATGGGGCCCAACAGGACAAGGTCTCAGCCCTCACAGAGCTTCTGCTCTGCTGGGGAGGGTAGTTAATGGCCAGATGAACAAGGCCGACCTCGTAACTGTGGATCAGGCCAACAGACCAGGCTAACTTCGGGGAAGGAAACAAATACTGATGTGAAAAGAAGCAACTGGGGGACACTTACTTGGAATGGGGCAGAGCTGAGAAGAGATGCTGTCATGATAAAAGGCCAAAAACCAAACGCTTTGCCATCGAGTTGATTCTGACTCATGGCAACCCCATGTGTTACAGAGTAGAACTGCTTCTTAGGGTTTCCTTGGCTGTAAAGTTTACGGAAGCAGATCGTCACACCTTTCTTCTGTGGTGCCGCTCGGTGGGTTTGAACCACCAACCTTTAGGTTAGTAGCTGAGAGTGAACTATTTGTGCCACCCAGGGGCCTTGCTATCACAATGTTTTTGTTAGGTGCCCTTGAGTCGGTTCCAACTCATAGCGACCCTGTGTACAACAGAACAAAACACTGCCCAGTCCTGAGCCATCCTATGTTTGAGCCCACTGTTGCAGCCACTGCGTCAGTCCATCTCATTGAGGGTCTTCCTCTTTTTCGCTGACCCTCCGCTTTACCAAGCATGATGTCTTTCTCCAGAGACTGGTCTCTCCTAATAACATGTCCAAAGTATGTGAGATGAAGTCTCACCATCCTTGCTTCTGAGGAGCATTCTAGCTGTACTTCTTCCAAGACAGATTTGTTCATTCTTTTGGCAGTCCATGATATATTCAATATTCTTCACCAACACCATAATTCAAAGGCATCAATTCTTCTTCGATCTTCCTTATTCATTGTCCAGCTTTCACACACGTATGAGGTGATTGAAAATACACTGGCTTGGGTTAGCCACACCCTAGTCCTCAAGGTGACATGTTTGCTTTTTAACACTTTCGAGAGGTCTTTTGCAGCAGATATGCCCAGTGCACTACATCATTTGATTTCTTGACTGCTGCTTCCGTGAGCGTTGATTGTGGATTCAAGTAAAATGAAATCCTTAACAACTTCAGTATTTTCTCCATTTATCATGATGTTGCTTATTGGTTCAGTTGCAAGGATTTTTGTTTTGTTTATGTTGAGCTGTAATCCATACTGAAGGCTGTAGTCTTTGATCTTCATCAGTAAGTGCTTTGTGTTATCTGCATATCACAGAGTTGTATCCTTTCATTCTACTTAACTTAATCTGTATGCTGAGCAAATAATCTGAGAAGCTAGACCATACAAAGAAGAATGCGGCATCGAGACTGGAGGAAGACTCGTTAACAACCTATGATATGGAGATGACATACCCTGAGATATGCTATCATAATAGCAAACATTTATTAAGCACTGGCAGGATCCCTGACTGTATTAAATACTTCTCATACTTTCTGATTTAATCTTTCTTTTGTAAACTATGTCGTATGTGATTTCTAAGGTTCCTTTTGGGTTTAAAATCCTTTGCTCCTATGATTCTAAGTCTCCGGAAGGTGTTAGAATAGAGGATAGGTGAGGGACTAACTCAGATGGGCATGCCACAGGTGGTGATTTCTAGATACAAGCAGAATATCAGATTTCCTTATGCTTGTGTGTGTTTTTTGGAGACAGAGCACAGTATGGACAGGAGACAGAGGGATATAAGGAGGTAGGCAAGGTGATGGAATAGAACCCAGATAGGGCTTGGGACCTGAAAGGAGAGAGTTGGGAAGAATGCAGGGGGCAGGGTCCTGGGCTGGGAACCAGGAGTTTGGAGGAGGCCTCTTCTCTGCCCTCTGCTAACGGCTTTGGGCCTCGTTGTCCTCCTCTGTAAGAAGAGGGCTTTCCTTCCGAGTCTCACATGGTATGTGCTGTGGGCTCAGGCTTTCAGAGAGGAGATGAGAGCAGGGAAGCAGCAGAGCCAAAGGCCTTTGCATTGTGCCCATTTGTGAGGGCTCTGTCCTTTGTGGTGCAAGCGATTTGTGCTTGACTACTAACCTAAAGGTTGGTGGTTCAAACCCACCCAGCAGCACTGTGGAAGAAAGATCTGGCAATCTATTTCCATAACATTTGCAGCCAAAGAATCTTATAGGGCACAGTTTTATTCTGTAACACATGAGGTCACAGTGAGTAGGAATGGACTCAGAGGCAACTGGTTTGTGTGTATGTGTGTGGTTTTTTTTTTGGTCCTTTCATGCCAGGAAAATAAAGCTCTGTGCCTTTCCCCATGGTCTTGGTTGCAATGGCCAGTCAGTAGGGTTTTAATATCCCCATGACAGAAGATTCTGTTATCCTCTTCTGAAGAGTGTTGATTTTTGTTCTTAAAAACACTTAACTTGGCCGGTCCTAAATCCTAAATCTGTCTTCCCTGATGTAGGCAGCAGCCAAAATCTCCACTCACTTGCCTTGTTCTTCCAGCTGCCACCTTCTACTGGGCTCCTCGGAGTCTCCTGTGCACGTGTACCATCTAGGGGTCATCCAAGGACTTGGGTGGAGTTTACACACAATTTTAGGGCCTCCCCCTCTGTGACTACGTCCTTCCCAGGATTTCGGCACTCACTTTCAAGCTCTCTACCAACCAAACCAAACGTGTTGCCACCGAGTTGATTCCAACCCATAGTGACTCTATAGGACAGAGTAGAACTGCCCCTTAGGGTTTCCAAGGAGCGGCTGGTGGATTTGAACTGCCAACTTTGTGGTTAACACTGAGCTCTTAACCACTTCGCCACCAGGGGCTCCCTTCTAGCTCTCTGACAGTCCCATCTCTGCCCTCCAACTCCTCAGGCCCGTCAGAGTGAACTTTCCACCTGGCCTCCAGCCAATTGCAAATCTCAGTTCAGTTTCCTTCTTTCCGGGGTTGAGTCTCGTCCAATCTCTGCCTGTTTGGGGGCTCTCTCCAGTGACTTCAAAGTTACTTTCCATATCTTTTCCAGAGTTTATATTAGCTGTTTGTCAGAGATTTAGTCTGACATTATCTACTCCAACATTATCAGAAGCAGAATCATCTGATACATTTATTTTATTAATATATAAATATTTTCCTTGTCTCTGGAAACACCTGACAGAAACTTTATAAATAAAAGGGCTCCCAGAGGAGGATAGTGGCAGAAAGCCCAACAAGTCTATGGGTGCTGGTTGTATTGATGAATGTATCAAGCTGTCATGTCTTGCTGCTTCTAGATTTCTTTTTAATTTTTTTTTATTGTACGTTAGATGAAGGTTTACAGAACAAATATTTTCTCATTAAACAGTCAGTACACATATTGTTTTATGACATTGGTTAATAACCCCACGACATGTCAATATTCTCCTTCTCAACCTTGGAGGACCACTTTCTTCTTCTTTTTTTGGTGAAAATATACATGCTGCATCTAGATTTCTGATGCATGTACCAGGAGACGCTGCAGTTCATCAGTTTATCATTGTCGTCTGAAGTTAAAGACTTCATGAGATATTAATCTGGCACAGAGGCTGAGGTTGTCCAGAAACTTGTAAAAATATTTGAAGTTCCTTGGTTAAGCTTATCTGTGATTAACTCCTGCTGATCTGGAAGAGGAAACCACAAATCAGACTGACATAGATAATCTCATCTCTTGATTACCCAGTACAGTTTGCATCTTCCTTATAGTTTTTTTTTCTTTCTAGATGCGAATGAAAAAGAATTTAGGCCCAATATTTTTAACTCATTTACCTTATTCCCTCCTTATACCCTGAGGGGGATGTTCTGCAAAGAGGCCGTTGTCTTAGTCATCAAGTGCTGCTCTAACAGAAATACCACAAGGGATGGCTTCAACAAAGAGAAATTTATTCTCTCACAGTCCAGTAGGCTACAAGTCCAAATTCAGGGCATCAGCTCCAGGGGAACGCTCTCTGTCTGTTGGCTCTGGAGGAAGGTCCTTATCATCAAGCTTCCCTTGGTCTGGGAGCATCTCAGCACAGGGACCTCAGGTCCAAAAGACGTCCTCTGCTCTTGGTGCTGCTTTCCCTTTCCTTTTTATCTCTTGGAAGATAAAAGGTGGTGCAGGCCACACCCCCAGGGAAACTCCCTTTGCATAGGATGAGGGATATGACCTGGGTAAGGGTGTTACAATCCCACCCGAATCCTCTTTAACATAAAATTACAATCACAAAATGGAGGACAACCACACAATACTGGGAATCATGGCCCAGCCAAACTGATACACACGTTTTTGGGGGGACATAATTCAATCCATGACACTAGGGAAGGAACGTGATATAGGGGGTAGAGGCAGGGAGAGCATGAGTTTCTGTTTTTGAAATTATTCGTTCAGTTCCCAGGCATCAAGCTACCCATCTCCATCATCCTAGGAGCTCTTGGGACCCCATATCCTGCAGAGGAGGCAGATAGAGGAGGTGCCAGTTCTGGGTAACAACCTGTCACCAGGCATCCTCCTTTGACTGAGGCAGGGAATTGGTTTTGCCTGACCCCTGTAGATGGTGACGGGAGCCTGAGTCTCTGAAGTCTGTCAGCCCAGCAGGTGGGTGAAGTTCAGGCCTGGGAGCCAACTTACCAGTCTGGAATGGGAGAGCATGAGCCTAGGTTCAGTTACCACAGAAGTGATAAGGGGTTTGACTGTTGAAGTTGAGTGGTTTTAAGGACCACCCTTCAGCAACTGGGTTTGATCTTATACACTGTCTTACCCTTTGCTCAGGAAATTAGTTGTGGAAGTGGTAATGCTTAGTTGCTGAGATAGTTCTTTTGTGGTGGTGTTATACATGTAAATAAGGATGGTATTCACTTACTACATCCTGTGCTTTTGCCCTGAGGGATAAGCTTTCTGGCCGTTTTCTTTGGTTCCCTGGCACTGTGATTCTGCTTTTTGATTCAGGTTCTTAGTGTGGATATTTCGCTTTTGACAAGGAGATGTGGATCTGAACCCTACTTTGTTATCCCCTTAATCTCTTTGAATGACGCTAAGGTACAACTACAATGGAGATGGGTTATCTGCTTCAGACAACTTCTTAGAAAGGCAGGTTTGTGGTTTTCTCTACACGATTGTGAAGGGAGGGGAAAGAGTGAGTGTGGTGTGACTGGGAGTATGATGTGTCAGTGGGTGTGTGGCATGAGGTGAGCATGTGGGATGATCCGAGTGTGTGTTTGGTGTGTGGTGTGGACTGTTTGTGTGTGGCATGTGAGGTTAGTCGTGTGTGTGGTGCATGAGGTGTGCCAGCATTTGTGCACTGCAAGTGTGGTATGGAGGTATGCGGTGTACACATGCACACGGACCAGCGTGGTTGGCTGATGGGTTGGAAAGGAGACACTGATGAGGTACAGATGTTAGGTGTCCTGATGTGAGCGCCTTCGCATGCAGAATGCTTCCCCCGTCACGAGACCTTGTCCAGAGCTGGGCAGTGGCCTCTTGTCTCCATCCCACCCCATGTTTCCTGACAGCTTCTGAGAATCTCAGCCTAGCAGTGCCCCTTCCTGAGGAGGTTGAGACTGGCTGGGCAGGGGTAGCAGGGTAGGGTTGGATCCCTCCCCAAGAAGGGTAAGACCAGCTGGGCGGGGGTGGCAGGGTATGGTTGGGTCAGGGACCCCCGCCCAGCCAGTCTCACGTCCTTGGGGAGCAGTGCTGCTGGGCTGTATTTGGGCTAATTCTGGCTCTCACTGGGCAGCAGGCCCTTTTCTGGTCAGGCAGGAGCTGGTGAGGAAGGACCATACAGCCCCCAGGCTGACCTCTAATGGGTCACCTCACGTGGTTCTGAGGTCCCAGCTCTCCCATTATGGCCAAGGGAACATGAGCCCGTGAAGGTCTGATGGCCAGGTCAGTCCTGGCTGCACAAAGTTCAGGGCGGGAGCCATGAGGCGTGCAGCCTCTAGGAGAGGGAGCATGGAAACTGCCCCCCGGCTGGAGGGCCTTTGAAGTTGGGCGATCACAGGCCCAGCCTCACGTCACTCCTGGCCCAGTGGGTCACTGACATATTGACAGACTGCATGGCCCCGGCAGAGCACAGAGGGAGAAATGCCATCCACAGGTAAATCTGGCCAAACTCTTAGATCGAAATGGCTTTGTTTACCTGAGTGAGTTGCAAAGTGCTTTACTGATAGGTGTTCTGGGTGTAGTGCTGGTCTCAGGGAACATCTAGCTCAATTGGCATAACAGTTTATAAAGAAAATGTTCTACATTTTACCTTGGTGAGTAGCGTCTGGGGTCTTAAAAGCCTGTGAGCGGCCGTCTAAGATACTCCATTGGTCTCACCCCTTCGGGAGCAGAGAAGAATGAAGAAAACTAAAGATACAAGGGAAAGATTAGTCCAAGGGACTAATGGACCACAACTACCGTCGGCTTCTCCAGACTGAGTCCAGTACAACTAGATGGTGCCCGGCTACTGCTCTGACAGAAATCACAATAGAGGGTCCTGGACAGAGCCGGAGAAAAATGTGGAACAAAATTCTAACTTACAAAAAGAGACCAGACTTACTGGCCTGACAGAGTAGAGAAACCCTGAGAGTGTGGCCCCCGGATGCCCTTTTAGCTCAGTAATGAAGTCACTCTCGAGGTTCACCCTTCAGCCCAAGATTAGACAGCCCCATAAAACAAAACGAGACTAATGGGGCACAACAGCCCAGGGACAAGGACTAGAAGACAGGACGGGACAGGAAAGCTGGTAATAGGGAACCCAAGCTCGAGAAGGGAGAGTGTTGACATGTCATGGGGTTGTTAACCAATGTCATAAAACAGTATGTGTACTAACTGTTTAATGAGAAACTACTTGTTCTGTAATCCTTCACTCGACTGTACAATATAAAATAAATGAATAATAAAATCTTAAAAAAAAAAAAAAAGGTTAATGTGCTCAGTTGCTAACTGAAAGGTCGAGAGTTTGAGTCCCCCCAGAGGTACCTTGGAAGAAAGGCCTGGTGATCTACTTCCAAAAAACCAGCCACTGAAAACCCTACGGAGCACAGTTCTGCTCGGACACAGATGGGGTCCCCATGAGTTGGCGTCGACTTGATGGTAGCTGGTTTTATCAACAAGTAGGCAGCTCCCCACCGGCTGTGGTGGGACTGTCTGCCTTGGGCCCAAACCGTAATGTGCTCACTGCTTACCACTGGCTGCTCAGAATTGTGCTCTGCAGTTTATTAGTACAAACTGTTGATCAATAACTAGGGAAAATCTCTTTTGCAGTATTTGGCTTTTGAAACCTTCCTGACTGGAGCCAAGCCTTAGCTCCAAATTTCAGGAAGAGCCCTCTCTTCCCGTAACCACAGGAAATGCATTTCCTGTAGATTTGACTCTCCTACTCTCATCTTCCCCATTCATGCGAACTTTACTTGGGTAGACAGTTAAGTTATACCGGAACTGTTAATTTCTAGGATATTCCTTAGGCTATTTTATATAATTTGTGTGTAAAAAGGAAAGGCAGACCCCAATGAATCAGTATGTAATAGGATGGAATATATGAAAAACCTAACATCATATATGCTTAATAAATGGCTGGATTGGCCTCCACTTGTTTCATCCTTCTAAAGAGTGATAGCTAGAGATTATCTGTACCTTTTGGTCCAGTAAGCCCCCTTCTTGAAATCCAGCCTCAAGAGATACTTGGGTGAGCTCAAAGATGGGTAGATGAGAAGGTTCATGGAAGCATTGCTTGTGATGGCAAAATAGTGTTAAGTGACCTTCAGTAGAGGAGCCGTTGTGTGTTTTGTGATAGACTTGTATGCGTTGACATAGAAGGATGCTCAGGTTGTATTAAAAGGGGTGGGGTGGGTGGAGGGGAGGAAACAAGTTACAGAACAATATGAATGGTATAAACCTTTTTATATATAAAACAAATTTCCCTGCGTATCTATGAACATATATGTCTGTCTGTGCACAGAGAGATGTACATCAGACTTTTGACAGTGGAGACTTTATTCATTTGCTCTCATATTTTTGTTACCTGAACAGTTTACAGCAAGCATGTACTCATGTGTTAAACATTATCCCGCATGTAATTTGGTTTAAAAAGTAACCTAAAAGTATAATCAGGTTAAATTTTTAATAAAATAATAATTCTTTAGTCTGTTTCTTTATTCCAGTCAGAAACTTATTCAAATGTATGAGGTCTCCATAACATCAGGGGCTAACTCAATGATATTCTATTAGTTTTAAAAAAATACATTTATCCCCCCCACCCCAACCTTGGACTAAATGTTCCAAGCACAACTGTAAGAGATTTATACCTTATCTCATTTCATCTTCTCTGAAGTTCCATTTTGCAGATGGAGAAATTGAAACAAGGAAAGGTTATGCGCCTAATCTAAGACCACAGAGTCTTTCTAATTCTGATGCTCCTTGGTTAAACACAGAGTTCTCCTGCATCGCCGATTAAAGAACAAGGTTAAAAAGGAAACAATACATTTCCCTGTTCTAGATATTTCATATACGTGGGATTATAACAGTACTTGTCCTTTTGTGACTGAGTTATTTCACTCAGCATAAATGTTTTCAAGGTTTATACCTGTGGTAGCATGTATCAGAATTTCATTTCTCTTTATGGCTGGATAATCTTCCAGTGTATGTATGTGCCACATTTTGTTTATCCATTCGTCTGCTGATGGACATTTAGGCTGTTTCCACCTTTTGGCTATTGTGAATAGTGCTGCAAGGAACATTGGTGTACAAGTTTGCATCCCTGCTTTCAGTTCTTTTTGGGTATATATCTAGGAGTGGAATTGCTGGGTCATATGGTTGTTGTATGTTTAACTTTTAGTGGTTATCAGGGTCAGGAGGGAGGGGGGAAGCAGGAAGTCATTACTTAGGGGCACCATGCGTCTGTTAAGGGTGATGGAAAAATTTGGAAATGAATAGTAGTGATGGTTATACAACATAGTGAATGTAATGCCACTGAATTCTACATGTAAAAAATGTTGAAATGGCAAATGTTTTTTATATATACATACATACATAAAAGTATATATGTCTATGTGTGTGTGTATATATGTATGTATATATAGACATACATATATATGTATGTGTGTGTGTGTGTGTGTGTATATATATATATACATACACATATATATACTTACCACAAGGAGCCCTGGTGACGCAGAACTTAAGCATTTGGCTCCTAACCAAAGGGTTGGCGGTTCGAGTCCACCAGCTGCTACTTGGAAGTCCTGTGGGGAGGTTCTCCTCTGTTCTGTAGGGTTGCTATAAGTCGGAATCAATAGCAATGGGTAATGGGTAGACCACAATTTTTAAAAAAGAAAACAGTAATTTCTTGTGAAGTTGCTTGAAAAAGAAAACAATAATTTCTTGTGAAGTTGCTTTTCGTAAAGCTAGAATCAGTTTAAAAAACAAAAGTCTGTTTTGGCCCTAATCTCCTCATCTCTAAAATGGGGGGAACTGAATGACCTCCAAGTGCTTGTACAGCTGATATTCTGTGATTAGGGAAACTTGCTGTTCCTGTTCTCAATGAGTATTTGCTTCTTTCCCACAGTACGTAGGAAGCCTGGATGTGCCGAGACCCAACAGCAGAGTGGAGATCGTGGCTGCCATGCGCCGGATACGGGTGAGTGACCGGAGGGGCTATGTGGAGCCAGAACTCAAAACATCTCAACTTCTGGAGGTGCCAAATTAATGGGTGCACCTTTTGCTCTTTGCAAACCCCAGACCTCCTCTTTCTATACTGTTCAGGGAAGCTGTTCTGAGTAGGGTGGTTGAACTTGATTGAAGGTCAAGTTAAAATTCCTGTGGAGGGGTACCTCCATAAAATGGCTGGAGGGGGTACATTCTTCCTGTCTGGTGACCTGCTGCTTCTCAAAGAGAGATACATGCTTAGCCTTGAGGCTGTGTGGATGAGAGAGAATGGTGGAGTAGCTTTTGTATACAAAGATTTTAGGAAGAAGGTTCAATTATTAGCTGGTGATTGACTCAAAACATTAAAAAAAATAAAGCTATTTAATATGGTATAGGAGCCCTGGTGGCGCAGTGGTTAAGAGCTTGGCTGCTAACCAAAAGGTCAGCAGTTCAAATCCACCAGTCACTCCTTGGAAACCTTATGGGGCAGTTCTACTCTGTCCTATAGGGTCGCTATGAGTCAGAATGGACTCGATGGCATCGAGTTTTTTATGGTATAGAATATAAGATTTACTTCAATTTTTAAGAACAAATATGAGATTTCAACAAAATTTTCTTGGTTGGATGTGTTAGACTCTGGAAGTGTGCGTGCATTCTCTTCTGCTGTTTTGTGTACGTTAGAAAAGTTTGGTAAACATCCCAACCTGTTACTTTCTGACTCTGTGGTACACAGAGCAGAGATTGAACAAGATGTACGTTGTCTCTTGATCACTGTCAAGGAGTTGGTCCATGTGTTCACAGAAGAAATTACTATACACTTAGACATTTCACAGATAGGTTTGGGATTGCAGTTTTTCACTTGGTCTCATGAGGATGTGCAAATTTCATTATATTAGTTTTTAGAGAGAATAGGTTGTTGGAGGAGGCTGGATTGGTCATACCTGGATGTAGCCGGGTTTGGCCTCATTGTCCTTCAGGGTAATCTACTCACAAAACATGCAGCAGATGCTGAATGCTTTATTTTGCTTGGCCAGTTATAGTTTAGTCAATTCTTCATCTGATTGACAGAAATCTTAATTCAGTGAGAGCAACTTTGAGAAGAAAATTCATGTCTGCTGATGTTTCTCTGGGCAGTTCATCAACCTAATAAAATAATCTTTTCACTGCCTTAACCTTCCCAGGCTTTCAGCATTTTTTATTGTTGAATTTATTGAAATTACTATTAAATATAACAATCCTATTTTTCTTGAATATAATAATGTGTAGCTTCAAAGTAAGGAGCCCTGGAGGCCCAAAGGTGAAGCGCTCGGCTGCTAACCAGAAGGTTGGTGGTTTGAAACCCACCAGTGGCTCCATGGGAGAAAAGACCTGGTGATCTGCCCCTGTAAAGATTACAGCCTAGGAAACCCTATGGTGCAGTTCTCCTCTGTCATATGGGGTCACTATGAGTAGGAATCCACTCGATGGCACACGATAACAGCTTCAAAGTACTTTCACATGAGTTATTTCATTTAATTGCACATAACAAGCTGTGAAGTGGGGGTCATAGTACCCTCATTTTGTAGATTAAAATGAGGCTTAAAGGGGAGAATGAAGACTCAGAGGGGTCTAGGAAGTGGTAGGCATGGGGCCTGAATGCAGTTTTTCACTTGGTCTCATGAGATCGTGCAAATTTCATCATCCTTCCCACTTCAGAGTTCGTGTTCAGATTTGATATTTTCCAGGCTTCTTCTCCTCCTTTGCCTTCCAGCTCAGAGAGAAAGCACAGAGGCCTCGGCTGGGAAATATTTGGTGGTGTTACGATTGTTAGAGGGGCTCTGGTGGTGCAGTGGTTAAGCGCTCGGCTGCTAACCGAAAAGCTGGTTGTTTGAACCCACCAGCTGCTCTGTGGGAGAAAGATGTGTCAGTCTGTTCCCGTAAAGAAAACAGTCTTGGAAATCCTGTGGGGCAGTTCTACTCTGTCCTATAGGGTTGCTATGAGTTGGAATCAGTTCAACGGCAAGGGCGACCATTGTTGGGGTGGGCTACTGTCCTCACCGTTGTTGTCATTGTTGCTGCCGTGATAAGGAGGACTGGACCTGGAGCTGGCCTCTCCTTGAGATTTCAATCAAAAAAAGTCCCTCTTTCGTGTTTGACTAAGGGGTGGGGAATATGTTATTGTTAATATCACTATCGTTAGTAATAAAACCAAAACCATACTCATTGCCGTTGAGTCAATTCTGAATCATGGTGACCCTATAGGACAGAGTAGAGCTTCCCCATAGATTTCTAAGGCTGTAAATCTTTAAGGAAGCAGATTGCCACATCTTTCTTCCGTGGAGTAGCTGGTGGGTTTGAAATGGGCTTTCAGTTAGCAGGTGAACACTTAATCACTGTGCCACCAGGGCTCCCCATCATTATTAATAGTAGCTATCAATAATAATCAAAACCTGTTGCCGTTGAGTTGATTGCGACTCATAGCGGTCAGTAATAATAGCTACTGTTTATTCAACACTACGTGTCAGATGCTTTCTTGGGCTTTTAAATATTAAAATAATGTTTTGTCATTTTATTTATTGTTTATAACTACTCTAGATACGAGGTAAAGATACTCTAGAGGTAAATATATTATTATTTGAAAACCTTTGGGATCACAACAGAATATTGTCCGATATGGTGCTGGAAGATGAGCCCCCTAGATTGGAAGGTACTACACAATTGTTGCAACAATGGGCTCAAACATACCAGTGATCATGAAGATGGTACAGGACTGGGCAGTGTTTTATTCTGCTCTCCATAAGGTCACTATGAACTGGAGCTGACTTGATGGCAACTAACAACACAGATAAGGAAATGGAAGCTCTGGAAGGTCAAATTGCTGTTGATAGGTGGAGCTGGGATTCACACCCAAGACTGTGCTGCCTCCTCTGAGACCTGCTGAAGACTCTTTGTGATGCTAATGTGGGTGATGACCAGAGTTCAGAAGCCAAAGGATTAGGGTATGAAACCTCTGCAGGAAGAGAGGCAGTGGCAGAAGAGCAACCTTGCAGAACTTTGTACAGGTAAACATCACCTTGAAGCAGAGGAAGGCTGGGACATGGGATCTGGAGGCCTTTGGGGCTGGAGTGATGTCCTGGCCTCCTCTCCCCTCTTCTCCTGCCAGCCCGCTGGCCCATGTGTCTTCCTGCAACTACCTTCCCTGTGAGCTGCTTCCAGCCCTTATGACAAGCTTAAATTACTGTACCCGTTGCCATCAAGTTAATTCTGACTTATAGCGACCCTATAAGGCTGGTTAGAACTGCCCCATTGGGTTTCCAAGGCTGTAATTTTTATGGAAGCAGACTGCCACATCTTTCTTCCACAGGGCAGCTGGTGGTTTTGAACCACTGACCTCTTGGTTTGCAGCCGGGCGCTTAACCACTGTGCCACCAGAGCTCTTTTCATTGAATTAGAGGAAGGAATTAATTGGCCAGAAAGCTGTTTGGTTTGGCTGTCCAGTCACTTGTTTAGACTGGCCACCATTAACAGCAAAACTCTGGGTGTGTGTTTTATCCCAAACCCCATAATTCCCCAGGCTGCTATTTTCTCCCTTTCAAAAGCTGTTTTGGCTGTAATTACAGCTATCAGGAACTGGGGCATGGGATTTTTGTGTAAAGGGCTATTCCTGACTCCGTCCTTTTATGTTGAATGGTGCTGGAGTAACACGGAACAGGAGACTGCAGGGTTTTGGTTGCTGGGTGCTCTCACGGTTTCGCAAGACGCAGACCCCACAGCTTGGCCAGAGGAGCGGGTAGTCCCCAGAAGAATTTATGATAAGGGTCACAGTGCCTACATCTGTGAAATGCTTGTGCCTTGCCAAGCACTTTACTTGCCAATCTCGCTGGTCCTCTCTGGAGCTCTGTGCAGGACAGGTGATGGACAGTTAAGATGGTCTCCACTTGTCAGATGGGCAAGTGCTCAGAGCAGAGAAGTAATCTGCCTGAGGGCACCCAGATTCATCCTTTGAGCTGGGTCTCTGACAGATGTATGGGGTTTCTCTCCCTTCCCCCGTTCTACACCCATTGTTGACCCTGAGCTAAATACATGAACTTAGTTGATTTGACTGCTGTTTTTCCCTTTCTCTCTATTTCTCATTTCTTCCTCACATTTTTTATTTCCTTTCCAAAATTATATTATCTGTCTTGGGCATCTTTTTTTTTTAAATTCAAGTACTTTCAAGATATTTTTTTTCTCAGTGACATGTGTACCACCTTGGGTGTTGACCCTTTCTTTAGATAGGTGAGTTTTTCTTTTCTGGTAAGGAACTGTTGGACCAGAACCACTAAGCACATTGGATGTTTCTGGGTGGTCTTTGGAAGCAAAACATGCATCCACAATGGATTGCCAGGTTGTTTGCTGTCACAGGGGCTTCCTGGCTGAACTGCTTCTGGCCAGGGCCTAGGAGTTCCTTATACTGTACTTCAAAGTACTAGGTTTGGGACTGTTCCTTGTGGATAGGACTACATGTTAGCAGAGTGCTTAGTACCGGAAAGCACCTGAGTGAATGAATTCATCAGGGCTTCTTAAAAATCTCCTGACTTTAGCCTTTTCACCTTCGCCTTCTCTAACAATCCCCCAAGTGTATCACTTCTGGCCCTGATCACCCTGGAACTCTGCCCGGTGACCAGTGTTGGCCTGTTCCTGGGACAGTGTGTTTGGAGGCTGCTTAGAGTGGAGGCCATGCTGGTGAAGCCTGAGACCTGGGAAGTGGTGGAGGAAGGCGTAAGGAACAGGAGAGCCAGCCCTGCCCCAGCTGGGCAAGGGTGTTTAGTGCCTCCTCAGGCCTTATGACTAATTATTACTCACATGTATTTTAACTCCTACATTTACAACTTTAGAAATACCTTTGCACACATTACTTCGTTTGATCAGCCCAGTGTGTTCCTATTTGTTATCCCTCTTTAATGATAGGTAGGCAGGTGGGGCAGAGGAGGAAGGGACACCTAGCTCACTATCCACATAGGCCAGCATGGTGTATGTGTGTTCATTCATTCATTTACTCACTCTCTGCTGGATACTCTGTTGGATGGTGATACTCAGCAATGGACAAATAATTGTCTAAGTAAGAAAAGGGGAAGAGACTAAGAAAGAGTATAACTGGGAGATCTAAGCCATTTTGGGGGTGACAGGGAAGGCCTTGTGGAGGACCAGGAGATGGAATCATAGATGCTGCAAACAGATGGGCCCTGAGATGACGATTTTGAGGTTCAGAGAGGACTTGAAGATCCTGGCGGAAGTGTCCCTGTTGTAGCTATCTTTGAATCCCAAGTGCCTAACATGGTGCCTCCTGACCATTAGTACATACCCCAGTAGTGTTCACTGAATGACTGAATGATTTAAATGTTTTTCCCAGTAAAGTACACCTACTCAAACCCAGCCTGTTACATACTTCAGACACGCACAATCATGACGCATCGTTGTTTGAAATGACTGTAATTGCAGCTCATCCGTTTGGCCACCGGATTTTATAGAGCAGTAAGCGAGGCCCAGGTTCACACGGGAGGAAGACCCAGATCTTCCGACGCCCAGCCCAGCACACTGTCCACTGCTGCTTAGGAAGGCTGATGGAAATTCCCTGCCTGTTTGTTGCCTGCTTGCTTTCTTTGGACACGTTCTAGGGACCTTCACTGATCTGTTAGGAGTCAGGGTGAACTGTGGGGATCTCTGAATGTCGGATGGAGTTGGGATGAGCTGCAGTGATGAGTATTGATAGCTTTTGGATCTTCTGCACCATCTTGTTGCTTTGTTTCCTAATCTGGAATTTGCTACTTTCCTCAAGGCTGAGAGAAGTACCTTTAGCTGGTTGTCTTGTATGAACAATGACTGCAGTAGGTTAAATGGTGCCCCCCCCCCCCCCCCCCAAATATATATCTTCCTGGAACCTTAGAATGTGACCTTACTTGAAATAGGGTTAAAAGTATCCTGGATTTGTGGTGGGTCCTAAATCCAGTGATGTGTTTTTGTAAGAGAAAGGCCCAGGGGGATTTGAGACATGGCCATACAGGAGGGAAGGACATGTTAAGGGAGGCAGAGAATGTAGTTATGCGTCTACAAGCCAAGGAATGCCAGGGTTTGCCAGCAGTCACGGAAGATAGGAGAGAGGCGTGGAACGGGTTCTCCCTCAGAATGTCTGGAAGGACCAACCCTGCTAATACCTTGATTTCGGATTTCTGGCCTCCAGAACTGTGAAAGAATAAATTTCTGGTGCTTTAGCGACTTAGTTGGTAGTACAGGTCATCCCCGACTTATGAAGTATTTGAGTTACCACAAACATCACACTTACCACTGTCCATTTTTATTTTGTTTTTGGTATGGTGTGCCATTAGAGATATGTACTGCATACAGCGTTGCAGCAGGTAATTTGCTGATGTTATTATTCTCCTGCCAACCCCCAAAGACAAATTAAGATCGCATTTATAAAGATATTGATAATCAAAGGCAATAATAATGAAAAATAAAAAATAAAAAACACGAGGTATTCCACTTACATCAGAACCGATTTATGATGGAGTCGTTGGAACGGAACCCCGTTGTAAGTCAGGGACTACCTATAATTTGTTATGGCAGCCTTAGGAAGCTAATACAGTGACCTGGTTTGTTCCCTTGTTTGTCTTACTCTTAAAAAATCCTGTTTCCCTTTCATTCTGTATTAGTTTCCTGTTGGTGCTGTACAAGTTACCACAAATTTAATGACTTAATACAGATTTATAATCTTAACAGTTCTGGAGGTCAGAAATCTGCAGTGGGTGTTATGGGGCTAAAATCAAGATGTCGGCAGGGCTTTGTTCCTTTTAGAGACTCTTCTTTTCTGACTCTGAGCCTCTTGCCTCCCTCTACAGGGATCTTTGTGATTTTATTGGGTCTACCCGGATAACCTAGTGTAATTTTCTCATCTCAAGGGTCTTTACTTAATCATGTCTGTAAAGTCTCTTTTGCTGTGTAAGGTAACATATTCACAAGTTGTGGGAATTAGAACTAGACATATTTGGGAGGCCATTATTCTACCTACCACATATTCCTTGTTTATTGTCCACTGCAAAAAAGGATTGTTATTGTTGCTGTTGCATCAGCTTTGATTCATGGCCGTGAAACATTACCTGCTGCTGTGCCATCTTAATGACTGTTGGTATGCTTGAGTCCCTTGTTGCAGCCACTATGTATTTTTTTATATTTTATTTTGTTGTTGTTGAGAATATATACAGCAAGACATGCACCAGTTCGACAGTTTCTACATGTACCCCTTAGTGACATTAATTACATTCTTTGAGTTGTGCAACCATCCTCACCCTCTTTTTCGGAGTTGTTCGGCCATCGTATAGTTTGACTGCCTTCAGCCTAGGGGGCTCATCTTCCAGCACTATATCAGACAGTACTCTGTTGTGATACATAGGGTTTTCATTGGCTAATTTTTGAAAGTAGATCGCCAGGCCTTCCTTCCTAGTCTGTTTTAGTCTGAAAAAAGGTAGAGGAGGAAATACGGATAAGCCAAGTTACAGAGCTGAGACCAAGCCCACAGGTCTTCTGATTCATTGCTACTTGACATTGGGTTTACCAACATATTATCCTCCTCTTTGATGCCTGCAACAACCCGGGCAAGAAGGAAGCTTAAGAGATATGCCTTGAAGCACTGGATGATTGTCCTGCTCTTTGTCTACCAAAGATTCAAGATTTTAGACAACACCACCTGGAAGAGGGGGAGGAAGAGGAGAACGAGAGGAGAGGGAATATGGCTTTCTCTCTCTCTCTCTTTTTTTTTTTAGCTGTACAGCTTAGAACAATTCAAAAAGTTCAGAAAAGTTCTGTGTGAGCCCAGGGTTGATCTGACCCTGGGGCTGCTGGCTCGGGGGGGGCTAGTTGGGGTGAGGGGTGGCTAGTAAGGCTGAAATCAGGCCACTGGCATTGAACCATCTGGCCTGCTGTATGACTAGGTGAATCTGGCAGCCAAATATTTGGGATGATTTGTGTCCTTTGTTCCCAAATATTAGTACCAATTCCTACCATTTCACCTTTTAGCTTCCTTGGGAAGGCAGCACTGTGCAGTTGAGAGAGTTCCCAATGAGGAATAGTGAGATGTGGGTTTGAGTCTTGTCCTTGACATAATGGGTAACCTTGGTGAGTCGTTTCAGTGTTGTTAATCTCAGTTTCCTCATTTATGAAAAGGAGAACATAATGCTTCTTGTTCTGTCTCTTTGGTACTATTGTTGAATCTGGGATAATGCATGAAAAAATGCTTTATAAACCATAAAGGGTTATTTATATTCATTGGTGTCATTTTTGTAGCTTCCTTTGGGTTTCAAAGCATTTTCTAAATGCAGATACATACCCTGAGAGATATTGAGCGGCCTCACCTAGCTCCTTTTAATAGGCAGCATTGTTTATTAGGCTTCCGTCCAACCATCACTTCCTTGGGGAGGAATGACAAGGTTGTTTTGTCCTCTCATGTGTTCTCCTGGCACCATACTCCCTTCTCTCCTAGCACATGTAGCAACCAGGTTTTCTCTTATTTGTGTGATACGTGAGGGCAAGGACCAGGTCTTTTTTTGGCTCGTTGTCATATCCCCAGTGTCCAGCACAGTGCCCATCTGTGCTCAGTAGATAATTGTTGAGTGGCTGAGAAAATTAACCTTAGTTGATATCTATGTGAGCATATGGCATCGAAACCTGGGAGGCTTCTTAGAGGGGGTACCAGGACTGCAGTAAAGTCAGACTTGGTCTATTCTATAACTTTGCCGAGGACCCTGGTGGGTTGAGAACCAGACTGCAGTGCTGGGCTCCAGTGTGTCAGCTGGTATTTCATTACTCCCTCACCTCACATTGGTCCCCCTGAATAACCCAAAAAATAACCCCATCTCAAGGTCCTTAATTTACCACATCTGCAAAGTCCCTTCTGCCATGTAAGGTAACATATTCACAGGTTCTAGGGATTAGAATGTGAACGTCTTTGGAGTGCCATGAGCCTGCCTACCACAATAGGTTTGGAATATTAGGCTTGTGGCAGGGATGGAAAAGGTTCCCCCACCTCACCAGAGGTGCTGTGGTATTGGAGTCAGCAAGAACGAAATTCAGATCTGGTTCCTTCTTTGTGCTAGCTAAAATGACTTTGGCCAAATTACTTAACCCATCCAGGAGCTCTGGTGGCACAATGGTTAAACACTTGGCGGCTAACTGAAACCCATCAATCTTTGTTTAATCATCAGTAAAATTAAACTAACATCTTCTGGCAGATATAATTTATAGTTACATGTGAAAGCATGCAAAGCACTAAGTGAAGCGACCGGCACGCAGATTATGCACTGTAAATAATAGTTCCTTTCCCTCCCTTCTAGTTAGTGTGTGTTGAGCAGGGACAGTGGGGTCAGAAGATCATATGAGTTAGTTACCAGGCACATGTAAGCACTTGATAAATTAAAAGCATGAATTCAGTTGTTTTGTGAGCCGATTACCTTTTTTTTCCCCCTTTTACCCAGTCTGTAAATTAGTGTTTCTTAAAATGAGTTCTGTGGCTGTCTTGGAATTTATGGATGTGCGCTTAGGGGTCAGAGAGTTCTCTGTAAGGTTTTAAACATTTTGTGTTTTCGTTTGATACTAATGACAACAAAGTAAAAGAAGCCTATTCTGGACTGTTGAAAGGACCACTTTGTACATGAGCACTGTCATCTGTTATTATTGCCCACACTTGTGTTTGTCTGCTTGTATCTACTTGCCAGGTAGTTCTTTTGTAATTGTCATGCACTGAAGAAAAAGAACAGAACGATTCTTTATATGTGTTTACCCATATTTTTACGAAAATAACACGTGACTTCTACGTTTGTTTGTCAACCTCACCCTTCCCCTGCAAGGTATTTTCATAGGCGCTACTATACCAATTTTTTTTTTACATGTTGCTGTAAAAAAATCAGCATAGTGTGTTTATGCAGATACCTCACAGGCGCGGGCGTGGTTGGCAAACAAATGTAGAAGTTTCATGTTATTGCATAAAAATATGGTATAATGGGAATTCACTATAAACCCACTGCCATCAAGTTGATTCTGACTAATAGTGACCCTATAGGGTTTCTAAGGCTGTAAATCTTTACGGAAGCAGACTACCAGATTTTTCTACTTTGCAGTGACCAGTCGGTTTGAACTGCTGACCTTCTGGTTCGTAACCGAGTGCTGTAACCACCGTGCAGTTGGGCTCCTTGGGAAAAATCTCATTGCAGCTGAGTCGATTCCGACTTACAGCGAGCGACCCTATAGGACAGAATAGGACTGTCCCATATGGCTTCCAAGGAGCAGCTGATGGATTCAAACTGCTGACCTTTTGGTTAGCAGCCATTGCTTTTAACCACTGCACCACCAGGGCTCCGTATATATATATATATATATGTATATATAGGCACACACACCAAACCAAACCTGTTGCTACCAAGTTGATTCCGACTCATAGTGACCCTACAGGACAGAGTAGAACTGCCCTATAGGGTTTCCAAGGAGTGCCTGGTGGATTTGAACTGCCAGGCTTTTGGTTAGCAGCCATAGCTCTTAACCACTACGCCACCAGGGTTTCTGTATATATATATAAAATATATGTTGTTGTTGTTACGTGCCATCGATTCAGTTCTGATTCATGTTGTTAATGTTGTTAGGTGCCATTGAGTTGCATCCGACTCATAGCGGCCCTATGTACAACACAACGAAACACTGCCCAGTCCTGCACCATCCTCACAATCGTTCAGCCCATTGTTGGAGCCACTGTGTCAGTCCATCTCGTTGAGGATCTTCCTCTCTTTCGTTGACCCTCACTTTGCCAAGCATGATGTCCTTCTGTAGGGACCAGTCCCTCTTGATAAGATGTCCAAAGTACTTGAGATGAAGTCTTGCTATCCTTGTTTCTAAGGAGCGTTCTGGCTGTACTTCTTCTGGACAGATTTGTTCATTCTTCTGACAGTCTGTGGTATATTCAATATTCTTCACCAACACCGCTAATTCAAATGTATCAATTCTTCTTCAATCTTCCTTATTCATTATCCACCTTTCAAATGCATATGAGGTGATTGAAAATACCATGGCTTGGGTCAGGCGCACCTTAGTCCTAAAAGTGACATCCTTGCTTTTTAATACTTTAAAGAGGTCTTTTGTAGCAGATTTGCCCAATGCAGTACGTCATTTGATTTGTCGACTACTGCTTCCATGGGTGCTGATTGTGGATCCAAGTAAAGTGAAACCCTTGACAGCATCAATCTTTTTTTTCGTTTATCACAATGTTGCTTATTGGTCCAGTTGTGAGGGTTTTTGTTTTCTTTATGTTGAGGTGTTATCCATACTGAAGGCTGTAGTCTTGGGTCTTCATCAGTAAGTGCTTCAAGTCCTCTTTATTTTCAGCAAACCAGGTTGTGTCATCTGCATATTGCAGGTTGTTAATGAGGCTTCTCCAGTTCTGATGCCAAGTTCTTCATACAGTCTGGCTTCTTGGATTACTTGCTCAGCATACAGATTGAGTAACCATACAACCCTGACACAAACCTTTCCTGATTTTAAACCGCTCAATATCCCCTTGTTTTGTTCGAAGGAGTGTCTCTCGGTCTATGTACACTGTCTCCATGAGCACAATTAAGCGTTCTGGATTTCCCATTTTTTGCAATGCTATCCATAACTTGTTATGGTCCACACAGTTGAATGCTTTCACACAGTCAGTAAAACACAGGTAAACGTCTTCCTGGTATTCTCTGCTTTCAGCCAAGATCCATATGACATCAGCAATGATATCCCTCATTCCACATCCTCTTCTGAATCTGGCTTGAATTTCTGGCAGTTCCCTGTTAATATACTGCTGCAACCATTTTTGAATTATCTTCAGCAAAATTTTACTTGTGTGTAATATTAATGATATTGTTCAATAATTTCTGCATTCTGTTGGATCACTTTTCTTTGAAACGGGCACAGATATGGATCTCTTCCAGTAGGTTTGCCAGCTAGGTGTCTTCCAAATTTCTGGCATAGACAAGTGAGCGCTTCCGTTGCTGCATCTGTTTGTTGGAACGTCTCACTTGGTATTCCATCAACTCCTGGCATTTCGTAAGTGCCTTCAGCATAGCTTGGACATCTTCCTTCAGTACCATCGGTTCTTGATCATATGCTGTCTCCTAAAATGGTTGAATGTCGACCAATTATTTTTGGTTGAGTGGCTCTGTGTATTCCTTCCATCTTCTTTTGATGCTTCCTGGGTCATTCAGTATTTTCCTTGTAGAATCCTTCAGAATTGCAACTCCAGGCTTGAATCTTTTCTTCAGTTCTTTCAGCTTGAGAAATGCCGAGTGTGTTCTTCCCTTTTGGTTTTCTAACTCCAGATCTTTGCACATTTCATTATAATACTTTACTCTGTCTTCTTGAGCTACCCTTTGAAGTCTTCTGTTTAGCTCTTTTATGTGATGGTTTCTTCCCTTCACTTTAGCTACTCTATATTCCAGAGCAAGTTTCAGAGTCTCTTCTGACATCCATTTTGGTCTTTTCTTTCTTTCCTGTCTTTTAATGACCTTTTGCTTTCTTCATGTATGATGTCCTTGATGTCATCCCACAACTCATCTGGTCTTCTGTCATTAGTGTTCAGTGCATCAGATCTCTTCTTAAGATGGTCTCTAAATTCGGGTAGGATCTGTTCAAGGTCATACTTTGGCTCTTATGGACTTCTTTTAATTTTCTGCAGCTTCAACTTGAATTTGCATCGGAGCAATTGATGGTCTGTTCCACAGTTGGCCCTTGGCCTTGTTCTGACTGATGATATTGAGCTTTTCCATTGTCTCTTTCCACAGATGTAGTCAATTTTATTCCTGAGTATTCCGTCTGGTGAGGTCCATGTGTACAGTGTCCGTTTATGTTGTTGAAAAAAGACATTTGCCATGAATAAGTTGTTGGCCTTGTAAAATTCTATCATGTGATCTCTGGCATCGTTTCTATCACTAAGGCCATATTTTTCCACTGCCGATCCTTCTTTGTTTCCAGCTTTCACATTACAGCCACTAATAATTATCAATGCATCTTGATTGCATGTTTGATCAATTTCAGACTGAAGACGTTGGTGAAAATCTTCAATTTCTTCATCTTTGGCATTAGTAGTTGGTGTGTAAATTTGTGTTATAGTTGTATTAACTGGCCTTCCTTTTTGGAATATGCATATGGATATTATCCTATCACTGACAGCATTGTACTTCAGGATAGATCTTGAAATATTTTTTGTGACGATGACTGTGACATCTTTCCTGTTCAATTTGTCATTCCCAGCATAGTAGACCACATGACTGTCCGATTCACAATCGCCAATACCAGTGCATTTCAGCTTACTAATGCCTAGGATATCGATCTTTATGCATTCTATTTCATTTTTTGATGACTTCCAGTTTTCTTAGATTTATACTTTGCGCAATCCATGTTCCAATTATTAATGGATGTCTGCAACTCTTTCTTCTCATTTTGAGTTGTGCCACATCAGCAAATGAAGGCCTTGAATGCTTTACTTCATCCACATCATTAGGGTTGACTGTACTTTGAGGAAGCAGTTTTTCCCCAGTGGTATTTTGAGTGTCTTCCAATCTGAGGGGCTCATCTTCTGGGACTAGACTACACAGTGTTCCACTGCTATTCATAAGGTTTTCACTGGCCAGTTTTTTTAGAAGTAGATTTCCAGGTTCTTCTTCCAAGTCTATCTTAGTCTGGAAGCTCTGCTGAAACCTGTCTACCATACTGGTGAGATAGATTCCAGCATCACAACAACACCAAGCCACCACAGTATAACAAACTGACAGACGAGTGGTAGATGTATATATCAGCTTGTGGTGCATGGCATTGTGGGCAGGGCTGGTACGCAGTGGTGCTTACTGGGGTGGCTGGAGGAGTTGCTTATGGCTGGTGTGTGATCTGATTGATTATAGTATCTTTCCTAATTTGTTAGCTCCCTTACCATCTTGGTTGTTGAAATTTTGAGTATCACCCGTGAATATGTGTATGTCAGACTCAAAAGAACTTGGATAAGATTGTTGTTGTTATTTTCTATTGTTGTTGTTAGTTGCCATCATGGCCACCTTACGTATAACAGAATGTTCATGATCGTTGCTCTGTATGAGTCCATTGTTGTGACTGTTTTGTCAATCCATCTCATTGAGGATTCTCCTCGTTTTCATTGGTAAGGTAGCCACTACCATATTCCTGTTGTGTGTGTGAGCAGTGATTTAATTTCAGTTAAAAAGACCAAGTCTTCTCTGACATTAACACTTGGAATTTATTAGTTATGTGATTTTGTGTTTAATTTATGCATTCGTATAAGGCCTGTATGCATAAGTAGTTTATATCTAGTTTGATGCTTCACATATTTAAACGTGGATAACATTAATGATAACAAATATGATTTGCCAACAGTGAATGTTTTCCTTTCTTTCTTTTTTTTTTTTTGCTATCAGCTTTATTGAGATATAATTCACCCACGATACAGTTCACTCATTTAACGTATACAATTCAGTGGCTTTTAGCATATTAATAGAATTGTGTAACCATTGCCATAATCCATTTTAGAACATTTTCAGCACCTCTAATAGAAACCCATACTACATAGCCATCTCCTCCCAAACCTCTCAGCCTCCCAACCCCCATCCTACGCAATCACTAATCTACTTTTTATCTCTATAGTTTTTGCCTATTCTGGACATTTCATGTAAGTGGAGTCATACAATATATGGCCTTTTGTGACAGGCTTCTTTCACTTAGCATCATATTTTCAAGGTTCTTCCATGCTGTGGAATGTATCGGCACTTCATTTCTTTTTATTGGCAAATAATATTCCATTTATGGATATACCAAGTTGTCTTTATTCATTCAAACATTGGGTGTTTGCAATTTTTTTTTCTTTAACAGAGGTCCAGAGTTTATTAAATTTAAGAAAACACTTGACGTGGATTGAGCAGAATGTGTTGGAGTGGTTACGACTGTCCTCCTCTGAGCCGAAGAAAATATCAGTGCGCTTTCTTAGGCATACTGGGGCAAGGCATTGGTCAGTATAAAGAATGTACACTCAGAGAAGAACCTGATTTTTTTTCTTACTCATTTAAAACATGTATTGACATCCTTATATGAGCCAATGTCATTCTAGGCTCTGAGGATACAGCAGTCTACAAAACAAAGTCCCTTTCTGCATGGAGCTGAAAGATAAAGCAGGGCATGAGGATAGACTGTGCCAGGAGGTAGGGGATGGGTACCGTTTCGTACAGTAGTGTTGCGGAAGGTGTCTGTGTTATGGTGACACTTGAGTCTCAATAGATGTGACTGAAAAGAAGGAGCGAGTCATGTGGATATCTGGGGGTAGGGTGTTCCACACAGAAGGAACAGCCAGTGCAAAGGCCCTGGGGCAGAAATGGGCTTTGCAGTTTCAAGGCACAGCAAGAAGGTCAATATGGCTGGAAACTCAGGAGCCCAAGGAAGAATGATAGATCATTTCTAGGAATTTATTCTCAGGAATCACACCTTCAGAGAACTTGGTTCACTCAGTACCTACTGAATACCTGACCACACATGTAGAAATGCATTTAGCTTTCTGCTGAATCGGCACCAAACTGAAAAGCTGCTCAGCACAGGGAGCTTTGTTTCTGCTCCTGAGGTGAGTGATTCGGGAATGATTTTAAAACCAGAGCAAAGGCTGCTGAACCTAGTATCTGTCAGCAGAGAAGAGTTAGTAAGAATCAGAGTTGTTCTCAAAGTCATATGGATGCCCATTTTTAAATAAGGTATGTTGTTTATTGCAGTCATTTATGCTCAAGTAAGAGATAATGTAATTAAATTTCTGCTAGGATATTTACATATGACCCGGTTTTTGATTCATGGCAGAGACCTAGCTCAGTCTGTCATATTGCACTGACCCACTTAATGCTAGGGTTTCTGTTTATTTATTTATTTTTTTAAGCCAATGGTGTTTATCCATCACAACAGGAGGGTATGCAGAATATACAGATATCCAGCAGGGGGATATCTAGTTCATTGCTGCTACCTTACCCAGCCTTGGAGACCCACTCACTCATTCATTTTCTTAGCAATGGTAACAGGTTGCTTTGAGGACTTATGCAGTGACCTTTTATACTTGGCATGTTATGCTTTGGTGTATAGTTTCCTCTTGGGACCAAAAGACAAGGAGCATGGTCTTTGGCCATGGAACAAACTGTCCTTAGCATTGTACACCGAAGACCTGAGCAGTCAAGGGGTTAAACCTGGTTGACCCCTGCTGAAAGGCCCCAATTCATCACTATGTAGCACTTGATACTTGTATAAGTGACTTTTCACATCTTCTGCCTTCTAATTTTAGTCTCTAATTATCCCATAAAAGGAAGACATTATTCCTGTTTTACAGATAAGGGCCATAGAAGTGAAATGACTTGGGCAAACTGACTGTATTACTATTATCCTCATCAGTAAGAACCCAGTTGAGAATAGGTTGTGCTATGTTACTGTGTCGTGCCAGTACTTCACAAGTATTATGTTACCTGATCTTCACGACAACTCTGTGAGATTTGGTATGATCATCATCCCATTTTATAGATGAGGAAACTGAGACATAGACAGGTTAAATAACTTGCCCTCGATCGCATTGCTGATGGGTAGGGAATCTAGGATTTACTCCAGAGTTTGAACATAGTACGGTTATAGTATCGGGACTGAGACAAGACTCCTGGTCAGAGATCCTACAAGAGCATGCTGACTGTCCCTGCGTTGTGAAATGTCAATCCAGGAAGCAGCATCTGTGTCCCTGATTGTGCCTCTCTCCAGTCTGGGAACACTGCCAGGCAGTGTACAGCACTTGATATAAATAAGGCCATTATTTGATTTTTATAAACTTCTTTTTAGAGCTTGAGACTCATATCTCCTGTGTAACACCCCCATTTGGATATCCCAAAGGCAGCTTAAATTCAGTGTATCAGAAACGGAATTCATTGTTTCCAGAGACTCTTCTCTTTGCTGTCAACCCCCTCCCTTGCAAGTTTTTCTTCATATGTGTTCCTTATCTCATTGAAAGGACCTCTGGTGGCACAGTGCTGAGACACCTCTGCTCTGCTGCTACCCAAAAGGTTGGCGGTTTGAACCCACCAGCCACTTCACAGGAGAAAGATGTGGCCATCTACTTCTGTAAAGATTTACAGCCTTGGAAACCATATGGGGACATTTCTACTCTGTCCTGCGGGGTTGCTATGAGTCAGAATTGACTCAGCAGCAGTGGGTTTATTTCATTGGAAGGTGTCTCATTCATTCAAGAATGAAAGCTAGAAACCTGAGAGTCCCCTTAGACTCTTCCCTATTACTATCCCTCCCCTACTCTTAATAATTTTGCCTCCTAAAGATTTCCCAAATGTGTCTCTCACTCCCCATCCCTACTTGTGGAGGCCCAGGTCATTTTACTGCATGGGCAGGTATAATTGTCCTTCAGACTGTTGCCAGGCCTTAGGCTTGGCCCCTCCTGCCCATCCTCCACGCTGCTGCCTTGTGTATCTATCTAAGTGGAATTCTACGGCAGTTGTCCAGCTTAAAACCACTCAGTGATGCTCCATCACCTGCAGGCTGGAGCCTGAACTCAGAGAAAGGCACATGGGGTTCTGCCTGGCACTTCAGCCACAGTGATGGTCTACCTGTTCCTAGTGCCCTGCGTGTGTCCTGCTGGGGCCACCTCTGCCCCTGCTCTTCCTTCTGACTGGGAAACGCCCATTATCAGTGTGTCTGGTGTCTGTCTCCTCGAGACTCAGCCACACTTGTGCTTATCTTCCACTAGCCAGCTCAGGCTGTCTGCCCTCCCAAAAGATTTGATGCCTACAAAGTAACTTGCCCTTCTTCTCTGTCACCATTGTACTCTATAGAGACCTCTGTGTCTGCATTTAGATAAATAGCTGCCGTCAAGTTGACTCTGACTCATGGTGACCTTACGTGCAGTAGAACAAAACGTTGCCTAGTCCTGCATCATCCTTTTGATCTCTAGCATGTTCCAGTCCATCATTGTGGCTACTGTGCTAATCCACTCACTGAGGGTCTCCCTTGTCCTCACTGGCCCTCTTCTTCACCAAACATGATGTCCTCATCCAGTGATTCATCATTCCTGATGATGTGTCCAAAGCAAATGAGTTGGACAATGTTCTGTTATTATACATAGGATTTCCATTGGCCGATTTTCGGAAGTACACCGCCGGCCCTTTCTTCCTGTTGTTAGGTGCTGTCAAGTCGGTTCCAACTCATAGCGACCCTCTGTACAACAGAACGAAGCACTGCCTGGTCCTGCACCATCCTTATAAGTGTTGTTATGCTTGAGCCTATTGTTGCAGCCACTGTGTCAACCCATGTTGTTGAGGTCTTCCTCTTTTTCAACGACCCTCTACTTTACCCAGCATGATGTCCTTCTCCTGGTCCCTCCTAATAACATGTTCAAAGTATGTGAGATAAAGTCTCTTCTCTCCATCCTTGCTTCCAATGAGCATTCTGGCTGTACTTCTTCAAAGACAGATTTGTTCGTTCTTTTGCCAGTCCATGGTATATTCAATATTCTTTGCCAACACCATAATTCAAAAGTGTCAATTCTTCTTCCCTCTTCCTTATTCATTGTCCAGCTTTCACATGCATATGAGGCAATTGGAAACATCATGGCTTGGGTCAGGCTCACCTTAATCCTTAAAGTGACATCTTTGCTTTTTAACACTTTAAAGAGGTCTTTTGCAGCAGATTTGCCCAATGCAATATGTGTCGTTTGATTTCTTGACTGCTGCTTCCATGGGCATTGATTGTGGATCCAAGTAAAATGGAACCCTTGACAACTTCAGTCTTTCTCTGTGTATCATGATGTTGCTTACTAGTCTAGTTGAGAGGATTTTTGTTTTCTTTATGTTAAGGTGCAATCCGTACTGAAGGCTGCGGTTTTTGATCTTCATCAGTAAGTACTTCAAGTCCTCTTCACTTTCAGCAAGCAAAGTTGTGTCATCTGCATATCGCAGGTTGTTAATGAGTCTTCCTCTAATCCTGGTGCCGTGTTCTTCTTCATATAGTCCTGCTTCTTGGATTATTTGTTCAGCATACAGATTGAGTAAGTATGATGAAAGGATGCAACCCTGACACACACCTTTCTTAACTTTAAACCATGCCGTATCCCCTTGTTCTGTTCAAACAACTGCCTCTTGGTCTAGTTACAGGTTCCTCATGAGCACAATTAAGTGTTCTGGAATTCCCATTCTTCACAATGTTATCCATGGTTTGTTATGAGCAACACAGTCGAATGCCTTTGCATAGTCAATAAAACACAGGTAAACATCTTTCTTCCTAGTCTGTCTTAGCCTGGATGCTCCACTGAAACCTGTCCATCATGGGTGACCTTGCTGGTATTTGAAATACTGGTGGCATAGCTTCCAGCATCACAGCAACATGCAGCCACCACAGTACAACAGGCTGACAGACAGGTGGTGGTCTCCCGCATTTAGCACAAGATATTTGTCTTCTTGAGGACAGGTATAATCATCTTGAGAGCCAAGAGGTGAATTGCTTAGCTAGTAATTCTTCATTTGTAAAACAGGGATAATGTCAACCCTGTTGGATTAGATGTAGTAATGGGTGCCAGGTCCTTAGCATAGTGCCTGGCCCATCATAGATACTCAGTGAATGTCCACATCTCCTCTCTCCATCCCTATTGCATGTGTGATGGAAGAGAAACCTTCCCCAATGATCCCAATATGCTATCATTTGTTGAAATGTGTCCTTTTGAACTGTTTGTGTTTCCCTGTTCCACCACTGACCTTGGGCAATTTCTCTGAACCTCAGGCTTCTTATCTGTAAAGTGAGGGTCAGTTTGCCCTGTTGGCTCATAGCAGTTTTGTGAGAGTGTGTGGTAAAAGACCTAGTTTTAGCCTAAATAAGGTGGCCTTTGTCCTTGGTTCTGGAGAATAAGCCTTGGAGTAATTGGGATGCCTTGGTTTGGGACTTCAGGCTGCACTTGAGGATTTGTGCTGGCAAACGGGGGCTGGCCAGACCAGAAAAGACTCTCCTGGGAGGCTGATATCGAATTAGCCTGTCATGCAGGACTGGCTGATAAAAGCCTCAGAGAGCTTCCTGGTTGGTGAAAGGAAGGTGATGTGCCCTCTCTGAGACTTGGCAGCTCCGTGTTGGAACCTTCCCAGACCTGCTCATGCATCTCCTCCTTTGGATGATCCTGATTAGTATTATTTTACTATAATTAAACCAGTAGACTTAAGTATAATATCCTTTGTTGAGTTCTGTGAGTTGTTCCAGTTAATTAATGAACCTGAGGACAACGTCCTCTTAACTTGTAATGTCTGACTTAGTCCCTCGTGGCTAGGGTCAGTGAGAGAGATAGAGGCAGAGAGTGCTATGTGGGTGGCTCGTGTCAGAAATGATGGAGAAGTGGGAAAGCAGGGCTATGATTAATCTCTGCCTGCTGGGAATCGGCTTTATGCTGATTCTCACCCATGAGGCTATCATCGTAGAGGGTTAAATGAGATCATACTTAGAAGGATTTCTGTATTGCCAATGCGTATATAGATAGAGGAGCCCTGGTGATGTAGTGGTTAAGAGCTTGGGTGCCAGCCAAAAGGTAGGCAATTCGAATCCACCAGCTGCTCCTGGAATCCCTATGGGGCTGTTCTCCTGTGTCCTATAGGGTTGCTATGAGTTGGAATTGACTCGACGGCAGTGAGTGAGTGAGTGATAGAGACAGATGGTTGTCGGATCCAGAAAGCAGTGAGAACTGGCAGCATGAACCTCTTTGGTCAGGGCCCCCTGCTGGGTGGGAGTTTCCTCCCCTGGCGTTGCTTCCTGTGGTTGAATCTGGCTCATCCATTGCATCTAGATTGGAAACCTGCTGAGCAGAGATTGCTGTCTCTGTTTTCCGTACAGCACCCAGTCCTTTGACATGTAATCCGTGTAAGAAGTAATGGGGCAGCTGCTTTCCCCCACTCTCTCCTCCTGCTGCTCTGAGACTTCTGCCTCCCTGGGGATACATTTCACACTGAGATTTTGGCTGGGGGAATGATAAATCACTTCTCCACAATGAGCTCAACCCTGCTGTCTGCCGGTTGGAATCACCCTTACTGGTGGGATATTAGCAGTTTCTCCCAATTCCCTTAACCACTAACCATCCTGAGAAGATTTGGCATACTCCTTTGCAACTGATAATAGTCTCATTACTAGAGGGCTTGTTAAATAGGTGGAGATCACACCCCAGCTTTCTCCTACTGAAAACAACCGTTCTGAGATCCTTTCCTCGTTACACAGCCTCTCTCCTCTAGCTGTCTGAACCTTGGACCTCCTCTCCTCCCCTCTTAGAGGCCACGATGGGGAGAGCTTGAACTCTGGGGCCAGAGTGTCCTCGTTGACAACTTGCTGGTCCAGCGCGTGTGTCCTGAGTGAGTGACTTAATTGTCTCTTGCTCTGGGGTGGTGGTGAGGCTGAGGGGGAGGCCTGTGTAAGTCATCTCCATGTGGGAGGCCCAGTTCTCCCCAAGGCTCCCCAGGCTTCTCTCCCCTCCAGCTCCACACAGAGGTGGGAGCCCTGCCATTCCCTTGGCTGTGTGATGGAGCTTCCCTCCAACCCCCGGCAGCCTTGCTGCCTGACAGCCAGCAGCCTTTCTGCAAGGTGGCCTCATGGGATGGGCACGCTCCATTCAGCTCAGACACAGACCTCATTCCTTGTCCTTGTTGACAGCTGTCACATCCTTGGCTGCTTTGTTCTGTCGCTTGTAGACCCAGGTCTTTCTCTGAGTATCCTGGCCCAGGAGTCGCCGGAAGAGAAGGCAGTGTAAACATTTCTGGGTGTATATTAGTTATGTATATTTTTAAACTTGATATCATATCTCTTCAGTTCTTTAGAAGTATGAACCTAAAAGCCAATTCTTGGAAATGCCAAGAAAGAACAGGGAGGGAGTAGTTTCATTTTTTAAAAATTTTTTTATATGACATCAGGATTCAAGTGGGTTGTTCAGAAATACCAATGATAGCAAGGCTTTGACAAATGCTAGCTATTATGTAACAAGTATTATTCTAAGCATTTGACCTGTAGTAACTCATCTAAACCTTATAATTACTTCACAAAGAGGAAGATAAGTGACTTGTCCAAGGTCACACAGTCAGTAGGTAGCCAGAAATCTGGCCGCAGAACCTGGGCTCCTGACCACTGCACAACACTGCCCAACTCATAGAGCCCAAAACTAAACCTGTTGCTGTCGAGTTGATTCCGACTCATGGCGACCCTATAGGACAGAGTAGAACTGCCCCGTAGGGTTTCCAAGGAGCGGCTTGTGGATTTGAACTGCTGACCTTTTGGTTAGCAGCCAAGCTCTTAACCGCTGCACCAGTAGGGCACCGCCCAACTCATGGTGGATATAAATCACCCTTAAATTATCCCATTTAGGATTATGTGCTCATTGAGCATCTCGCGTTACTTGCAGAATGCAGCCCTGATCTCCGCATCAGGTCCCTCCCTGCACAGAGTTAGCAGGACTCTATATTTGCTCCATCCTGTTGAAACTGGTCCCATCCCATCCCCTCTTCTCTGGGGCTGCTCCTTGAGCCAGTCTTCTCAGGTATGAACTTCCAAACCAACCTGTTCTTCTCCAGTCCTCAGCCAAGCTTTGTGACATCAGCTGGTACAGCTGCAGAAAGCTAATAAACAGGGCCAGCCTGCTCAGAGAGAGCAAGAGAGAGAGGGTGGCAGCAGGGTCCTGGCAGAGGTCACCTGCTCACTTGGAAGAGCAAAGGCCTAGAAACCCATTGTACAATTGACGTGGGAACTGTAATTGTGCCGAGGCTTGTGCCATGTGGGTTTGCTTCTTTTTGTTTCTTTTTTTTCCACTCAAAGACTAAATCAAGATCCTGGTGAAAATTATAGATGGAAGAGAGGCTCTGAGCCTCCAAAAATTCTTTCTCTCAGCACCGTAGAAAGTTGCTGTTCCTTACTGAACAAGAGGCGTAAGGGGCTGAGGTATTGGGGGACTGAAGTCTGGCTGGGTTCAGACTTGAGTGCCCAAACCAAGCATCCCTTGGATTGGGCTGGGTTGGCTCCACCTGGTGTGAGCCTTAAGCCTCCAAAATCTCTCTCACTTGGGGGAGCCAGGATGGAGCAGTTTTCTAAGCAGTGGACTTAGAGGTTAAAAAAAAAAAAAATCTGACTCCTCTGCCCCTGACTGGGATTTCTGAAAGAGCACTGGGCTGCAGTGCAGACTACCGGGGTCCCAGATGCCACTTCCAGGCAAGAGCCCCCCCGTGGATGGGCTTTAGGGCGCTCCTTGCCTTTCCTGTGCCAAACGAATGTATTGATCTACAGCCCTGGTGTGACTTTTCTCTTCAGTACCTGCTGTCTTCAGTCCAGCCCCAACCCTCCCCCAGTTTTCTCTTTTACGAAATCCCTTCTTCAAACCTGATTAGATTTCTTTGTTGGCTTGCACATCTGGTCTTCATTTAGCAGAGATGACACTTAATTTAAGTAAGAGTTTGGCTTCCTTTAAACTAAACAACCTCACCCTGCTGAGGGGGTGGTGGGGAGTCAGTAGCCAGGCTGTTTATTGAAAGAAATCATATTGATTTATGATTTTCACTTAAAAAATCCATTCCCAGACACCCCTGCGTTTAACTGCATGGCTGAGCACTCAGACTGCTCTTTGAAAAGTCCAGTGCTTGTCTCCAGAGAGAGAAAGATTTCTCTTCAGTGTGCGTGCAGAACCACTGTGTGCACCTGGCATGCGTCGTCTGTCCTCATAGAGAAACTATGTGTTGTCAGAGCTGGGGGGCTCCTTCAATCCAGTGCATGCAGGACCACTGTATGCACGTGACATGTGTCCGTCTGTCCTCATAGAGAAACTATGTGTTGTCAGAGCTGGGGCTCTCCTTCAATCCAGTGCATGTAGGACCACGGTATGCACGTGGCATGTGTCCGTCTGCCCTCCCAGAGAACTGTGCGTTGTCAGAGCTGGGAGCTCCTTCAGTCCACCTGACACACTGCTTCCAGACTGTCTCCTAAAGCATGAGATCTGTTGTATCTTTCTTTGCTCAGAAACCTTCAGTAGCTCCCCGTTGCCTGTGGATGAAATATGGGTTCTTCACCTGGCGGTCAGGGGTCTCCCCATTCCGACTTCACTGTACCTGTCAAAACTTGTTTTCCATCATTGCCCTGTGGTTGCCCAGTTCTCTGGCCAAACTGAATTTCTTTCTTTGCAGCTTCCTGTTTTATTTTTATTAAAAATTATTTTTTTAACCTTTATTGTAGTAAAAATGGAGCCTTGGTGGCACAATGGTTAAGAGCTTGACTGCTAACCAAAAGGTTGGCAGTTCGAATCCACCAGTTGTTCCTTGGAAACCCGATGGGGCAGTTCTACTCTGTCCTGTAGGGTTGCTATGAGTCAGAATTGACTTGATGGAAATGGATTTTTTTGTTTGTTTGTTTTATGGTAAAAATATGCGTAGCAAAACATGCGCTGTCTCAACAATTTATACATGTTTGAATTTCTTACTAGTCTTTAAACTTGTAAGGTCCTGTTTGTCCCTGACTTTCTGCCTTTACAGTCTTTCCTTTTCTCTGGAATTCCCTCCCTTTGCAGCCTACCTGTCTGGTCTCTGTTCTTCAAGGCCCATTCCAAATGAGAACCTTGACTGTGATATCTTTCCTGATTTCTCTCAGCCAGTAGCATCTTCCCTTTGAACTCAGTCACTCTGTCTCTTCATGTATTTTCGCCTGCTTTGTATTATAATTGTTCATATGACTGCTTATATAATTATTAAACCAGGATTACCTGAGAGCAGTGGCCCTCTGTTATTCACATGTGTCCCCGATGGTACGTTGCTCAGTGCCGGAAGTAGCATTAATATTTCCTGAGTCCTTGCTATGTGCTAGCTCTGTTCTGAGCACTAGCAATGTATTTAACTTCGTCAGTTCTCACAACAGCCCTTGGAGATAGGTGCTGTTCCTAGTCTCCCTTGAGGCTGAGTCACTTGCCTGAGTCCACCCAGCTAGCGAGTGGCAGAGCTGAGTTTCCCACCGACAGCCTGGCTTCCAAGTCCAGGCTTTTAACCGCCATGCTAAGTCACCTCTTTCATGGTGGTTGCTTACTCGCTATATGTTCATCAAGAAAAGTTGTATTGAAGCCAAGAGGCATGAATGAGCAGAAATAGACGAGTTTAAAAGCAAGGAAAGGAAAGAAGAGAAGTAAACTTAGAATGAGTAGGTAAAAAATGAAGAAGAGCGAGGAAACCAAAGAACAAAAGAGATAAGCAGCTAATACGGTGGAGCTTATGGTGAGAGAAAGCTCTGCTTTTAGGTTTTTGGAACAGGGTTCAGAACTTGCTGTGATATATTAGCACCATGAGGAAGGGGCAGGGCCTGTTGGTCGCTGTACCTGGATCCCAGCACACTCAGCATGTGGCTGCAGATGCTCCCAGTGTGACTTACAGCTTTTACCAAATGGGATGGATGGGGAGGATGCTAAGCTCTCCAGCCCTTCTTAACAATGAGGAAACCGAAGCCAGGAAAAGAGCAGCAGGGCTGTGACTAGGATTCAGGTTCCCTTGGTCGTTCTGCTTTCTTTCTCCTCTTTATAGGGAATGACAAATGACTCACCTTTCCTGGAAAGGGGCATTTAAGCTTGGCATGGTGGGGCTGCTCATGGCCTTTTATTCTGCTATGTCTCTCTGTCGCTAAAACCCTCACTTTGGTTGAGGCCCCAGGCATCTCTTGTCTACTCTGTTGACTTCTTCTGGCATTGGGCTTCTAGACTTGGTCTTCACTACACTTGTCCAAGTTGTGTTCTGTATCCTCTTGTCTCAATAGTCTCCCCCTTGAACTCAGTACCTTCTGGTTCTAAGTATCCTTTCTTCGAAGTGAACTCTTAGACCCTATGTGAGTTGAATTGTATCCCCCTCAAAAGACATGAAGTCCTATCCTCTGGTACCTGGGAATGTGACCTTATTTGTAAATAGGGTCTTTGCAGATGTAATCAAGTCAACACAAGATCACAGTGGCTCTAATCCAATATAACTGGTGTCCTTAAAAGAAGAGAAGAGACGTACAGACACATTAGGGAAATGGCCATGTAAAGACAGGGACAGAAACTGGAGTGATGAAGCTACAAGCCAAGAAATGCCAAGATTACCAGAGCCACCAGAAACTAGGAGAGAGGCATAGAACAGATTCTTCCCTGGAACCTCAGAAGGAGCATGGCCTGGCCAATACCCTGATTTCAGATTTCTAGCTTCCAGAATTGTGTGGGAATGCATTTCTGTTATTTGAAGCCAGTTGGTGGTATTTTGTAATGCAGCCCAAGAAAACTAACATAGACCCTTACTTTTTTTAGAAGTCTTTCATCAGTGTTCTCTGGCCCACTTTCCTGCATTCATCTCCCTTTCCTACCCACTCTCCTATTGAGGCTGTCTACTCTTTCCCAGAGAAGTTTGTTCAATCCAGTGGCCTCCCTTCTTACCTCTCCTGCTGGGCAGCTTCTTGTGGCCATATTTCAGCCAGCCATGTCAATCTTATTCCCTCCATGGACTCCTCACAGTGCATTGAAGGAAAGCTGATGGCATTCTCCCACCTCACCTTTTTTTGGGCAATGTCTTTCCTCCTTACACCTTCTTAACCCATTAAAATGGAAAGATGTCATTCCCAAGGAGCCTGCCTATGCAGCCCAAGGTGGTGGCTACAGTCAGTGGAATGTTTGATAGTGTTACACGGGAAGACACTGATTTGTGCTCAGTGGGAGAAGCTTCTTCAGGCCATACTCGGACTGCTGACTCTCTTTCATCTATCATAAGCAAGAGATCTCTGTAAATCCTTTACACCCCTAAAATACTAACCAAGAGTCCAAGTTCAGAATGAACCCATGATGGGGTGGATGAAAGGAAACCAAAACACCCATAAATAAATGTAGGTACTTGCTTGACACGTTTGTCCAGCTAAAGCAGAACATTTGTTGTGGCTGTACGAGAGAAGAATAAATCTTAAGTTCTCACATTTCATGGACAGTAGGGTAGCTGTAGCAAAAGAAATATAGGTCATGAGATCTTGACTTTGTCAGAACTTTGAGAAATTGTAGCCCGAGAGACTGAGACTTCTCTGTGGTTCATATAAACCCCTGATAGGACTATTTTATCCTAGTCCAGAGTGGGATATGTGGGCCCATGAGTGTGTGCACCACTTATCTACACGGTTGTTTTTGCTGTAGTTACCCTATAGATGGCTGTGACTGTATGTGTCTAAATCATACAGCATTTTGTGTGAGCAGCCTTCAGGAATAATCTTGGTGAAGTGGATGGTTAGGGTTAGGGTTAGGGTTAGGGTTAGCCCCCTTAAGGGAGAAGTATTTACATAAATTATTTGGAATTCCCTGCATGAGATACTTGTTTGTTCTCCTGTTCTCTCTCATTTATTTCTTATTAAATCTTTTATTTATATAAGAATGGACTCATGGATACCTATTTTACACTTTGGCTTATAAATACTACTTTATTTTGTTGCTCAAATTGTTCCTGCTTTGGCCATTGGTAGTTCTTTCAGCTGACACCTATGTCACTTCATTTGAAATAACTCCATCGTTGTGTGCGTGTGTGTTATGGATTGAATTGTGTCCACCAAAAATATGTGTCAATTTGGCTAGGCCATGATTCCCAGTATTGTGTGATTGTCCACCATTTTGTCATCTGATGTGATTTTCCCATGTGTTATAAATCCTACCTCTATGATGTTAATGAGGCAGGATTAGAGGCAGTTATGTTAATGAGGCAGGACTCAATCTACAAGATTAGTTTGTGTTTTAAGTCAATCTGTTTTGAGATATACAAGAGAGAAGCAAGCAGAGAGACATAGGGACCTCATACCACCAAGAAAGCAATGCTGTTAGCAGAGAATGTCCTTTGGATCTGGGGCTCCTGTGTGGAGAAGCTCCTAGACCAAGGGAAGATTGATGACAAGGACTTTCTTCCAGAGCTGACAGAGAGAGAAAGCCTTCTCCTAGAGCTGGCACCCTGAATTCAGACTTCTAGCTTACTAGACTGTGAGAGAATAAACTTCTGTTTGTTAAAGCCAACCACTGTGGTATTTCTGTTATAGCAGCACTAGATGACTAAGACAGAATTTGGTACCGAGAGTGGGGTGTTTTTCTAACACACACCTAAAAAGTGGCAGCAGTTTTGAAACTGTGAATGGGTAGAAGCTAGAAGAGTTTTGAAGTGCCTAATAGTAAAAGCCTAGATTGTCTTGAACAGATTGTTGGTTGAATTATGGACATCAAATCAATCTGGTGAGGACTCAGAAGGAAATGAGGAGAGCTGTTACACTGGAAATGGTGCAGATGGCGAGAAGCAGCAGCCGAACCAGGAGACAAGTATGAGACAGCGTTGAAACTGACCCACAGAGCGAGAGAGCTGAGTGCCTTTGTGCAGGAAGCTTCCTGGCAGAGTGGGGTGCCTTTGGGCACTTATTGGTAGAGCTGGGCTTGCTGACCCATGGAGGGAGAGAGCTGAGTGCCTTCCAGCTGAAGTTTACTGGTGGAGTGGGGTGCCTCCAGGCATTTATCGGTGGAGCTAAAGAGCTTTGGGAACACTTGCCTCAGCAGGGCAGACTCAAGTGGTGGAGGCTCGAGGGGCCAAAAGTCTAAGGAATTAGGAAGCAGGAGAGACAAGGAACACAGGAAGCAGAGCTGCCTCAGTCTCAAAGGATAGGGACATGACCTCTGGTGTCTCAAAGGATAGAGTCATCACTCACATAGACTAGGAGAATGGGGCTGCCTAAAGTGGAGGGAGCAGAGTTGCTGTCCTAGTGGGCCTAGAAGGCAGAGCTGAAGCCCAGGGTTGAGGGACCTCCACCCAGAATCAGTGTGTGTGTGCATTTAATTTGTGGTGAATATATACACACCAAAATGTATTTTTGATCGCTTTCTTACTTTCTGGCACTATAAGATGCTCCAGCCTCATTTTGTGTATTTCCTACCTCAGTACTAGAATTACCAATTAGCCATTTCTCCAAGAGCCCTGGTTCCTTTCATTAGAGAATGGTGTTAGAAACCAAGATCTGGGTTTTAGGTGTGCTTGTTGCTATTGGGATGTCTTTGCTTCTAGGACCTCTCAGCTGATAGAGCAAGTAGATTTATGTGTGTATACTAGTGTTTGTGTATACCCATATCTATAAATGTTTTTATATGTAAATATCTATGTCTGTATTAAGCTACAAATTAATTCAGACTGATGCCTCCAACTCTAAGCCATCATCACATTGATCATTCTTGTCTCTTCCCCTTGCTTATCTGTAACATCCCACTCCAAAAGTGAGAAACCTGGCTCCCACCATACCCCATCCATTTATTTAATTGTTCAATTCCAGTATACAATTCCAGTAGAGTGGTTTTAGAATTATAACCCTGTACCCCCAGCGAAACAATGTTATCAACTAGAGTATAGTGCTTATATACAATTCCTTTTGCCTGTAGTCTTAAAGATGCCACTCATTTCCCAAGGTTTCTTGGGTCAGCAACTTATTCCCCTACCATCTTCATTGAGGTTGTCCTATACATTTGTAATACATTTTGATTCTTTTTTTTTTTTTCCAATTGTGATTAAGGTGAAAGTTTACAGAACAAATTAGTTTCTCATTGAACAGTTAATACACAGATTGTTTTGTGACATTGGTTGCCAACTCTGTGATGTGTCAACACTCTTTCCTTTTCCACCTCAGGTTCCCTGTTTCTATTCATCCAGTTTTCCTGTCCCTTCCTACCTTCCATCTTTTCTTTTGGGATGGTGTGCCCATTAGTTTTGTATGCATGGTTGAACTATGAAGCACGTCCCTCATGTGTGTTATTCTTGGCCCTATAGACTTGTCTAATCTTTGACTGAAAGGTGAACCTCGGGAGTGACTTTAATACTGAGTTAAAAGGATGTCTAGGGGCCATACTTTTGGGGTCTCTGCGGTCTCTGCAGTCTCTGTCAGACCAGCAAGCTTGGTTTTTTGTTTTTGGGTTTTTTTGTGTGTGAATTTGAATTTTGTTCTACATTTTTCTCCTGCTGTGTCTGGGACCGTCCGTTGTGATCCCTGCCAGAGCAGTTGGTGCTGGTAACCGAGCATACAGTTCAATTCTTTTGTCACATTTTGTATTCCATCCTGCCTCCTCCACCTTCTAAATGAGTTTTTTAAAAAAATTTGCATGCATGAAGGTTTATTCTTCATATTGTAAAGTTCTATGACAAATGCTTGATGTCTTGTATTTACTGTTACCGTATCATACGGAATAGCCTCATTACCCTAAATAATCCCCTGTGCTTCACCTATTCAACACTTTTTCCAGCCCTGACCCTCTGGCAATGACTGAGCTGTTCACTGTCTCTATAATTGTGCTTTTTCCAGAATGTTATATAATTGGAAACATGCAGTAGATAGCTTTTTCAAACTGGCTTCTTTTCACTTAGAAATAGGCATTTAGGTTTCATCCATGTCTTCGTGTGACTTGATAGCTCGTTTTTTTATCCCTGAATATATTCCATGCTCTGATGTACCACAGTTTGTGTATCCATTCACTTAGTGATGGACATCTTGGTGACCTCCAGATTTTGGCGATCATGAGTAAAACTGCTATCAACATTCACCTGCAGGTTAGTTTGTGGAAGCAAGTTTTGCAAATCAGTTGAGTTACCTAGGGGAGTCGGCCTCATTTTAACACCTCTCTTCTGGCACATGTCTTTGTGTGCCATTGAGTCGGTTCCAGCTCATAGTCAATTCTGACTCATAGCGACCCTATAGGACAGAGTAGAACTGCCCCATAGAGTTTCTTAGGCTGTAATCTTTATGGGAGCAGATTGCCAAGTCTTTTCTCCTGCAGAGTGTCTGGTGGGTTTGAATTGCCGACCTTTCGGTTAGCAGCCAAGCATTTAACCATTGTGCCACCAGGCATTGGTGCATGCCTCCCCCTGATTCCACCTGGGCAGTGGCAGCACACTGTGAAAACTGACTAGTTCTGGCCAGCTTTCTTCTCCTCCGTCTGTAAGTGTTAAGCACTGCTAGCCCTCTTGCTGAGAACTTTTTTTCCCTGCTAAATCCAGAGGCACTATGGGCGAATAGGGCGGGTTATGTGAGCTGGAGCAGCCCTAGAGTCGAGGCTGAGCAGAGCCCTGAGGATTACTGCATTATGTTGAACAGGATCCTAATCCTGATCCCTGAAAGCTGTTTTCACTTTACTTTGGAATGGCAGTAAGGGCCAGTAACCCCGGGAAGTTTGCTGCAGCTGAATGGTTCATCCTGTGTGCCTCGTGACAGAGGCTGCCCCACACAGGGCCCTTGTACATCTCGGGGCCAGTTGTGGTGGCAAGTCTGTTTTACCAGGGGGACAGGCGGTGGAGTCTGGTATTTGAGTCGCTGGCATGAAGGAGAGCAGCCACCGGGCCAGTGTAGTTCAGCCTTCCTCCTGGTTTACCCAGACCTCAACGTGCACGGATGTCTCTGGTCTGTAGTTTTAGGTTAGACATCCTGAGTTCACTGACTGTTTTTTATTTTGTTTTTAATTAATAGATTTCTTTTTAGAGCAGCTTTAGTTTTATAGAAAAATTGAACAGAAAGTTTAGAGAGTACAGAAAGTATATCCCCTTTCCCAGCTTCCGCATTGTTAACCTATTACATTAATGTGCTACGTTTGATAAGATGATGAACGAATATTGATACTTTATTATTTCTTTCTGAAAATCATCACAATATTTATTAAGTTTTTTTTAAATTGTGGTAAAAGATATATAACATAAAATTTGCCACTTTAACCTGATACATTATTATCAACTAAAATCCATAGTTAATGTTAGGATTCACTTAACCTACTCTTTATTTTTTGAATACTTTTACTGACTTCCTGCCATGTACCAAACACTTTTTCATAAATCTGTAATAAGCACGGATTTCAAATTTTTCATTTGGAAAATTGTCAAACATACACAACAGTAGAGAGAATATCGTAATTGCTCTTATAGCTATCACTCAGGACTTGGAATAGCAGGATTTTGCCGTTCTTGTTTTATCTATTCTGTCATCGTTTGTTTTGGTTTTTAGTTTTTATACGCACTTTTTATTTTTGACTGAAGTATTCCAGAACAATATTGATAATGGCAGTTTTGCTATTGACTTATCTCTCTGATTTGTGTGACATTTCTTATTTTGGCTGAGTTTCCTACTAATGTGTATCTGATGGTTGTTGGGTATTGTTGATTTATTTAAAAACCATTTATATAGTCTAACTATGTATCACACCCTTTTCTAAATCCTTTACAAATACTAACTTGTTTATGAAGTAGGTATTTATATTATTCTTATTTTAGTGATGATAAAACTGAGGCACAGAGAGGTTGAGAAACTCAGCCTGAATCACACAGTTACTAGGTAGCCTAGCTGGCCTTCAAACACAAGGCTGTGTGGTTTTATAATATATTCTGTTAATCGCTGTGCTGGACTGAAAATATGACTGATTCAACAGCCATTGCTATTTTCTGCTCCCTGCAACTGCTAAAGATGCAGGAGAACAAACGAACGAACTAGTTCTTGCCTTCCAGATGTTTGGAGAAGTATCAAGAAACCAGTAGCTGTACCACATAGGGATAAATGCATAAGGTTCAGTGGGAATGTGGAAGCAAGGTCACATAGGACCTTCTAGGGCAGTCAAGGCAGGCTTCCCAGAGGCAGTGATCCTTGAATGAGATCACAAGGATGGTAGAATTTTACCACATGGATGAGGGGGAGGGACACCTAGGCAGAGGGACCGTCCTAGGCCAAGAGGCTGACAGAGAGCACAGGGAGTGCTGGCGAGAGATGGACGTGGCAATGGACTTCTCAGTCAATAAGCTTGTGAAGGCATCAATTTGCCTGTCAAAAATCCATGACGATCCTGTGAGGAACTACTGATGGATTTTAAGCAGAGAAGGAACGTGGTGAGATTTGCATGTTAACTAAACTCTCCGTAAGGAGCCCTGGTGGTGCAATAGTTAAGCGCTTGCCTGCTAACCAAAAGGTTGGCAGTTTGAACTCACTAGCCACTCTGTGGAGGAAAGATGTGGCAGTCCGCTTCTATTAAGATTACAGCCTTTGAAACCCTAGGAGGAAGTTCTACTCTGTTCTATAGGGTCGCTATGAGTCGGAATTGACTGGACAGCAACAGGTTAACCTCTAAGGAACCCTAGTGACACATTGGTTAAGCACTTGGCTGCTAACCAAAAGATCAGCAGTTCGAACCCACCACCTGCTCCATGGGAAGAAGGTGTGGCAATCTGCTTCTAATAAGATTACAATCTTGGAAACCCTATGGGGTAGTTCTACTTTGTCCTGTAGGGTCACCCTGTGTTAGAATTGACTTGACACATAACAACAATAACAACAACAAAGCTCTCTCTAAGAGCAGTGCAGAGGGTGGGTTGAGAACAGAACAAGGCTGGAGGCCATTTCATTATTGCTGGCGAGAAATGCTGGGGCCCAAACTGGAGCCATGCCATGGGGATGGAGAGGAGAGGACAGATCTGAGAGGTGAGGACCAGGGGTCCTCGTTATGCAGGTGTTAATCATCTGGACTTCAGAATTACGAGGTTGCACAGGAAAACAAAGTGGCCATAGCATCGCCATATTCACTGATGAGTTGACACACTTTAGTGAGTCGTGACCTTGTGTGATCCCCTCCCATTGAGCGCAGGCAGAACCTGTGACTTGCTTTTAGTCAACAGAATATGGCAAAGGTGAAGGGAGGTCCTTTCCATGATTACATTACCTTATGTAGGATTCCATCTTAGCCAGCTGACTTGAGAGACTCTCCCTTGATGACTTTGAAGAAGTAGGCCGCCATGTTGTGAGAGAGCTTCTGAGAGGCGGTGTGGAAAACAACTGCAGGCAGCTTCTACGAGCTGAGAGCAGTGCTCCGCTGACAGCCAGCAAGAAGATGGGGGCCTCTGTCCTATAGCTTCAAGGAACTGAATTCTGCCAACCACCTCGTGAGCTTGGAAGAGGACCCCAAGCTTCGGAATGTAACAGCAGCCTTGTACACATCTTGATTTCAGCCTCGTGAGACCATAGCAGAGGACCCAGCTAAGCTTTGCCTGGACTCCTGACCCAGGGAGATTGTGAGATAATAAATGTGTTGTTTCAAGCTGCTAAATTTTTGCTAGTTTGCCACATGACAATAGAAAACGAATATAGTCCCCGTTCACTCATCCTCTCTCTGTTACCAGCCTCTTTTCTTGCCTGTCCTCAGCGTTTGTCAGGCAGCGTTGGACTTTCAGACCTGGCAGTGCGATGCATATTCCATGCAAATATACCTCAAAGTGAAATTGCAAATCTTGCAGGAGATGTAGGATTACAGGTAGTCAAGAAAAGGATTCCTAGAGAATTGCTCAAACTGCTCTCAGAGAAATGAGGCTTGGGCAGGGTTAGACCAGCTAATCGGAGAGGAAATCAACCAGCATGCTGACAAGAAACCGACTTCAAAAGAGAAGCACTTGACTATCTTTGAATATTGAGAAACACCTTTGAGAAACTGTAAGCCCTTAAGTAATTTCTGCAGAACTTAACCTCTGTATAGCAGTGCTGTGAAAGTCAGAGCTGAAGTGAAGGATGTCATGCTGTTGTGTAGTTACATGGGAAAAATTACACCAAAAAATCAGTGATTAATTCTTAGTCCTATCTGAGGATCAATGGAAAATTCAAGATAAGCCTCCATGTTTTACATTTTAAGTAAACTTATTTGCATAAATCTTACTTATTTTTAAAGATTAAGTCCCAGTTGGCTCTTTTATTGTTTTCTCTCACTGTTTGCTGTGAGGGTTTGGCTCTCGTTTGCAGGGCCTTTTCCAGCTGCTCTTGGATAACAGTAACGAAGGGCCGGCCTGTATGAGGAGATAGTATTGACAGGAACCCCTTGCTGGAATGGATTCTTCACCGATAGCCTGGAGATCAGGGGATGGGTGTGTCCAAGTTCTCTTTTCTGAGAAGGTCCAGTTTATTCTGTCATGGTTTCACAAACTATCAATATCTCTGATTCTCTAAGATTCACGTCCAATACTCTCCTCACATCAGACAGGGAAAATGGTGGACTACCTGGTATGGTCTGTGTTGAGTTCAAGTGCATGCAACGTCTTTCCTGGTGATGACCATGTGAGGGTGGTTCTTATGAAGGACTCTGGAGAATTCCTGGGTAGAAATGAAAAAGTCCCACTTTACATTTGTCTTGGGCTCCTGTATTTTACAGTGCTTCTATAATCATTGCTATTTAATCCTCAGAGCTGCAGAGTAAAATGGTCAGGGAGCATCCACCTTCCTCATGTACTAGATGCAGAAGCTGAGGCCCGGAAAGATTAGAACGCAGGTCACTGGCCTGTTACAGGCCCAGAATGAGATTGATTAGTAGTAAAAATAATCATTGTTGTGGCCGACATCATTTACAGTGTCTGCTCTCTGACAGACACTGTGCAGGGTGCTGACAGGCACGTCATTTAATCTTTGCACTTCGTCACAGTCCTGTCAAGTTGATATTTTTACATCATTACTGGTGAGAAAGCTGAGACTTGGATGGTTTACTTCCTTCCTGTGCATGGAGGAGTTGGAGTTCAAACTCCACTTTATTTGACTCAGGCACAGAGGAGGGTGTTGCAAATGGTTAATGTGCTCGGCTGCCGACTGAAAGACTGGCGCTTTGAGTCTACCCAGGGGCACCTTGTAAGAAAGGCCTATTGATCTACGTCTGAAAAATCAGCACTTGAGAACCCTGTGGAGCACAGTTCTACTCTGACACTCATGGGTTCATAATGAATCAGAATCTACTCAACAGCAACTGTTTTTTTTTTGGTTTGTTTGTTTATCTGACTCCAATCACCTTACTCTTTCCACTGTGTCATGGGGTGTTCTTACTGATGTTCTTTTCACTTCACCAACTTCATGTCCAGCACAATTAGAAAGATCTCCATAGGACACATGTAGAGAGCCCTGCATCCCTATTTTCTAATAACTTCCCTAAGACTGACTGAGGTCAAAGGGCTGGATTAAATCAAGGCTGAAGTCTTGTTTAACCTACTGCTGTGTGAAACATGATTCCAACTGTTGGTAATCAGGATAGTCTCTGTATTAGTATTGCTGCTGTAACAGATCACCACAAAGGTTGTAGCTTAAAGCAACACAAAATTGTTATCATACAGTTCTGTAGGTCAGAAGTTTGACATGGGTCTCATTGAACTGACATCAAAGTGTTGCTGAGTTCCTTTCTAGAGGCTCTAGGGGAGAATCTGTTTACTTGTCTTTTCTAGCTTCTGAAGGCTGCCCACATTCCTTGGCTGATGACCCTCTTCCTCCATCTTCAAAGTCAACAACTTTGCATCTCTCTGACCATTCTTTGTAAACATATCTTTCTCTAATTTCACTCTTCTGCCTCCCTCTTCAACTTTTAAGAACCCTTGTGATTACATTGGGCCCACCTGGATAATTCAGGATCCTCTCCCCATCTCAGTGTCCTTAATTTAACCACATTTGCTAGGTTCCTTTTGCCATGTAACATAGTCACAGGTTCCAGGGGACTACCCCAGTCTCTATTTGGTGACACTAGCTGGCAGCCCATGTTCATTTTACAGTAAATTAATTCCACCCTATTTCCCAGGACCTGTTGGCTGTAGTGAGTTACTTTTACCTTTTAGCCGATAACCTGATGCCTTGAAGAACTGGAGTCTTGGTCAGGATGATATGAATAGTCAGTTAGGCAAAGGACTGGACTATAAAAAGGGTACTGGTCAGTGATTGTGTCCTCAAACCTGGGCTCTGGTGCTAACTTCGTGTGCACCTTGGGACAGGCTGCATAGCCTCTACTGCTGATTTCAGTAGGAGGGAGCATTCTCACTACCTCCCAGGGCTGCTAGAATCACTGTTAAGCCAAACCAAAACCAAACCTGTTGCTGTCGAGTTGATTCCGACTCATAGCGACCCTATAGGACAGAGTAGAACTGCCCCATAGGGTTTCCAAGGAGCTGGTGGGTTGAACTGCTGACCTTTTGGTTAGCAGCCTGAGCTCTTAACCACTGACCCACCAGGGCTCCAGAATCACCATTAAGAGGATTATAATGCAATATCTAATGTAGATTTTTTGCATGAGTTCACACAGTATAACAGCCAAATATAATAATAGGGAATGTCATGGGATTTGTGGTAAAGGTAATACAAAACCTTATGCATGCAAATTCTAGAAAGGTTGCATGCAGACAGCCTTCCTACTCTGGAATCAGATTCTAATTCTGAACCCTTAACTGACACCTCCCGTTTCCTCTTCCAGGAGATACTGAGGCTCCGAGGGTATTCCCAAGCTTCACCAGGAGCAGGTCCTAAAAGCGCCTGAGCCTGATGATAAGCTACTGTCTGGCAGGCAGAAAACATTTCTTTCTTCCTCCTTCTCCTCTTCCATAGTTGCTTTTCTTCACTTTTTGTTTGTTTACATGCTTTTTTGTAAATGTTAAAATAACACTTGTAATTATGGCATCAAGATAGGGTATTCCTGGTGTGATGGGTCTATATCCAGCACCATGTGTTGAAAACCTCAGGAAGCACACAGTAAACAGTACTCCAGTTGGCCCGTGTTATACTGCACGCCGCTGGGCTGCAATCCTGATGTCACTGCAGTTGGGTCTGAGATATTGTGATTGTCTCCCACAGATGAGTGTTTAAAGCCTGTGAGATGTTTCCACAGTGCATTGAATTATTTTTAAATGGTATCTTCTATTTTCTTTGATACACAGCCTGATTCACATTTATTCCATAAAATTTTTTTTAAAGATGAGGGGGAAAAAAAAGAGAGAGAACAGAACTCCCCATAATCCCTCTGGCCAGAAATAGCCACTGTGAAGCACTTGGGTGTATATCTTCCAGATTGTATCAAAAATGGAATATTTTTAACAAAAAGGAAATATTACGATGTAGAAGGTTTTATAATCTCCTTTTTTCACTTAATATTTTATAAGATTAATTCATATTATTAAATAATCCTTTACAGTACCATCTTAATGGCTGAATATATTTATATCCTATTAAATGGATGTAGCATAATTTATTTAACCAGGCCCCCATTGTTTGACGTGTAGCTTGTTTCTAGTTTCTCACAGCTTTCTGTCAACATCCTTGTAGTTATATCCTCATACACATTCAGAATTATTCCTTTAGAGTATATTTCTATGTAGAATTGTTGCATTCAAGGGCATGAGAACTCTAAGGCTTTTGATATTGTTGTTAGGTGCCATCAAGTTGATTTTGACTCATAGTGGGGCCTTGGTGGTGTAACAGTTAAGTGCTCAGCAGCTAACTGAAAGGTTGGTGGTTCAAACCCACACGGGGACTCTGCGGGAGAAAGACCTAGCGATCTGCAAGATTACAGCCTAGAAAACCCTAAGGGCAGTTCTACTCTGTCAAGTGGGGTCACTGTGAGCTTTTGATATACATGTTGCCAAATTGTTCCCCCTCCTGAAGATTGACTATGGTACTCTTGGAGGGTAAGTGTGTTCCTGGTTCTGTGCCACCTTCCCCAGTGTGCAGAGGGTAAGTTATAGTCCCGTGAAGCCCATTGAAGAGACGATGTTGGGGATATATAGGGAAATATAGGTCATTGATGGTGAGGGACTTAGGAAGGTTCTTGGTGAGTTGGATTCTGATTCTGAGTGGCTTCCAATTGCAGTAAGCACTCAGAGCCACCATCATTTGCCCGCTGCCTTGATTTAAAATCTCCCAGCTTCTGAAATGCCATATGATATGCTGGACAGAAGCTACAGCTGTGCTCCTGCTTGATTGGGTTACACTCTGCAGCCATATAGAGATCAGAAACAAAAAAAGCATTTTGAGAAGTTACAAAGGCCACATAAATACGAGGTGGGCTAACATCCTCCTGTCACCATTGTCCCCAGCTTGGCGTTTTTGGTTTGAGAGTGCTTCTTGCCGGCAGGGAGAACTAGCAGCCCAGTCACAACTAATTCATTCTCCCATTGACTGTTTCCCCAACTGCTCGCTGGAGAAAAAGGCTGGACTCCTAAAAATTGGGACCGATTCTCACTCATGCTTAGGACCTAACCTCAGCAGAAACAGCCTTTGGTCAAATGGCGTGCTGGAGTTTCCAGACAGAAGATATTATTTTGTATAAGCAAGTGGTGCCCTTTGCAGTCATTTTGGAAATCATCTGAGGCCTGCTGGGAAACTTGTTCAGTATTCTGTTGTACAAACTTCTGCTTAATGAGATAATTCTCTATATTTCCATTGCTGGAATTGGGGCCATATGTCATCTCTTTATAGGCTATTTTCATAATGCTTGATTAATGCACTGTTATTAATATCCCTTATAAGACCTGGGCCACTTGCTTTACTGAAAAAAGATTTTTGGAGTACAGGGGCAGCACTCACGTTTGTGAGATATGATACATGTGACAAGCCTGAGACCTAACTCCAGCAAGTGTTGGGAATGGCTAAATTCTTTTCAGCGTCAGCACAACAGAGCAGTCTAGCTGGCTGCTGTTAAATCTTGGGAAAAAGCAACAGAGGTGGTTTGAACATAGGTTGGATATGTGACAGTGATCATATGCCATCCTTGAAGTGTGGTACGTTTTGTTGAGTGTGGCATAAACATTCCCAGTTTTCTTCTTCAAATATTCATCATTTGGCTGATATTAAGATTATTTTGGTTATTTTCCATATATATACAGTTTGGATTTGCACCATAGTATATGTGTGGAGTCCCTGAGTGGTACAAATGGTTATTGCGCTTAGCTGCTAACCAGAAGGTTGGCGGTTCGAGTTCACCCAGAGGTACTCGGAAGAAAGGCCTCGTGATCTACTTCTGAAAAATCAGCCATTGAAAACTGTATGGAGCATAGTTCTGACACACGTGGGGGTGCCATGAATCGGAGTTGACTTGACAGCAGCTGGTGGTGGTGGACTAGTATATGTGTTGTGATATTTATATCATGTCATTTTACCTTACAACATAAGCTATAAGAATGGTCTTTTACATATTAAACATTTCAGTTTTTAATAACTACCCAGAAATTATCACCTGAAACTGCCATTATGAAAGGCCAAAACAGCATCCCTTTCTAGGCTAACTTCGTCTTTTTGAAAATTATTAGGTGCTCAATTAGTTCTGCCAATGATTTATTATGGAAAAACTGGCATATTTTTGTTAGTAGTCTGTTAACTTTTATTTTTAGCAACCTAGTTTTCCAGAATTGGGATGGAAAAGAACACACTTTTGCTTACAGAACCAGATTTCTCATACTTCAAGAATTAGACTGTGCCTGTGTTTTCAATAAATAATTCATTTAATCAACAAATATTTAAGTTTCACTATCTGATAGTAGTCCAAGCCCTGGGAAACAGAGGTAAATAAGATGAGTGAGGTCTCTCTTCTCATGGAATTTATGTTCCAGTGGGGAAGACCAATTATAATATAAATATATAATGAACAAGATAATATCAGATGATGAGCGGTCCTGTGAAAGAAATAAAGAGGGTGATGTGGCCGAGAGTGATGGCGGGGGAACATGGGTTGGGCTATTTTGAGGTGTCCAGAAAGGCCTTTTGAGGAGGTCTAATTTGAGCTAAGGCCTAAATATTGCCAACGAGCCAGTCTTGCCAAGCTCTGTTCTGGCTGAGGGACCAGCAAGTACAAGGTGGTCACTGTTGTAGTTGACTCTGCTCCGATTCATGGTGACGCCTTGTATAACAGAAGGAAATGCTGTCCAATCCTATGCCCATCTTCATGATTGTTGAATGTTTGAGTACATTATTGCAGCTATTGTGTAGTGCCTGCCAACCTAGGGTACTCATCCTCCAGCACTATAATGGGTAACTTTTCTTACGATCCATACTGTATTCGTTGGCTAATTTTTAGAAGTAGATCGTCAGGCTTTTCGTCCTAGTCTGTCTTCATCTGGAAGCTTGCTGAAACCTGTCCACCATGGGTGACCCTGCTGGTATTTGAGATACCAGTGGCATCATAGCAACACCTAAGCCACCATGGTATGACAAACTGACAGGTGGTGAAAGTAAAGGTTAGGATAGAAGAGTGAGCTTGGTCTCTTCCAGCAAAAGAACGAAAACTCGTGTAGAGTGTAGTGGGTAAGAGCGAACCGATATGAAGTTGAGAGATAGACAGGCCCAGGTCACGGAGGGCCTTCAACATGAAGTTAGTAAGGAGTTTCTCAAGATTTTATAATTTGTTGTTGCTGTCGTTAGCTGCCGTCGAATCGCTTTTATAATTTAGGTCTGCAAATTGGCACCAAAAGAAATTTGGTTGAGCTTTACTTTTCGTAGTTGGTATTACAAACTCCACAGATCCCTGGGTGGCGTGAACAGTTTGTGCTTGACTATTCACCTAAAGGTTGGTGGTTCAAACCCACCCAGAGGCTCCACAGAAGTCCTGGCGATCTGCTTCTGTAAAGATTACAGCCAAGAAAACTCTATGGAGCAATTACAAAATGCAAAAATAATGGTCCGACTAAATCTACCTTTACAAAATACCTGTCATACCCTTCCCTGCCTTTCCCTGCCCAGGACCATATAGAACACATTTCTTCTTTTTTTTCCCCCATGGTAGCCCTTCAGAGAGTCCCCTGTCTCTCACTAGTTTTCTCAGCCTTCCTTACCTGCCGAGATGGGCTTTTCAACCCCATGGGTTCTCTCGTCTCTGAACAGATTTAATTTGTCTCAGAACCTCAGGTTGGTCTGAGGAGGGACATGGAAAAGGGGATGAGATACTAGGATAAGTAAGTGTAGTCAGGGTTTTTGAAAGCAGTGTCTATTTCCAGAAGCAAGGAATTCCTATTGTGTTGCTTTTCTGGAGCCCTGAATGAGGGAGGGGCCCTGCATTGGAATCTTTGTGACCAGAACCTGACACAGTCGTACCCGCTGCTAAGACCACCCATCACCCTGTAGCTGAACTTGCCCATATCAGCATTATCCAAAGCAGCTCTTCTCTTGGCTTCGTGTTAATTTTCTTTTACTGTTTCAGTGTGCCCCGTACCACTAACACCATCCATATAGCAACAGACAGATTGGAAAATATCTCTGAATTCCTTAAGAGATGAGCACTGCTTGGAGGATCTTCTGCACTGGCCCCTCTACTTCAGCAGCTAACTTGCTTCTTTCTTGGATAGTATTTCTTCACAACTTTTCTCTGAGCATTCTTTTTCCTGGGGGTCTTTCCTGCTTGAAAGTGCTTTCTGCATAGTGCCCCACAGGACAGAGGTCTCTGAGGACAATGGCCAGCTTTTTTTTTTTTGTTTCTCCTTGACAACCCATAAGTCTTAGATGACTGAGGTTCTGCCTACTGTTTGCTCCAGGCACCAGCTTGGAGGTTAGTCAGAGAAGATTCCTGTTTTCCCCCAGGGCTCTTAGGATGTATTCTTTGATTTACTCAGTTGCTTCAGGATCTGTGTTTGGGCTGGCAGAGGAAGATAAGGGATTCCAGGAATTCTTGGTGCTTTCTCCCAGATAGCTGGCCAAGGCCTCCCCCGGCTCTCTCCCCATCCCCCCCATTAATGAGGTCTTAGGGCAAGAGAGAGTTCGTCTCAGATTGAACCTCCTGTAATTGACCTCTTTGTGTTTGTCACTTACTCTTTGATCCCTCTGGTCAAGAAGATTTATTGGTCCATTAATTTAAAAAATGATAGTAATTGTTATTATTGTCACTGCAGTTACACCATTCGTTTAACCTAGACATGACACTATCCATTTAGAGTTAGATAATGTAGGCCAAAGTACGGAGCCCTGGTGGCACAGTGGTTAAGAGCTCAGGCTGCTAACCAAAAGGTCAGCAGTTAGAGTCCACCAGCTGCCCCTTGGAAACCCTATGGGGCAGTTCTACTCTGTCCTATAGGGTCGCTATGAGTCAGAATCGACTCGACAGCAGTGGGTTAGGCCAAAGTGCTTGCATAGACCCTGGCATGTGGTTGATGGTCAGGTGCTCAACTAATAGGTTTTGTTTTGCGGCTACTCATATAGGAGGCGATTGTCTTCTTGAAGTTAGAGAGTGTTTGTTGTGTTGTTTCAGTGAGTCTTTGGTCTCCCAACTCTGTATCCTGGATTACTTGAATGATCTAGGCCAGTGGTTCTCATATTTTGTGGTCCCCAAACCATCAACATCAAGCTTACTTGGGAACTTACTAGAACTGCAGATTCTCAGGCCTCACTCACGACTTACTCAATCAGAAACTCTGGGGTGAGGGCCCAGCAGTCTGTTTTAGCAAGCCTTCCAGGTAATTCTGATGTATGCTCAAGTTTGATAACCACTGGTCTAGGCCATTACCCTGACCTCTTTTTTCCAGGGATTTTTCTCATGAACTCTAGTGTGAAAGTTGCTACTATTCAGATGATTCTGTTGAACTGAAAATGTTACTGGGAACTCTGGGTCGTGCTTGGTGTTATTCCGTCTGGGGCCAAAAAGACAGAGGCCAAGCTGGGGAGAATGAAAGGCAACTTTATTGGCTGGCCAAGCAAGGAGACAGTCGGGGCTAAGTGCCTTCTAAGACTGTTCGCAGGCAGCTTTCTGAGGCTGGTGTACATAGGCAGGATCAGTTTCAGAATACAAAACGGTGCTCGCGCAGGCGCAGAGCGTCTTAGAATGAGTGAGCGTTTTCTAAGGCCTGGGTTTGATTCCCCGCACAGGAGGAAGTTAGTCATTTTTGTTTATTAGCATGTTAGCTCTCCATCTAGGGGCTGAGAATTTACCGTGCATGAGGCAGTTAATGAGCAAAGGTCATCTGGAGTGCCAAGATGGCGGGCAGAACCCGTTTCGGCTGGTTCTGGCTAGCAGGTGGCTGTTTCTTTTCAAAGAAGTTCTGAGGAGAAAAACAACTTCAGGAAATGGGCTGGGTGAGGGGCTGTCCTGAGGAGATAACGATTTTAAGAAAATGGCTAGAGCCCTGTCTTAAAAAGGTCTCATTATATGTATTCAAGGTAATATGGGCATTTCTCAGGTGAGTTCTGTAGAGGGGCAAAACCAGTGCTTATATATATGTAAAGAGAGAGAAAGATATTGTAGGGCCTGACAAGTCCTAAATCTACAGTTCAGGTGGCAGGCTGGAGACCTCTGCTGGCTTGTGTCCCAAGATCTGGAGGTCAGGCGACAAGAAGAGTGCAGGGTTGAGAGAGAGCCAGCTCTGCGAGAATATATACTGGAGGCAAACCACACTCCCAAGAAAACTCCCCTTTCAACTGATTGGATGATCGCATGAGATCACATCATGGAAAGTGATTACATTTACATTATATTACATTATGGAACAGCAACTCATCTAGTACCTGCCGAACCACTGAGATTCATAACTTAGCCAAGTTGACTCATAAAATTAACCATCATGGTGGTTGTGTGTTGGTGTCTGGCTCGTTGGAAGAAGATATTTTGAGCATAGAATAAGACGTGGTAGAGCAGGTTTGGTGTTGGAGTAGAATAATTAGCAAAAGGGCCATTGAAGATCATAGATTCAGAACAAGGGATATGAGTTACACTTGTCTTAGGGGAACCAGGCTAAGAGACTTGAAGGCTGGCTTCACCTCCACAAAGGACATACGCCACCATGTGGTTGGTCTGTGCTCTTTGCTTGTGAGTCTCAAGTTTTCTGTGCCTCCACTGATGGCCAATCTCTCTTATGCTTTGGGTATGTACATATATACATATAGACCTTTTTTTATTTTAATTAAATTTAGTTACAGTCAAGTTTTACCAGCCCGGGCACCTTTCTGCCTTCTTAGAGTGATTTTTTGCATCTGTATGGACCTAGGAAACCTAGTTGATAATCAAAAGGTCGGGAGTTCAAATCTACCAGCCACTCCTTGGAAACCTTTTGGGACAGTTCTAACTCTGTCGTGTAGGGTCACTAAGAGTTGGAATCAATTCCATGGCAATGGGTAGGTAGGTCGTGTGGACCTAATATGTGTTTAATTTTTAAATTTAATCCTCAGTAGGAGGCCTGACGTGCTTATTCCCACCTTCTTGCAGGGGAGGGTACAGCACGCCCCTCCTTTATACAGATCACTGAGAAGACTTTAGAAGTTGTCTAGTTGGGACTCTATTGCAGGCAGACCCTGTAACCCCACCACCACTTTGACCCATGCTGAGTGACAAGGATTTGCCTGCATTCAAAGTTCTGGCAGCCTCTGCTGAGAAATTCCAGCGATGAGAGCTTGCCACTTTTCGAGAACATTCAGGGTGTTGTATATTCTAGTTCTAACAATTAGAGGTTTTTCTTAACTCTTACTGAAAAGATGACCCTCAGGCTATAAGGAAATACCAGCATGTCTTAAGGAGGGGTGTTGGGGTAGCAGGAAAGGGGCTAAAATTGGGAGCCTGAATTGTACCTTAGGAACAGGTAGCTCTAGATCAACTAGTTTAAATTTAGTTTATCAACAGGTTGTCCATTTTGAGATATCTTAAGTCAGATATCAGGGCTCTTTCAGCCTGAAGTGGAGGTAAGCTGGGGTGAGGGGAGATAAGATTCTGGACCATTTTGTACTGAGTTAGATAGCATGTCTCAGTGCCCTGGCTTAAAGGGAAGAACCCAGGGCACTCGTAGCTGATGGGAATGTAAGCTGCTGAAAAGCCTCTAAAAGAAATAACGTGGGAATGGCCTGAGGGTTAGAAAGGGAACTAGACAAGCAATCTGCCCTGAGTGGAGGAAGGAGAGGGTGTTAAAGAATTTGTGCTGATGGTAATTCTCTGAGCTTCCTTTTTCTCTTTACCGTTTCGTACATGTTTGTCTGTTCCGCTGGATAGCAGCCAAAAGACCCAATTCTCTCGGCTTCCATCTGTATTTAATTGGGTTGACTGTTCCCTTCCCCGACAATTCTTTAAAAAATATTTCCTGATTTCAGAGGGGGCCAGGGAAAAGAGGTACTTCTCAGAAATCAAGCCAGACCTTTTTATTTCTTCCTGACCCATTTCCCTAGACCTGGCACCCTCCTTTCTTCCCCCTCCCCTGCCCCTCAAATAATAGATTTCTGCTGTCTCTATTTTTCATTTCTAGATGGATATTTCTTTTTTTCTCTTCTTTTCCATCTCTGCCTCCCTTTCTTCTTCTTCTTTTTTTTTAAAGATTGCCTTTCCATCCTAGTTATTGACAAGTATTTGCCAGGAGTTCTGAGGTCAGTAGCCACCCTGCTGGAGTGTGGCACAGCCACTGAGGCCGCTTGTCTGGCAGGCTCTGCAGAGATGGTGGCTGTCACCTCAACAAGTGTCAGATATGCACACGTGGCGCTTAGAGCTCCCCGTGCAGAGCCTTAAATAAATACCCCAGATATAGCTGCCCTGTTTCCCATCTCCGACTCCTCTTTTCAACTCCATCTGCTTTTTAAACATGATTTCCCAATTTCCCAATTACCACCTCTCAAAACCCGTTGCCATGGAGTCGATTCCGACTCAAAGAGACCCTATAGGACAGAGTAGAACTGCCCTATGGGGTTTCCAAGGAGTGGCTGATGGATTCGAACTGCTGACCTTTTGGTTAGCAGCCGAGCTCTTAACCTACCACGGTGCCACCAGGGCTCCGCACCACCTCTGAAGACCCGTGTATTTCCCCTCCTTCCCTTCCCTCTCTCCAATAAAACATGGAACCAAAACACCCTTTGCTGCTTTAATGGAGCAGAGAGAATATTCACTTGGCCGTGACCAATTTGCAAGATTGCTCTGCCCAGCCTGCTTTACAGAGAGCGTGGTTGGGACCATTCCTGTAGGTTGTGTGGTCGGGGTTGGTTTGAGGGCCTGTCTCTCTGACTGAGGAGAGTCCCCCAATATTTAACTAACCTTTAGTGCTGGCGTGGAGCCCTGGTGGCACAGTGATTAAGAGCTCAGCTGCTAACCAAAAGGTCAGCAGTTGGAATCCACCAGCCATTCCTTGGAAACCATGTGAGGCAGTTCTACTCTGTCCTATACGGTTGTTATGAGTTGGAATTGACTTAATGGCAATGGGTTTTTTTTGTTGGTTTGTTTTAGTTTTAGCTGTGCCCTTTTTGTTATTAGAAGTTTTTTCAAAGGCACTGTCGTTCTGCTGCCCTGTTGGAAGTTCTGAGTCTGTGGAAAAGTTCCCTGTAAACTTTCAAAGTCTGCACTGCGTTCCAAAGGGGCCCTCGGAAATGAAAATGGCCTTTTTTTTTTTTTTTTGTCTGAAATGATCTCACAGATGATCAAAAGGAGCTCATAAAAACTGTGCTGTGGGGCTGGCAAGGTTGCCAATGTTCCCTTTACCTTTGGTCTGGACTTGTAGGTCCCAGACAGTGTCTCGCCAATGGCCCTTGGCTATCCTTGGGGATTAGGGCTGGAGAGACACAGAAGGGGAGGTGGCAGGGTTGATGTTAATGCTTCGAGGAAGTCCAGCTTCTTTTTATCCTTGGAGAGGCATCTGAAAGAGACATCTGAAATTGGGTTGACACATTCAGTCCTGAAAAAGCGAGCTTGCAGGAGCAAAAGTTTGATACCCAGCATTATCTTGGAGGATTCAGCCAGCGGTAGTTCACTTAGCTGCATTGCATCAGTCTCCCTCACTGATGCTAGGAGGCTTATCTGGATTGGAATTGCTTGTGCTAATGGTGGAGGAAGTGCCAGAGACAGAGTATTCTCTGAACGTGGGTTGCCGCTTAGAAGTTCTGCCGTCTTGGTTAAATTTGCTTCTTCTCTGGTGAAATGGGGTGGAGGTGGTAACTAGAGGGCTCTCAGAATAGTCAATGAGGTAATATATGAAGTACTTGGTGCAAATGGTTAAGTGCACAATTACTAACTGTCTTAGTTATCTAGTGCTGCTATAACAGAAATACCACAAGCGGGTGGCTTTAACAAAGAGAAATTTATTCTCTCACAGTCTAGTAGGCTAGAAGCCCGAATTCAGGGAGCCAGGTCCAGGGGAGGGTTTTCTTTCTCTGTCGGTTCTAGCGGAAGATTCTTGTAATCAATCTTCCCCTGGTCTAGGGGCGTCTCAGCACAGGGACCCCGGGTCCAAAGGACGTGCGCTCCTGTTTCTTCTTGCTTGATGGTAATGAGGTCCCCCTATCTCTCTGCTTGCTTCTCTCTGTCATATCTCAAAAGAGATTGACTCAAAATACAGTCTAATCTTGTAGATTGAATCCTGCCTTATTAATATAACTGCCTCTAATGCTGCCTCATTAACATCATAGAGGTAGGATTTATAACACATGGGAAAATCACATCAGATGACAAAACATTGGACAGTCACACAATACCTGGGAATAACGACCTAGCCAAGTTGGCACACATTTTTGGGGGACACAATTCAATCTGTAACAGTAACTGAAGGGTTGATAGTTCAAACCCAGAGGTACCTGGAAAGAAAGGCCTAGTGACCTGCTTTGGAAGGGTCACAGCCTTGAAAACTCTATGGAGTGCAATTCTATTCTTGCGAACATGGGGTCACCATGAGTCAAAGTTGACTCCCCGGCAACTATTTTGGTTATTTTTGGTTTATGGTGCCTGGCGTGTAATAGGTGTTCCATACATGGACGCTGTCATTATGAATAATGGTATTGATAATTATTAATATTACTATTTTTACTAATAGTGTCAAGTTGGTGCCCTATCTTTACTGCCCTGTAAGTACCTTGTGTTTATAGCACTTATCTCTATGTCCTTTAATTGCATTTGCTTTCACCCTACTAGGCCATATTCCTGTGGTCCTTGACAATGGCCGTGTCATATTTACCACTGTATCCCAGCATCTAGTACAATTCCTGGCACATAGGATAGGCTCAGTAAATAAATGTTGAATGAATACATGAACAAACTCCTCTAATTGACTTTTCTTTTAAAAATTTGTTTCCAGACTTCACACTCTTCTATTCTATAATGCTTATTCTATACTTCATGCAGGCTGGGTGCCTATTTGAATTCTCTTCCTGCTTCCCTAATTACCATATTTGCCATTTCCTTTCCTTCATTCATGCCTGTCCTCTTGTTTTGAGGCGTCCCTGGGTGGCACAATTGGTTAAGTATTCGACTATTAACTGGAAGGTTGGAGATTTGAACACACTCACAGGTGCCTCAGAAGAAAGGCCTGGCAACCTGCTTCCAAAAAAATCACAGCCTTGAAGATCCTATGGAATGATTTTACTCTGCATACATGAGGTCGCCATGAGTCGGAGTTGACTCAACTGCGATGGGTTTAGTTTGGTTTTCTTGGTTAGAAATGCCTTTCATTTTTTCTGTTACTATTCTACATCCTTTCCTCCCTTCCTTCTCTTTCACGATGCATTCCCAGCCACTTGATCCTATATTAATCCCACTCATGAAGTCTTATTTTATTTGTAGCCCGTAAGCCCTTAGTTATTTCTAATTGAAATTCGCATGATAGTTTCATCTTTCCAACTAGATTTTCAGCTTCGCAAGAACAGACATATGTTAGATATTATCTCTCTTCTCTATAGGGCATAGACCACACCAGGCACATAATTGGTTCTAAATAAAACGTAAGCTATTGTCAGAATAATTAAATAAGGTAGACTGTTGGACCAAAGGGGCAAGTAAGATAAAAATGTCTTTGCTGATGGAACATGGTCTTTAGAATTGGTTGTGTGAATGTGGACTGGGGACAGTTATCGCTTCCTAAATGTTTTGTTAAGATTTGGGGTTTTCTGTACTTGAGAATATCCTCTCTCTCTTCCCAAAGCCTGATCTCGTATTTCCCCAGTCAGTTCTTTTCCCAAATGGGAATTAGGTGTGTCCTCTGAGAGCTTCAATGCACTTGTGATATTTAGGTCAGTTGTAATGAAACCAAGCGTGGTTCTCATTTGGCACTGTTCTTATTCAAAGGATCATACAATGGAAAGGCTGAGAGGACCTTAGCCGTCTCGTAGGCTTATGATCCCGTCTTCTTCCTTGGGTGCCAGATCCTCACTTTATTTTCCTTTTGAGTGTGTTTTCACTCTTTGAAGGATTCACACTTCTATAAAGGTATGAAGAAAAATGTGGTAAAATGAAAATCTGTCAACTACCTCTGTGGGAAGAAGGCAACATACTTGGTGTTGATAAAGAAGATGGGGATGACTGACTAATGGTAACAGTGGGGCTTACTGTTTATTTAGTGGGTTTTGTTTACCCACGCTGTCTTCATTTGTCTTCATTTCTTTCTTGTGTTGGTTGATACCGAGCTGTTTCTGCATTTAACTATAATTTGTTGATTGATTTATTAGCGTGTTTTGAGGGCAGATGTACAGCAGGGCACCCGGTATGCTGTGGGGATTTCAGAAGATGCAGTGTGCATCACACAGTAGATGCTTTGTGCGTGTTTGAGGATGGAGGAATGCAAATGGAAAATGTGCCCTTCAGGAATGTGCAGTCTGGTTTGGGGCACCACGTGTACATGCAATGAAGTAACGGTGTAAGGCTGAGCCGAGTGAGGGATAGAGGGTGCTGGCTCTCAAGAGGGAGTTTTTGGGAAATGGGAACAGGAAGGAGATGCTAGACAGGTATCCCATTGTCGCATGGACTGTAGACGACAAACTATACTAGAAATAAAAGTGCGTCCAAAAAATGCAATAAAGCATTCTAGTAAATAAATAAATATTTAAATGATCATACATTTCTACAGACTGACAAAGGGGCTGTTTCAGGGGGAGGAGACTGCTTGGCACTTAGCAGATGGCCAGATAACATTAACTGAGTGAATGGATCCAGGGCAGAGTGGGTCTAGAGGCCCACTGGACTCTGTTTTTTGCCCCTCTTTTTTCTTTCTCGGAGCCCTGGTGGCACAGTGGTTAAGTGTTAGCTGCTAACCAAAAGGACGGCAATTCCAGTCCCCCGCTGCTCCTTGGAAACCCTATGGGGCAGTTCTACTCTGTTCTGTAGGGTTGCTATGAGTCGGAATTGACTTGACGGCAGTGGGTTTTGTTTTTTCTTGCTTTCTCACACCCAGCCCTTCTGTTGGTTCAGGCAGCAGCTTTTCCTCTTCCAGCGTAGCTAAATGAGAAATTGGGTGGAGTGGGTACAATAGAGTTTATTGGTGATTCTCCTTTCCTTCTTGATTCCACTGTAATGGAGAGCCAGAAAATAAGGCCACACACTGCATGAACGTTTGCTGGCAAGTGCACAAAACACGTTTTTGAGGGCAGAGTCCATGTCGTTGAGTAATAATTAACTGCTGATGGCATTGTCTTGGGTGCTGTATAGTAAATAATGAAGAAAAATACTGAGTTGTCTGTCTTCAGTAAGAGTTTTCAGGCCAATGCAAAGACCGCACATAGACAAACCTGAAAGGTGGTGTTTTGACTAAACACAAGCAGAAACAAAGGGAAAACCTGCTGGTTTTGTGTTGCCACGTGTAATTGCACAATTGTGTCTGCTCTGCTGGGTTTCCTGATGCCCAGTGGAGGCACACGCAGGAAGGTGCTGCTGAGGGAGGGTTCTAGAAGACGGCAGGCTCCTGGCAGGCAGGAGCATGTGCTGCTCTGTTTTCTAGTGCTGCTGCCTCTTACTTGGGACTTGTGTTAGATCGCTAGGGCTGCCGTACAAACTGCCACAGAGCGGGTGGCTTTAAACAACAGAAATTTATTGTCTCATGGTTCTGGGGGCCAGATGTCAGATTCAGGGTGTTGGCAGGGTCAGATGCTGTCTTCGAAGGCTCTAGAGGAAGATCCTTTCATTTCTGTCCCAGCTTCTGGTAGCCCCAGGCATTCCTTGGCTTGTACATACATCTTCACATGACCATCTTCTCTCTGTCTGTCTGTCTCTGTATCTCTCCTCTTTTATAAGGACACCAGCAATATAAGATTAGGGCCCACCCTACTCCAGTATGACCTTGTGTTAACTTAGTTGCTGACATCTTCAAAGACCCTATTTCCAAACAAAGTCACTTTTACAGGTACCAGGGGTTAGGGCTTCAATGTAAATTTTGGGGGACACAATTTGATCCATAACAGGAGTTTTCAGATCTGAGTCTCTGAAATGGAACAAGGGAGTACAGCCTGGTTGGTCCCTAAGAACCAAGGAAAGTGCTTTGCAGTTGGAAGCCTGTGGAGAAAGGAGCCTGGGACACAGACTTTAGGACTGAGGACAATATAGGGTTCCCCTCACCCAGCCCTCTTCAGGCTCAGAGGAGAGGAAATGACATGGTCTGCTGTATCCCCTCCCAAGGCTGTCTCCTCCACCAGGCTCTGTCCAGAGAGTCACTTTCCCGGTGAGGAAGCAGAGGTACATGCCCAGCCCCAGTGCAGGATCAAGGACTGCAGGTCTGTGAGCACCTGGCTTTCCCGGCCCCTCCCCTGCTCAGGACTATGCTGCCCTCAAGCACCATTCCAGGCCTCTGTGTCTTCGAGAGGCTGGTCTTTTCCTCAGAGGGAGCCGTTAGGTTCTGTGGGCGATATGGCATGGTGTTCAGTTCCAGGATTCGATGCATTAAACTCTTCAGTGAAAGGCAGGGCTGCTTGTCCCATCCCCTCACCCCATCTTTGCTCCAAGTCCGCTTCCTGTGCCAGAGCCCTGCACTGTGCTGCTCTGTCCTGCACCTGCCCAAGGAAAACTGCTTTCTGTTCACTAAGGGCTGAGCTATTTGGGAGGAGAAGCTGGGGGTGGGGCTGAGAGGTGGGTGTGACCTGGAAAACATTATATGGGGATGTTGAGAGAGGCATGAGCAAAAGGGTGTGGGAGAGAGTGGGCTCCTCTAGGGGTTTGGGGAGGAACAAGGGAAGCCAGGGAGAAAATGACATTTTAATTACAGACTAAGTTGTCAGGCCTATAATCTTCCCTGATGGTCCTTATTTTCTGGCCCTCAGAGGCATCTGCCTATCAACTGGAGATGTGGAGGCTTCAACTTCCTGATCTTTGTAATGTTCCTGTCAGTCTAACCTAGTGTGAGCCCCATCTGGAAAGAGAGGGAGGGAGCCAGCTGGTTACGGTAACTGAAACCCCCTTGCAGAGGCAGGAGGTTCCCTTCAGGATTTCTAGGTCCGTTTTTAAGAAACTTGGGGCAAAAGTCCAGCTAAGAAGAAACCTAAAGATGATGTGGGATCCTGGGTTCTTCTTGCTGGCCTGACTTCTGAGAGGATGGACCTCAGGGAGACCTGGCATCTGCCCATGTTTCTCCTCCCAGGCTCTGGAAATGGGTGACGTCAGTACGCAGCAAATCTCCAAGTGATTGTACCTGCCTGCAACTCAAACGTAATGCACTCATTCTTTCATTCATTATTTTGTTGATTCATGTATTAACCAAACATTTATTGAGTGCCGTCCCTATGTCAGGCTGTTTGCTGGGCAATGAACAAACCAACCCAAACCAGTTGACAATGAGTCATTTCCAACTCATGGCGACCTCACGTGTTTCAGAGTAGAACTGTGCTTCACGGAATTTTCAATAGCTGTGATTTTTTGGAAGTAGATTGCCAGGTCTTTCTTCCAAGGTGTCTCTGATGAACCACCAACCTTTCGGTTAGTAGCCGAGTACTTAACCATTTGCATCTCCCAGGGACTCCCTTTGCTGGGCACTGAGGATAAAATGGTGAACCAGACATTCAGTCCCTGCCTTCAGATCTTAGGATGTAGGAGACTGGAGAAGACATCTGGACCAACACCCCATATTTAGATGTGGCCAGAGAGGGGAGGTGTCTTGCTCAAGGTCTCAGGATTTTAGGCCCTTTTTTCCCAGCTAAGTAAGCAGCAGGAGGGCAAGATCTGAATATTGTCCTTCTGCATAATGCCCTGCAAGGAATAGGCACTCAGCACATATGGACTGATTGATTAAATATGGCAAAGCTATTCCTTACAACTGCTTCCAGCTGTCTTTCTCCCTCATCGCCCAATAGGTCCTAGCCTCCTGCCTCAAACAGGATGGGATAGGGGTTAAAACGTGGACTATGATTTACCAGTTTTTCTCTCTATCTCACCACCAATGCAGCTTTAGGTTGCATGTGATCATCGAATGTCTTAGAAGAGTTTGCTTCTAGGATTGTGTGAGACTGAGACAGAAGGGGAGTAGATGGAGGTTTTACTCCCTTAACGGAGTCTTACAAAGATGTCCCTCTCTTAAAGGGTGGGAGAAAGGGACGCAGCATTCGTGGACCATCTGCTATGTTGCTATGTGCTGGTTGCTTCCTCGCCCTTGTTTCATTTAATCCTTCAAACCTTTGTAAGGCTAAATAGATTGTGTGATCCTCATTTTACCAAGGATTAACAGCTGGTAACTGACAGACCTGGCTGAAGCCCATGTCCCTGTTTCCACCATATTTCCTGGCCCTTCTGGGAGATGTCCAAGTAGTGAAGTTGGTGAAATCACAAGCTTTGAGTGGTTTCTCTTCACGAGAATTATCAGGAAGACTAGAACGACTTGAAATTCCTCTGATAATTCCCGGAGAGCAGAGCACAGGTTGTAGTGGCTGTGTATGTGGGGGTAGGGTGGGGATGGAATGGGGGGAGTCCCTGGGTGTCGTAGATGGTTAACAGGAAAGGTTGGAGGGTCAAGTCCACCCAGAGGTGTCTCCAAAAAAAGGCCTAGTGGTTCTGAAAAATCAGCCATTGAAAACCCTGTGGAGCACCGTTCTGCTTTGATACCCTTGGGGTCGCCATGAGTTGGAATTGTCTTGAAGGTAACTGTTTTTTTAATTGGTGTGTGAGTAGGGTGAGGTAGGGTGGGAGGGAGTAGAAACCCTTGCAAATTCTCTTGCTCGGAGAGTGAGTGCTGATAAACTGCCAGGTACCTCTACCAAAAAAAAAAAAAAAAAAAAAAAAAAAAACAGAAAACAAACTCAAACCTGTTGCCAATTGAGTGGATAGCGGCCCGAGAGGACAGAGTCGAACTTGCCCCACAGGGTTTCCAAGGAGTGGCTGGTGGATTCAAATTGCCGACCTTTTGGTTAGCAGCTGAGCTCTTAACCACTGCACCACCGGGGCTCCTCTCCACTGGGGTGTAATTGAGTGAACTGGTTATAGCTTTGAAGTATCTGTGGCTAAAGCACATAATTTGGGGTCTGGGGACAATTGCAGTAGACTGGCCTAATTGTTTGATTTACCCACTTGAAATTAGGAACTGTGAATTCAGTATGCAAATGTAACTGAGGTGAGATGGAAGTCAGCACATTGGTTGGAGAGTCCGGGGGCAGTTTAGGCAGGTTGGCTCTGTGAGGAGGCCAGTGAGAGCTTAGGAAACCCATTCCACTTCCTCAGCTTCCGTTCCTCTGTCTGTGAACTGGGAGAGAAAAAATGACTGGCTGTTTGCCATCGTTTTCCCACCACTACTTTATGTAAATCCAGAAGAAGTTGTATTTCTGAAGGAAGGAACTATTGGGAATCCAGAAAGGGTAAAAAGCCTGTGTGTGTGTGTGCATATGTGTGCACAGATATTTGCACGTGATGTTTGGTGGTTTTCACCCTCGTGGCCTTTTCTGTGACTCATTCTATCAGGTACAGAGTTCACCTTCTAAACCTTTCCCTAGACCTCACTCAGGACCCGCGTGATGACACAGAGATAAGCCTGAAGCGTCCCCCTTAGCCTCTCAGAAGGAGACATGGAGAGGTTCTCTGTGTGACTCCCTGGGCTACAGGCCATCTACCCTTCCTCGGCACACTGTGACAGACTGAACAGAAATCCGGTTCAAGTACTCCTGTACTTTGTGAGGCCCTGGGTCCTGGCACTGGAGTTCCTGGGTAGTGCAAATAGTTCATACGCTCAACTGCTAACCAAAAGTTGGAGGTTTGAATCCACCCAGAGGTGCCATGGAAGAAAGACCTGGTGGTCTACTTCCAAAAAATCAGCCATTAAAAACCCTATGGAGCATAGTTCTACTCTGACACACATGGGGTTGCCATGAATTGGAATCGACTGGACAACAACTGATGTTGGGGGCCTGGCACTGGGTGGCAGAGCAGACTATCTCTAGAGAGCTTTGAAGCTCAGGGATTCTACCACACCCTCCTTAGGACCCCTCCCCTGGGATTTAGAAAGTGCCAGGCTTGGTTGAGAGTGACATCAGCCCCTGAGGAATTCTTTGTGGAACGTGGGAGGATGACCTTTGGAGAATCAGGGATTGAGGTCAAGAGGGGATGTGTTCTGGTGAACCCCATCTTTGTTTCAGGAACCTGAGCTACTCAGTTCTTTCCTATCCTGAGCTGGAAGGGAATGCGAACGTGGGAGCTGCATTAATAGAGGTGCTGTATCTAGAACAAGGGAGGTGAGAACCCCACGTTCTAGGCACGAGTTATTAGACCATGCCTGGAGCATTGTGATGCATTCAAAACAGCACATTTTCAGAGGAATACGGACACATTGGAGCGTGTTCAGAGGAGAGCTGAAGAGCCCACCGTATTCTTTGGGGATGGCTGAGGATTTCAGCCTGGACAGGGTTTTTTCAAATATCTGAAAGGCTGTGGTGGGGGAGGATCTGTGTGTCGTCCCAGGGAGCCTCGCATTGGAATCACAGGACTCTTAGGTACAGGCTTTAGGGAGAGAGATTCTGTTTACTATGAGGAAAAATGAATTTCATTGGAAGGGGTGTTTTTATTTAATTTTTTCCTCGACAGTCAAAGTGATATATACTCATTGTAAAGCATTTGAAGAGTAGAGAAATAACTAAAAAAAAAAAAAAAAAAATCAACAAAGCACCTGTAATATTCCCATTCTGAAACAGCCACTATTAACATTTGGCAGTTTTTTTTCCTTGTATTTTTGTATATTTTATTTTTCTTTACAAAGTTGAAATCATAGTGCATGAGCAATTTTGAATCTTATTATTTTTCATATAAGATTACAGACAAAACATTTAACCTTACATTTAATAATTTGCGGTAAGCGTACATTTTAGTAGTTTCTATCGTGAAGATATAATATGATTTTATCTAATCATTTCTTCTAATGTGGGCCATTTTTATTTCCTAGTTTGTGCTTTTACAGTAAAATTTTTATGTGTAAATCTTTGCCAGTGTTTCAGATTGTTTCCTTGGGTTAGGTTCCTAGAAATGATTTTGTCAGGTCAAAGTGCACGAACATTTTAAGCTGTTGATACATACTGCTCTGTGATTTTACAGAAATGTTATAACAGTTTACACTCAGTATCAGTTATGATATTTTTGCTCTGAATGATCAGAAAACTTAATCTTAACTGGCTTGAATAGAAAGGGAATGTATTTGCTTTATAACTGGGAAAAAATATGTAGGGCTAGAGTTTAGCTTCAGATATATCTGGATACTTGTTGTTGTTGTTAGATGCTGTCAAGTCAGCTCTGACTCATAGTGACCCTGTGTACAACAAAATGAAACATTGCCCGGTCCTGTGCCATCGTCACAATTGTTGTTATGCTTGAGCCCATTGTTGCAGCCACTGTGTCAATCCATCTCGTTGAGGGTCTTCCTCTTTTAAGCTGACCCTCTACCAAGCATAATGTCCTTCTTCAGGGACTGATCCCTCCTGGTAGCATGTCCAAAGTATGTAAGACATAGTCTTGCCATCCTTGCTTCTAAGGAGCATTCTGGTTATACTTCTTCCAAGATAGATTTGTTCGTTCTCTTGGCAGTCCATAGTATATTCAGTATTCTTGGCCAACACCATAATTCAAAGGCATCAGTTCTTCTTCGGTCTTCCTTATTCATTGTCCAGCTTTCACATGCATATTAGGTGATTGAAAATATCATGTCTGGTTGCAGGGGCTCAAATAATGTCTCTAGGACCCAGTTCTCCTCTCTCCTCCATCAGTAAGGGTTTGTTGGTGCTAACAGTCACTGTTTCTGGTGGTCTTTTTGAGGGCAGAGTTTCTGGGTTGTGTAAATAGTTAACACTGGCTATTAACTGAAAGATTGGAGGTTGGAGTCCGCCCAGACGTACCTCAGAAGAAAGTCCAGGTAGTCTACTTCTGAAAAATCAGCCATTGAAAACTCTGTGGAGCACAGTTCTTCTCTGACACACTTAGGGTCACCATGAGTCACAGTAAACTCTATGACAACTGCTATTTTGGGAGTTGGTTGGGGGTGGCTATAGTTGAGCCTTGAGTCAAGGGCAGTGTCTTCGTGACTAGCATAGGCAACCTGACTCATCCAAAGTGGCTATCCAAGAAGTCTGTTCATTTGATCCCATTTGATCTGATTTTGCTGACATGAAAAATCATACTTTTTCTGTGGAAAATTTATTAGACAAAGGTGGTTTATAGAGCCATAGGGGTTGTTTCTTGGTCTGTCTCTCTGTCTATCCATTCATTCATCCATCCGGGTAATATAGTGGAGCCAGTTGTGGCTAGAAGTTAAAGGATTTGGATTCTCATCCAGGTTCCACCACTGGTCAGTGCTATTGTTGCGCTGCGCAAACCATAGCTGGGGACAGGGAGCAAGGGAAGTTTTCTTCCCTGGGGCACATCCTTCAAAGTGTCTACCTTTTAGCCATTTTTGGCAAGATGTCAATGTTATGATGAAAAGATGTTAGAGTAAGAAGTGTGGAAGCCAGACTCTCGGAGCCACCCAGAGAAGGTAATTAAAGAGTAATGCATTTAAAAAAAAATTGGTTTGCAGGTTTAAGAACTTAACTTTACATCTGCTTCTTGAAAGTTTCCTCACTTTTAAAAGAACGTTAATACCAGTTCTGCCACCCTTACAGGGCTGTGGGGATCAAATGAAATGATGATGCACATGATAGATGATGTTTTAAGTGTTGAGACCCTAGGGCATAAAAGCAAGTTCCACCATGTTTCTGAAATGGGTCATCATGTTCCACTCAGCAGGACCCCAGAGTAACTGGTCTTTTCCGTTTTTGATAGAGAAGTTGAGAAAGGAGTTTGGTAGGATAGTCAAGAAATACTGAGGATCAGCACATAAAGATTTGGACTTGAAAGAGAGCATGCAAACAGAAAAACAATAGAAAGAACCAACAAGACCAAAAGTTGGTTCTTTGAAAAGATCAACAAAATAGACAAACCATTGGCCAAACTGACAAAAGTAAAACAGGAGAAGAAGCAAATAACCCAAATGAGATGGGTTATTCAGATCCAACTGAAATAAAAAGGATCATAGCAGAATACTAAGAAAAATTATACTCCAATAAATTTAAGAACTAGAGGAAATGGACAAATTTCTAGAAGTATATTACCTACCTAAACTAATACAAACTGAGATATAAAATATGAACAAACCCATAACAAGAGAAGAGACTGAAGAGGTAATAAACTCCCAACGAAAAAAAAAAAAGCCCTTGCCTAGATGTCTTCACTGGACAATTGTACCAAACATTCAGAGAAGAGCTCACACCAATACTACTCAAACTATTTCAGAGCACATAAAATGAAAGAATACTCCCTGATTCATTCTGTGAAGCCAGCATAACCCAGATACCAAAGAAAGACAAAGACATCACATAAAATAATATTACAGACCAATATCTCTCATGACCATAGATGTAAAAATTCTCAAAAAAATTCTAGCCAGTGGAATTCAGCATCATATCAGAAAATTAATGCACAATTACCAAGTGAGATTCGTACCAGGATGCAAGGGTGGTTCAACATTAGAATATCAATCCACGTAATCTACCATATAAATAGAACTATAGAAAAGAATCATATGATCGTCTCAATAGGTGCACAAAAGGCATTTGATAAAGTCCAACACACATTCCTGATTAAAAAAGCTCTCAATAAGATAGGAATAGAAGGAAACTTCCTCACCATAATAAAGGGCATCTATACAAAACGAACAGCCTACATCATTCTCAATGGAGAGAGTCTGAAAGCATTCCCCTTGAGAACAGGAACAAGACAGGGATGCCCTTTATCACCACTTGTTATGGATTGAATTATGTCCCCCACAAATATGTGTCAACTTGGCTAGCCCATGATTCCCAGTATTGTGTATTTTTCTACCATTTTGTGATCTGATGTGATTATCCTATGTGTTGTAAATCCTAACCTCTATGATGTTAATGAGGCAGGATTAGAGGCAGTTATGTTAATGAGACAGGCCTCCATATACAGGATTTAGGTTGTATTCTGAGTCAATTTCTTTTGAGATATAAAAGAGAGAAGTAAGCAGAGAAGAGAGGGACCTCACACTGCCAAGAAAGAAGTGCCAGGAGTAGAGCATGCTCCTTTGGACCTGGGGTCCCTGTGCTGAGAACCTCCTAGACCAGGGGACGATTGATGACAAGTACTTTCCCCCAGAACTGACACACAGAGAAAGCCTCCCCTGGGAGCTGGTACCCTGAATTCGGACTTCTAGCCTCTTAGACAATGAGAGAATACATTTCTGTTTGTTTAAGCCATCCACTTGTAGTATTTCTGTTACAGCAACACTTGACAACTAAGACTCCACTCCTATTTAACATTGTGCTGGAAGTCCTGGCTGGAGCAGTAAGGCAAGAAAAAGAAATAAAGGGCATCCACATTGGAAAGGTAGAAGTAAAACTGTCCCTATTCGCAGATAATATGATCCTGTACATAGGGAACCCCAAAGATTCCACAAGAAAACTACTGGAACTAATAGAAAAATTCAACAAAGTAGCAGGATAGAAGATAAACATAAAAAATCAGTTGGATTCCTATACACCAACAAAGAGAACTCCAAAAAGGAAACTGGGAAAACAATACCATTTATAGCAGCCCCTAAAAAGATGAAATATTTAGGAATAAACTAACAAGGGATGTAAAAGACCTGTACAAAGAAAACTACAAAGCACTACTGCAAGAAACGAAAAGATACCTACGTAAATGGAAAAACATACCATGCTCGTGGATAGGAAGATTGAACATTATAAAAATGTTGATTCTACCCAAAGCAATCTACAGATATAATGCAATCTTGATCCAAATACCAACTAATGAGATGGAAAAACTAATCACCACCTTTATATGGAAAGGAAAGAGGCCCTGGGTAAGCAAACATTATTGAAAAAGAACAAAGTAGGAGGCCTCACACTACCTGATCTCAGAACCTACTATGCAGCCACGATAGTCAAAACAGCCTGGTCCTGATACAACATAAACCAAGAGAACGGAATTGATAACGCAGATGTAAATCCATCCACCTATGGTCAGCTTATCGTTGACAGAGGCCCGAAGTCCATTAAATGGAGAAAAGGGAGTCTTTTTAACAAATGGTGCTGGCAAAACTGGATGTCCATCTGTAAAAAAATGAAACAGGACCCATACCTCACACCATACACAAAAACTAACTCAAAATGTATCAAAGACCTAAATATAAAACCTAAAACGATAAAAAGACCATAGATGAAAAAATAGGGACAATGCTAGGGGCCTTAATGTATGCCATAAATAGTATACAAACCATACCTAACAATGCAGAAACACCAGAAGATAAACTAGATAATTGGGAGCCCCTAAAAATTGAACACTCATGCTTATCAAAAGACTTCACCAAAAGAGTAAAAAGAGAACCTACAGACTGTGGGAAAATTTTTGGCTATGACATACCTGACAAGGGTCTAATCTCTAAAATCTATAAAATACTTCAACACCTCAACAACAAGACAAATAATCCAGTTTGAAAATGGGCAAGGGATATGAACAGACACTTCACCAAAGAAGACATTCAGGCGGCTAACATACACATGAGGAAATGCTTGATCATTAGTCATTAGAGAAATGCAAATCAAAACTACAATGAGATGCCATCTCACCCCGACATTACTGGCACTAATTAAAAAAAATAGAAAATAACAAATATTGGAGAGGTTTCCGGGAGATTGGAACTCATATGCACTGCTGGTGGGAATGTAAAAGGGTACATTCACCATTGAAAATGATATAACGTGTCTTTAAAAAGCTAGAAATAGAAATACAGTATGATCCAGCATTCCCACTCCTAGGAATATATCTTATAGAAATAAGAGCTGTCACAAGAATAGACATATGCACACCCATGTTTGTTGAAGCATTATTCATAATAGCAAAAAGTTGGAAACAACCTAAGTGCCCATCAACAGATGAATGGATAAACAAATTATGGTACATACATGCAATGGAATACTATGCAGCGATAAAGAACAATGATGAATCAGCAAAACATCTCCCAATGTGGATAAATCCGGAGGGCATTACGCAGAGTGAAATAAGTCAATCACAAAAGGACAAATATTATATGAGGCCACTATTATAAAAACCAAAGAAAGGTTTGCACACAGAAAAAAACAATCTTCGATGGTAATGAGGGAGGGGAGGGGTGGGAACGGGAGATCACTAACTAGATAGTAGACAAGTGTTAACTTTGGTAAAGGGAAAGACAACACACAATATAGGGGAAGTCAGCACAGCCTGACCGAGGCAAAGTCAGAGAAGCTTTGTAGACCTATCCAGACACCTTGAGGGATGGAGTTACTGGGGTTGAGAGCTGGGTTCATGGTCTCGGGGGACATCTAGGTCAATTGGTATACATAGTTCATAAAGAAAATGTTCTACATCCTACTTTGTTGAGTAGTGTCTAGGGTGTTAAAGCTTGTGAGTGGCCATCTAAGATACATCTATTGGTCCCATCCTGTCTCGAGCAAAGGAGAATGAAGAAAACCAAAGACATAAGGAAAATATTAGTCCAAAGGACTAATGAACCACATGAACCACAGCCTCCACCAGCCTAAGCCCAGAAGAACTAGATGGTGCCCAGCTACCACCACTGTCTGCTCTGACAGGGATCATAATAGAGAGTACTGGACAGAGTGGTAGAAAAATGTGGAACAAATTCAAATTCACACACACACACACAAAAGATCAGACTTACTGGTCTGACTGAAACTGGAGGGGCCTTTGAGACTGCGGCCCCCAAACACCCTGCTAACTCAGAACTGAAGTCACTCCCGAAGTCCACCTTTCAGCCATAGATTAGACAGGCCTATAAAACAAACAATAACGCACATGAGGAACGTCCTTCTTAGTTCAATCAAGTACATGAGACCAAATGGGCAACACATGGCCAGAAGCAAAGACAAGAAGGCAGGAAGGGACGGGGAAACTGGACAAATGGACACAGGAAATCCGGGGTGGAAAGGAGACGGGGGAGAGTGCTGACACATTGCAGGGATTGCAACCAATATTACAAAAACAATTTTTGTATAAATTTTTGAATGAGAAACTAACTTGAGCTGTAAAATTTCACCTAAAGCAGGATAAAATAAAATTTTAAAAAAGCACACAACCAGTACAGATGTTTCTTTATATCCGTTGTCACCGTAGACCATCTTGCCTTTAAACCTTCATACATGTCCACTTCTCCTTATCCCCCTCATCCCAGCCCCAAAGCCCTTATTCGTCTTTAAGTTTTTAGCATACATGTTATCTCTTCAATGTTTGTCAGCCTTTTCACTGGGGAGCTGATTAGCCGGGCACTGACAGTGGAGAGAGCAAAAATGGCTCATGTTTTTGTTCCCTCTGCCTGGGCAGGTGGTGACTGGGTATGGAACCCAACTCCAGCAAATGGGCCAGGAACTGTCAAGAGTGTCTGGTCACTCTGAACATGATTCACTGTAGAAGCTGGTAGGAAGGCACTTCATGTCCTCCTGTCCCTTTGACACCCTTCTGTTCCTGTCTGCTTTGGGCACATTCTGTCTTAGTGCCTCCTGCCCCACTCCATGGTGTGGAGAGCCAGGTTTTGAGCAGGGCAGCTGCTCCCAGATGTTTGAGTGGTTTTCAGAAAGGAGTGGGGTGGAGGGATGTAGCTGTCAAGCTCAGTCTCTCTTAATTCCTAGAAATCATTATGAATGTGAGTTGCAGTCTGTGTTACTGCAATTATCTGAAGCTTTCATGTGCACACGTGGCAGTGGGTGTGCTTGTGTGGGATGTGAATGGGTGATGATTAGTTTACAGGGTAGGACTGCGGAACTTTGAGAAGACGCTATTAAAATGTATTCCAGATTTTTGCTGAATCGGATAAGAGGATATCCAGGTTCTATGTACAACCAAACTTTCACGAAGCTGAACTACGCAAGGCATCGGAATTTGTTTTGTAGTATTTCATTCAGCCTAAATGTATTGCCAGAGATCACGTTGCGTATCAATTGGAGATGAAACAGAACCAATGCAACACTTTTTAATGAATAAGAATATGAAAAGAAGCCCTTTGAGCCCCAGAAAGGAAGGTGGTTCCTGGTGTTTATTCATACATTTATTGAAAAAACACTTAATTGATTACTGTGTGTCAGGCTTGCTTAAGCCTGTATACACGTCATCCCATTTCTTCTCCCACGTACAGGATCAGTTTATGCTTTATTTTGGGAAAGTTTAAGAAGTACATAATCTTGGATTCGTTTTAGATGGTGTGAATGTTTAGCTAATGGGAAATGGGGTTGACCTGTGCCACTTTATGGCAGGACGAAAGCATTAAAAATGACCTTGGCTCTCTTTCCCTACCTGTCATACCATTTTTTTGGGGGGGGGTAGAGGTTGACTATTAAGTGAATGGAGACCAGAGAAAGCACAACTTGTTAAGCAAGATGCTTCTTGAAAATGGGATTCAGAGTTACAGAGTCTTCCTTACTTATCTTTAAAACCCACTCTGCTGTTGCTACGTTCATGCTTCTTCCATTGTGGTTTTTATCCAGAATCATGTAACAGCTTCTCCAGAGAGCATTCTGGTGTCATCATTGTTGGATGTTTTCATTAAGGCAGATGTTGGAGGCCTGTGGAAAGGATGACTGGCACAGGATTGGAGGTTTGGGAATTTCAGCTGTCTTCTTTCAGGTCAAGTCTGTTGTAATGGCTGGCTCTGGTTTACGCCGCCCTGCAGGATCCTGAACTCTGCAGACTTTGGCCTGTGTGCAAGGTGGTGCATTTGGGCCTCATGTGGCTCATTATTTCTGTTCTTCAGATGTCTCCTGCAGACTATTTTTGAGGCTTATTTCTCCCACACCACTAAGAGGATTATTTCTGACTTGTTTGACTTGTATTTGTGCTCCTAAAGCGTTAACCCGGAAGCCAGGTATCAGCAACCAGAAAGGTCCTTGTCTGTTTGTCCACATTACCTCAGCAGAGCCAGTGTTTACACTGCTCAAGTGGAGACCACTTTGTGAGGGACGGGGATCATCCATGTACATTTTAAAAGGCAAAACGGCAGCATAACTCCTTTTAGGTAATGTCATACTAGTAACTGGAGAACTGAGAAGAACAGGGCAAAAAGGAAGAATGAAATAGGGGGGAAAAGAGCCGTGTTGAGCCAAGTGGCTGGACTGGAATAGAGGAACCTTTAGTTTAGGGAGCTCTGGGAAGGGAAGGGGATGGTGGCATTTTAAACCCATTTCCATTAAAAAAGAAAAAACCAGCAGTTTCATGTTTTCCTGATTCTTGATTTGTAGAAGATTTGACACCTGTGGCTTCATCAGATTTGTAAGAGGGTGGGAAGAGTGTAATGTAGTTTCAGGGGTCAGCAAACTAGGACTACTTCTTCCCTGTACCTGTTTTTGTAAATAAAGTTTTGTTCAGAACACAGCTACACCCATTTGTTTACATTTGGTCTGTTGCTGCTTTTGTTTTACACGGCAGAGTGGCGTAGTTGCAACAGAGACAGTCTGTCCTGCAAAGCCTAAAATATTTACTATATGGCCCTTTGCAAGGAGAAGTTTGCCAACTCCTGAAGTTGGCTAAGCCTTGTTATAATAGGAGAAATGGATTGTCAGGTTTTATATCACAGTGATTTTTATTGACGTACAGGTCGGCAGGATTTGTTATTCTTTGCATGTTAAGTAGGCCAGGGAAGGAGAGTGTAGTTGACTCATTGCAAAGGGGCCATGCAGACTGGTGGTACAGGGCAGGGTTACCAGACAAAGCAGCTGTGGTCAGAAGGCCCTTCTGTGTGACCACGGGCAATGCACTTCACCTCTCTGAACCTTGATTTCTTTGACTGTAGAATACAGATGTAGTGATCTGTCCCACAACAGGATTATTTGAATCCAGTAAAATAAAACCATGAAACCATCCTATAAATGGTAGAAAACAAAAAAAACCCCAAACCCGTTGCCACTGAGTTGATTCCCACTCATAGTGATCCTATAGGACAGGGGAGAACTGCCCCAGAGGGTTTCCAAGGAGCGGCTGGTGGATTCGAACTGCCGAGCTTTTGGTTAGCAGACAAGCTCTTAACCACTACACCACCAGGGCTCCGTAAATAAATGGTAGGAAGGCTGTATAAATAGAAGGGATTAACCAGCACCTATTTGTGCTGTTGCAGCTGCTGCAGATACGTGCCTTGTGAAACTACCCTATTATTTAGGGCCTGAGAAATATTAGGATGGTGGTGATGGGCTGCTCTGGGAAAAGCAGTCGTGAGTATGATTTCTGTCACGTAATTAGAGGGTATGTTAAGTGTGCTGGTGAAAGGAAGCCGCTATGTGCTGCCACCTTTTTATAATACGGACTGGGGATCCTGAACCTTTCCCCTGAGAGGGTGCTAGAACAACGTCCTGTTCTCTTTTGCGGTGCTGGCTCTGGCCAACAGAAGATCTGGGAAGTGCTGAGAGATGGTGCCGAGGTGGTTTTAGAGACCTCGTAAAGCTACCATTTACCCACTGGATACCCCTGCCTTAGACAGCCAGGTGTGGGTCAGCCACTCTTGTGTAAATCTACTGAAGGGAGGGGCAAGACGGAAAGCCAGGGAACAATAGGAAACCAGGAAAGAGCCCAGATTACCTTGAGAAACCAACAGAGCTTTTTAAACTGTTTCTTTGTTGATTCATTTAGCCAGTCAGATTGCTAGTTTTAAATATACTGTGTACTTTACAGGGCAGTGGTAAGGACTGAATGAGATACTGTGTATGATACAGCATTAAGCAAACTATCTGCCATGGAATAAGTATTCATTCAATGGTAGTTCTTTATTTTATTTTTATTTTTATTATCTGATTATTTCATATTTATTAAGTCCCTGTTCTGTTCCAGGCCCTGGAGAACGCGGATTGGAGGCAAAGATATGTGGTTTCTGGCCAGCCTTGGCTTCTACCGGCTGCCGCAAATGAGGGAGGGCTGGAGGAAGCCTGCTTTGTGCGTGCCCACTAGTCACGCACATCTCACTGGGAGTCAGCGATCTAGTGCTGTCCCTTAATCTGGCCTGTTCACCCCGCCAGAGGGCTCCCCTAGCCCTTCTGTCCAAATCTCACCTCTCTTCCAGGACCAAGCTCAGGACCCGCCTTTTCCTTCCTGATTAACACTGACCTACAGTCATCACCCACCACCCATCTGTCCGTCTGTCATCTTATGGTGGCTTGTGTGTTGCTGTGATGCTGGAAGCTATGCCATAGGTGTTTCAAATACCAGCAGGGTTGTACATGGTAAACAGGTATCAGTAGCGCATTCAGACTAAGACAGACTTGGAAGAAAGGCCTGGCGATCTACTTCTGAAAATTAGCCAATGAAAACCTTACGGATCACAACCAAACATGTCTGACTTGCTTGCTTTGTATGTGTCATCAGGAGGGATCATCATATTTGGTGAAGCAGAGGGCCGGTGAGGGCATGGGAGACCTGCAGTGAGATGCATTGGCGCAGTAGCTACAGTGATGGGCTTGAACATGCCAGCGATTGTGACAATGACACAGGACTGGGCAGTTTTCTGTCATACGTAAGGTCACCATGAGTTGGAGTTGACTTGACGGCATCTCTCTTTCTGTCTGTATCTGTCTATCTACAGTCATCACACTTTTCCCAGAATCCTGAAGCACTTACCCAGTTTAACTCTAGATCACATCCCACCTGTATTTTCATAATTGTTTCATGTATCCTTGAGAGAAGAGACATGTCTTATTCAAATTTAATTCCTGAGTGCCTATGACAGCTCCTGGCACATACGTATGTTCAATAAATAGTTATTAACTTGAATAAATTCTTATTCTGTTTAACCATCATTGATTGAGCATCTATTTTAGGGTGTCTAGACATCATCACTATTGACACTTTGGGCGAGATAATTCTTTTGGGGTGGTCTTCTGTACATTATACAGTGTTTAGCAACATCCCTGATCTCTATCTGCAGCATGTCACTAGCAATCTCCTTACCCCGCATTGCTGTTACTAGCTCCAGACATTGCAAAATGTCTCCTGGGAGGCAAACTCACCTCTAATTGAGAAACACTGATTTACTGTGTTCTAAAAAAAAAAAACAGTCGTCCTTGAGTCAACTGAGTAGACGGTTTTCAGTGGCTGATTTTTCAGAAGTAGATCACCAGACTTTTCTTGCGAGGTGCCGCTGGGTAGACTCAAACCTCCAATCTTTCAATTAGCAAATGAACGCGTTACCCTTTGTGCCACCCAGGGACTCATACTGTGTTCTGGACACTGCCTCTATCTTGTCTCCTCTGTTAGGTTCTAAATGCTTTGGGGGAAATTTTTCTCATCTCCGCAGTGCCTCTGTGCTCGCCATAGAGTAGATGTCTAATAAATGTTTCGTTACTCGATCTGCGTAGCTCATTTTCCTGGTTGGCCTGGCACCACCTTCAGCTGAGGCTGGGGAAAACAGAACATCCCAGGCCACATTCATCATTCTCAATAAGCATGTATTACATAAATGCTTACAATTTGCTGGTTTTCATTTTACTTTCCTTGCTGACTCCTAGTCCCAGAGCCCTTAGATTTAGAACGCCAGCACTGGAAGGGAACGAACAAATCCCACATCCCTTGTTCTGATTTACTTTCAAAAAATTGATTTATAGACTAAGCTTCTGAGTAAACTTCTTCCTCATCTGGAATCCCAATTATTGCCTTAACACCCCATGGGGCCCTTTGTGTTTGCGGTGTGTGCTCAAGATGGTGCTTATTTGTTTAGAAATGGTTTCCATAAGTGTTTTCTGTGCCCCTCGAGGGATGGACACCAATGTGAGGCACAAGTGTCCCAGGGACTCAGTTTTACCTGTAAGGTTGTGTCAGGGTAACCTAAGGTGAAAGGTCTAAACCTTTAAATTGGGAGTAGTACTGAACTGAAGTGTGTGTGTGTCTGTGTGTATGTGTAGTGGGGTGATAACGAGGAGAGAGTACAGTTCTGCTTAGAGAAAATGGGAAGTGGTATCCCTGCTTGGCTACTAACTAAAAGAATAGAGGTTCACATTCACTCAGTGTGCCTTGGAAGAAAGGCCTGGTGATCTAATTCTGATAGAGCACAGCCATTGAAAACCCTATGGAGCAGTTCTACTCTGAAACACACAGGGTCGCCATGAGTTGGAATTAACTTGATGGAAACTATCTTTTTTTTTGAGTTTATTCTAGAAGAACCCAGAGATATACAAAGATCTCTGGAAATGAGGAGTGCTCAAGCCTAACGTTGGTTGTGCCACTAAGTGGCTGTGTGGACTTGGGCAAGCCTTTTCTCCTCTTGAGGCCTGGTTCTTACCTATAATGGAAGAGGGTTAAATTAAATGATCTTTATAATCCTTTCTTCCTCAGAACATTTTGTGATTTGAAAATTTTATCTCAAAACCCACTTCTTTTAGACTCATGGAAAAGGGACTGAGAGAGGGTTTGGGCCAGGGTCTCTGGACACTTTGTGAAGACCAACCTCTTGCTTTCTGTTTTCAAATTTTGGAAAGGCTGCCTTGAAGTCGAGGGCCTGGGGTTCTTCTTTCATACCCTGAGATCGAACGAAGCCATAGGAAGGCACATTCTGGCTAAGTATAACAAGAACTTTGTCGCCCTCGGAGTTGTTGAAAAATGAAATAAGCTCGAGAGGGAGAGAATTCTTCATCACTGGGAGTATTTTAGCTGAGGCTGATGCTGACTTGGCAGAGACTGAGGTTTGTGTGATCAGACTAGATGACTAAGTCCTTCCAAAATCTGTAAATTTTTTAAAGTTGTATTTTTTTGTGTGTGTTGTTATTTTTCCTTATGTCTTTAGATCCTTGAGAGGGGAGAGGAAGAGGAGATAGAGCTGCTGCGTGAAAACTAAATCAGTAGTAGGGATGGGTGTTGAAGTTAGGGCTCTGAGGGCTATGTTTTCTCAAAAACAACTTTTGAATGAGGAGTGGGCTGCAGTGTAGGGGCTCAGAGATGTGTCAAGTAAATCTCTGCAATCTACTGGCTGTGGCACCCCGACTTGGCCTTCATGGACAAAGTGACTGGCTCCCGTGCTCAGCTCCACAGCTCTGTTTGCCTCTAACTGTGAGCTACTCTGCCTTACTGAACAGCAAGCAAAAGCCACGCTGTTTTCCCAGCCACCTCCTGTCTGTCTCTTCGTGGCTCTGCATCAGCTGTCATGGGAGTTGGCTGTGACTGAGAACCAAAATTAATCCACTTTCTCTCTAAATTATTTTTTTTGCACTCATGACTGTCACATTGCTGAGCTTTCTGAGGCCAGCATCTTTCTGTAAAGTTCTTGCTTTTCATGAGAGCTTTTTTTTTTTTTTTTGTAGGGTTCCATAGAGTGACTGTTCCACTCTGTAATTGACCAGACATATTTATGCCGGTTGTCATTACTTCTTGGTAATCACCTGCTGTGAGGCCGTGACTGCGCTCCCCGCCGCGGCAGCAGCTCCTCACGGGCACTCTGCCCAGGGATGCATATCCAAGCTACCCTGCCCATGGAGTGGGAGGTTGGTTTTATCTGGATGGTAGGGTGAAGGGAGATAGGCCCAAATTGTTCCACTACCCTGGCCCTCCTCCCTTCTCTGCCTTTATTTCTTCCTTTCTGCGGTCATCCAGTATCACACAGCTGTCAGGGGCCCGCTGTGATGCTGGGGTGTCTGCACTGCTGCTTGCATGCCTGGGGAGCTCCAGATGTACGCCTTTTTGAGGGGAGTAGGTCAGTCTGCTGCTACCTCAGCCTTACCCCACCTCCTGCCATTATGTTCTTGCTATTCCCAGCCCCCTTCTCCACCCAAGCAGAACTTTACATGGAGATGATGAATCTGAGACAGGCCTATCGGTTTTGGAAATGAGGGTGAACGGCATTTGAAGTTGGGGAGAGCTAGCAGGCTTCTTGGGTCTCTTCTTTATTGGCGATTCCTTTTCAACTTCGGAAGACGAGGAATAACTTGCCTTCTAGGGTGTTAAGAACCCGGTGAGGCAATGGGGTGCTAATTTTCTTCCTGTCAGAACGCATGCTTTTCTCTTTTTCCTTGACTGTTGGACAGCCAGAGGGAGCCACTTTCTCTCCCCTCCCTGTGGTTCCATTGTCCACAAAGAGCCGACTGTTTCCTTGTTCAAGAGTACTAACGAGGACGAGGTTCTGGGGTCACCATCAGGGGGACTGGCTAAGTTAAGAGTGCCTGGGCCCGAATTAGCTTTGGGTCACCGGGAGTGGCTTAAATGTAAGTTTAGTACTTGCAACCTCCCTCCCAAAAAGGAAGACAATTTTACAGAAAAGGAAACAAAGACCCCAAACGTTCAAAGCGTTGGTATGAGGTCTTAAAATTATTTAGTGGCAGAGCCAGGAATATCAGCCTGGTTGCTAATCTCTGACTTTTGTTAACAGCTGCTGAGCTGCCTGGGTGATTGTGGAAGGGTTGCTCTGTAGCTGTGGTTGAGTGCTGCTCTCTTGGGGCCGTTTGTCATTTCACATGTGAAGGGAGGGGGAAAAGCTGAGGTGGCTTGTTATGTGGCCTTCCCTACAAGGCTGGGAAGGTGCTTTATGACACGGAAAGAACAGGGGCTGCAAGGCCAGAATCTGAGCAGGTCTTCTGTAGATCCTACCTCGTGTACTTACAGCCTCGCCTTCGGTACTGGCATGCCAGTTAACTTGACTCTTACTCAGGTGACAGTAAATACTTAGTATCTGTGCTGGATCCTGGGGATACAGTGGTGAGCAAAGTGGGCCTGGCCTGCCCTCGTGAAATATAAGTCTAGTTCTGTGAACCAGTACTGTCTATCCTCCCCAGCCCCAAATCCTCATTGATACATGTAGATTGGGAACCTCTGAGTGACTGGGGTTTGGGATGGGGAATATGTAAGCTCTGAACTGCCTGCCCCCAATCTGGTAGTAGGTGTGTATTGGGTGGTAGTGGTGGGGGGTGCTGAGGGATGTAGGGTGACATCAGGGAGAATTGGAAAAGTTTGGAGATTTCAGTGAAATTGTGCAAAAGCAGGAGCTGTTTAGGGGACTGACTGTGTGTAAAGGCCCAGGAAAGGAAAATACACGGGGTGGAGGATAGTTTATGGATCGCTGTGGAGATGGTCTCACGTCTGCTTCCTGACTGGATGTCTCTGCTGGCCCGGCCACTCCCCGGAACTTGGGCTGCTGCTGTTTAGCTTCTGAACTCTCCAAGGGGGTGCTCGGGCAGCACAGTGGGCAGCGTCAATGAGCTCAGCTGTAGATGGTTACATCACTCATGGAAGAGCCTTGAGACTCTCAAAAGCCTGTCCTATTGCTACTTGGGGCTCAGCTGCTGATTCTTGTTCAGTGTCACCATTTCTGACTCTCCTGAATAGTACTGGGTGGTGGTGGTTAGTTGCAGTTGGGTTGATTCAGACTCATGGTGACCCCACGTGTGCTCGGTGAAACTGCTCTATAGCATTCTCAAGGCTGTGACCTTTTGGAAGCACGTCACCAGGCTTGTCTTCCAAGGCACTTCTTGGTGAGTTTGAACCACCAATCTTTTGGCTAGTAGTTGAGCGCTTAACCATTTGCACCATCCAGGGACTCCCATATGGGGTGGAGGGGAGTTATGTCTAGGGAAAGCATATAGCAGGCATCTCTGGGGGTTCAGGACAGGCTGGCTGCCCACGTCTCTAACCTTAAGGAAACCCAAATACAGTTTGGGAGTTCGGAGTTACCTGAAAACTTGAACATGTTTTGTTAGAAAGGAACGTAGGATTGTGACATCTTTTGCTTTGTTCCGTATGTATTTAAATACCCCAGCAACTTTCATCCTCAGTACTAGCTGTAATAACCAACTGCATTTCCTGTCTCAAAGCCTTTCGTTCTCTTATAATTAGTTCCTTTGTCTTGCCCCTTTAATCCAGTGGTAGTTGCACTGGGAGCTGCCTGCTCAGGAATGTTTTGCATTAAGGGAGGAGACTCTCCCACTGATCCTGGGCAGGCATTTTTGCTGACAGATTTGGCCGGAGTTGCCAAATCCAAGGAGGAGAGACCTTTCACCTTCACCTGAGCCATGTGCTTTGGGCAAAGAGGGAGGTGCCGTGCCCACTCCCTCTTCCTGTCCCGTACCTCCTGGCCTCATAGTCCTCACCGTCGAATTCAGGCTGACATTCAATTGCCCCGTCTGCAATCCTATCCAACTAATTGCATTGTTTTAAAATTCTCCTCTGTATGAATTATGAGCTTTCTTGACTTTGGTCAGGCTGCCTGGAGTCTATCCCAGGTTGGGCAGGTGCTGTGCCAACTCTTCTGGCGTGTGTCTGTGCCAGTATATTTTACTATTGACCCCTAGCTCTCCCTTGGAAATACCAAGCCTGGAACTCTGGAGAAGGCGCTGCTACTCGTCTAGTCCTGAAAGGCTGCCTTTGTCCTGGGGAATGTTTATCACAATGAAGCCTGATAAATAGCCAGCTCATTTCTCCTGTAAATTAAAATGAACCAACCTTGCCCACTAGAAGTAACTTTGCTTGTCTCTCCTCCTCTTCTTGGTTTAAGGCTATTTAATGAATATTTATTTAAAAGCCAATATCTAGTGCTGTGCCCGGCACAATAATAGGGGACATAAAAGTAGAAGTCTGTGGTCACTGCCCTCAAGAGCCTTAAGGATTCCCGGTGGAGACAGGACATATGTACATTGAAGCCGTCAGAGAATATATTAAATGGAATTCAATTAAATGCCAAATGAAGGGATTGTCTTCTCTGGTGTGCCTTATGGAACCAGAGCTTTCTTTTCCCACGTCTTTCAGAGACATCCTTTTATGTCAGTCCCTTTGACGTTTGTTCGTTCTTTTGCTTGTTCATTGATTCAGTAAACCCTGATTTAACGCTTACTGTTTGCCAGGCGCCGGGTAGGTACTAGAGGAAGTTGTTGTGTGCTCTAGGGTCGATTCCGACTCCTAGCCACCTTATGGGACAGAGTAGAACTGCCCCGTAGGGTTTCCTAGGCTTTAATCTTTATGGGAGCAGATCACCAGGTATTTTCTCCTGCAGAACGCTGGTGGTTTCGAATCGCCAACCTTTTGATTACATAGTAGCCAAGCTCTTCACTATCGCACCACCAGGGCTTCTTATAAGAAACAGAGGTGAATATAATTTAGTTTTTTGAAATATCCTTTTCTTCACTAGTCACGGTTTATTCCCTTGCCTTTCATCTTGTATTGTGTATTTGTTATTTTTTATTATGTTCTTGGAGCACCTCATAGAGCTATTATTTTGGCTAATTTTCTGTTTGGAATTATCCACTCTTTCCTTCCATAAAGAATGGCTGAGATCATGTGGGAATTCTGTATACTTAAATTTGTTTTTTCAGTCATATTTCTCTATCTCTCTTGCCTTTTATGTTGCTTTGAGTTGCTAATGCACCATTGTTGTTTCTGAATTTTTAATTTTTTTTGAAAAAATGTCATCTTTTTCCCCCTTCCAGGCCACATGAGTGAGTAGAACACCAAAAATAGAACAGTCTTCCTCTGCCCTACCGATCATAGTAGGACTTCTATGCGACATTCCTCTGGAAGCTTCTCCAGCTGTTTCTGAGCACCCCTGGGAGGTACCTCATGGGTCCTAAAGGCGGCTTTCCTCCGGGCCTGTGTGATGCCTGTGATTCCTTTAGCCCCTCCACGTGGTGATGTGTGTTCTGAGCACCCACCCCAGTTCCAGAGCCCAGGAAGTCCCCTCCTGTCCCTGGTGCTGGGTCTCCCAGATGCATGCCAGTGTGGGGCTGGCTCAGCCCTTGCTGTGGTCATGCCACTCCACTGTCTGAAGCAGCCTCCTGGGCCACACTGGTGATGCTCTGGGGCCTCCCAGGTGGCCATGCTATGCTGTGCCCTCCACAGAAGCAGGAGAGACCTTTACTTTCAGCATCAGGCTAGACTCCTTCATGAGCCCTGGGGCAGTGTTATCTTCTGCTCCCTTACTCCTTGGTCTTTTCTGCAGATGCAAACGTGAGTGCCTGGTTGCTGGGCCAGAGGACAGGCAGGTTGACAAGCACTGTGTTATGCTTAGAACTGCCCTACCCCCTGGCCTGAGCCCTGCTACTGGCCCAAGCTTGTGGAATCAACTCTGTCCAGGATGAGCGCTCTTCCAGGCCCTTTAGTCAGTCATCCAGATGGTCTCCAGGCAGACTGGCCCCTTTGGTCCTTCAGTCATGTCCAGATATGCCTAAACCCTCAGGTGAATACATGTTAGGCTCAATCAGGGACCTTTGCAATCATACAGAAACTCTGAAAAACAGAAGAAAGGAAAAGTAACAACTCATGCTCTTACCGTCCTTGCCTTGTTAGCAGTTTAGAGAATTTCCATAGAATCTTCTTTCTTCTGCATGTGTTCTTTACATAATTATAACTCTCTGTTCCTTTGCCATCCTCTGGCTTGTGTGTTAGCCTGTTTGTGGAATAGTAAGTGGGGAGTGTGCAGAGACCCACACTTGGAACTTCTGCTTCCTGCTGGAGCTCTCTGCTTCCTCTCCTGCCTCCTCCCCTCCCTGTCACTGCTCTTCAGAGCCCATTGACATGTGTTTACATTCCTTCCCCTTCTTGCCCTGCTGTTTATGCCCCACTGCTTTCTCAAGTTTCTGTTGTCAGTTGCTCACTATGCTGAGCCACCTGTGTCCCTTTCCTACTCGCATCTCTGCTGGTGACCTCATTTGGCTGGTGTATGGTGGGCTTACCGCCATAAGAAAAACCCTTCACACAGAAATGCCGTGAGTGGAAGGGAGTTAGGATGGGTCAGAAGATTGTGTCAGGATCTGTGCACACCTCATTCTACCCTTGAATAAGTGCTGCTGGCTAGAGGGTGATTAATGACACCTTTGAAGTGTATTTTATCAGCGCCTAAATAATCATTGTACGGTTTGCTTCTAGAGTAGATTTTACATCTTATAGGTTGACTCTTGGTGACCTGCATTTTAGTCTCATTTCTGCCACTAATTCCGCTGTGTACTTTAGACAAGTCACTTAACCTCTGTGTTTTGGTGTACAGGGAATCCCTGGGTTACCGAGATCTGTTCCTAAGTGTGCCTTTACATTGAATTCGTAGGTAAGTGTGCATACAGTTCTTATTTAGCCTTACTTTAGTGCAGGAAAAGGAGACCCTCGTGGCGCAGTGGTTAAAGCACTCGGCTGCCAACCAAAAGATTGGTGGTTCAAACCCACCAGCTGCTCTGCAGGAGAAAGATGTGGCAGTGTGCTTCTGTAAAGATTTACAGCCTTGGAAACTCTACGGGGCAATTCTACTCTGTCCTGTAGGGTTACTATGAGTTGGAATTGACTGGACGGCAGTGGGTTTGGTTTTGAGCATAAGCAAAGGCTGGTAGTCTTTTCAATGCTGTAAAAGCTTCACGTGCAGCAAGAGAAGGTGATTGTGATGAAGAATTTGTTGTGAGTAGGGGTTTGGTTAAGTTGTTTCAAGTGAGTGCAAATTGACATAACATTAAAGGGCAGGTGCAAGTTGTCCATAAGTTGGACTTAACAGTATTCATCTGCCAAATGGGGATACTAAAATTTATCCTATCAGCCTCACAAGTGTGTTTGTAGACAATATGAAAAGCCTGTTGCAATTCTAATCTAAAAGTACTACGAAATGTAGAAGAAAATAATTATATTCAAAAAGAGAAGTGTATGTATTAGAATAAGAATATTTTGATATAAGAACATTGGCTGTGGAACCAGGCAGCCTGAGTTAAAATCTGGACGCTATTATTACCAGCGGTGTGACCTTGGGCAAGTTTCTTAACTTCTCTGTGCCTTGGTTTCCTTTTCTATAAAATGCAGAGTGACAATACTCATTTACAAGCTTGTGGTTACAGTAAGATTCATGAGTGAACCATCTGTAGCATGTTTAAAAAAGTCCTGGCACACTTGCAAATGTTATTGTTGTGGGTATTGTTATCATTTATAAAGACCCTTCATCATCAAACCTTCCCCTGCTGGTTAGAGAAAAAGTCTCAAGTGACTGTCTTGGAGGGGAGGAAGGGTGTTCATGTTAATTTGGTGCCTGTTGGGTGATAGCTATAGTTACAGACTTCTATATTTCATCTCCTTTACATGAAGAAACTGAGGCTTCAAGGGACAAGCCCAGCAAGATTCAAACTCTTGTCCCACTCCAAATTGGTGCTCTTTCCATTGCAACATACCACCTCCCATGTAGGTCTTAAAACATCCGTTGTGGCTTCAACCACTGGTGTACTCTAGTGAGTATGGATGTGTCAATTATTGTTGGTCCCAAAGAGGCAAAGTGAGCGTATCGGGCTGACTCACTGATATCAGAGTGAAGAGCACAACCTCTGCTTTAACCCTGTTCATATAATTAAACCCGTATGTACACCTTTCTCTTTATCCCGTCCCCTTTCCTGTGCATTTCTCTGTAATTTGGTCAGTGTCCTTTATTAAAATTCACCTTTGGCTGTGCTGCTGCCTAGTTTACAACTGTGACTGGAGATGGCATCATACTAGCTGCTGACTGATCCCAGCTTCCTTCCCACCCATTCATTCATGCGGTGGTAGTGGTGATAATAATAGCCAGTGTGTATTGAGAATCTGAGAATTGTGCATAATCTCCTTTATTTGTCCTGAAAATCCTGTGAAATAGGCAGTATTATCATTCTTGTTATAAAGAAACTGAAGGTCAGAGAGTTGGACTAACTTTCTCAAGGTATTGCAGCTAATGAGTGACCAAGTGGAGATTTGAACCCAGGCCTTTGTCTGCCTGGGGGCCCCACCTCTGCATCTGCCAGAGCAGTTCTACTTTTGGTTGTCTTATGTATTGAGCTTCCAGAGACGGCTGTGTGTGAAGACTCTCCATAACTTTACCAAACTGAAAATCACTGCTGCAGGAGAGTGAGCCTTGGGGTGGGAACCTGATGCCTACAGTCTTTCATGGGGTCGATGTGAACTGTCCTTCTGAGCCTGTTTCCCTGTCTGTGAAAGCAAGACGAAACTATCAGCAGCTCATGAGTACACTGTCCTAATGATTGTGCTTTGAGCTTTCTGACTTATTTGAAGTCAAGCCTCTCTGGTGGTTTGTCCTCTTTGACTTTGTCTTAGTCATCTAGTGCTGCTATAACAGAAATACCACAGGTGGATGGCTTTAACAAAGAGAAGTTTATTCTCTCACAGTCCAGTAGGCTACAAGTCCAAATTCAGGCCATCAGCTTGAGGGGAAGGTTTTGTCTCTGTCGGCTCTGAAGGAAGGTCCTTGTGATGTATCAGTCTTCCCTTGGTCTGGGAGCATCTCAGCACAGGAACCTCAGGTCCAAAGGAAGTGCTCTGCTCCCTGCACTGCTTTCTTGGTGGTGTGAGGTTCCCATGTGTCTCTGCTCACTTTTCTCTTTTATATCTCAAAAGAGATTGGCTTAATACACGATCTAATCTTGTAGACCTCATCAGTATAACTGCTGGTAATCCATCTTATTACATCATAGTGATAGAGTTTACAACACATAAGGAAATCACAGCAGATTGTACAAATGGTACACAATCATACAATACTGGGACTCATGACCCAGCCAAGTTGACAGATAGGTTTTGGGGACACAATTCAATCCATGACAGACTTGTACTAGTAATAGGTGTGAGGAGGTCTCTACTGTTGCTCCCACTCCTACTGTCACCCTAGGCCACGTCCTTCAGGTGTCATCTTACAGCAGATCTTGTGAGAGTGTCTTCAGGACTGATCAGTCTTGGTGGTCTCTGGGGAAGTTGTTCTCACACCCATATACCACATGCGCACGCACACACACGTACGGTCACACACACACCACACACCACACTCATACACCACACTCACATGCCCACTCACATGCACACACTCATGCACACACGCACACACACGCTCACACACATACACACTCGCACGTGTCGTTTGATAGTCAGCAGTAGAACCAGTTTTCCAGTAGGGCCCGTTTTCCCAGCTGTGTGGCCTCCTGACCACAGCCTTCTGCTGGTTTTTGAACCCAGCCTGCCAGGGAGTGGGCTAACTTGTCAGGAGTGGCCAGGGCAGCCTTTTCCTCCAGCCCCTCCGCTGTGCATGTAGGGTCACCGCCACGTGCTTTCTCTGCCAGAGAACAGTGCACCACCAGGCACCAACTTCCAGCCGTGTGTTTGCAGACACTTTCACAATCCTTTCCTCTGCCCCACCAGGCTTGATATCACCAAAGCGCGGCTGGACCTAAAACTGTTTCTCATTTACGGTCTTTGAGTAAAGGTTCTTAGGGTAGTCATCACTGTGTCCAGGAAAAGGCCCCATGTGCAGCAGCAACATAGAGTGGGTGTGAGGTATTACCATGTTGTGGTTAAAAGCTGGGGCATTAAACTACATCTGGGTTTGAATCTCGACTCCATTAGCTGTCTCTCACTGAGTGAGCTCCTGAAGCTTTCTGAGCCCTAGCTCTTTCCTTGTGAAGTGGACGAGGACACCCACCTCATTGGGCCATTGAGGTAAATGACATGAAGTATGTGAAGAGCTTCAAACAGTGCCTGGCACACGGTTAAGTGCTTAGTACTATTAGCTTTAATAGCGGTTGTCTCCAAGGATGTGAGAGGTCAGACTTTTCCCAAACTTACATCCCAGAATTACTTTTCTCAGTCTTGGGTAGGCTTTTGTTTCCACCTTCCTTTCATCTCATGCTGTTGTTGGGTACCGTCAAGTTGATTTTCGACTCATAGTGACCCCATAGGAAAGAGTAGAACTGCCCCATAGGGTTTCCAAAGAGCAGCTGGTGGATTTGAACTGCTGACTTTTTGGTTAGCAGCTGAGCTCTTTAACCACTACGCTACCAGGACTGTCTAACTGTTTCATCTCATAGGCCCTAAGAATCTGATCCTTCTGCCTCACGTTTTATTTTTATTTATTTATTTTTTTATTGTACTTCAGGTGAAAGCTTACAGAACAAATAGTTTCTCATGAAACAGTAGTACACGTATTGTTTTATGACATTGGTTAACAACCCCACAACATGTCAACCCTCTAACTTCTCAACTTTTTTGTTTTGGTGAAAATACATGTAGCCAAACATACACCATTTCAAAAATTTCTACGTGCACCGTTCAGTGACATTGACTACGCTCTTCCAATTGTGCTGCTATTCTCACTTAAGGTGAAGGCTTACAGAACAAAATAGTTTCTCATTTAACAGTTACTACACATGTTGCCCTATGACAATGGTTAATAATCTCGCAACACATTGACAATATCCTTACTCAACCTTGGGTTCCCTATCACCAGCTTCCTTGTCCCCTTCTGCCTTCTGGCCCTTGTCACTGGACTACTTACTGTACCTCATTAGTCCCATTTGGTTTTACGGGGCTGTCCACTCCCAGGCTGAACGGTGAACCT
>NW_004444081.1:897542-960077 GCF_000243295.1 Trichechus manatus latirostris
GCCGCTTGAATGTCTTTGGTGAAGTGTCTGTTCATTTCCTTTGCCCATTTTTTAATAGGATTATTTGTCTTTTTGTTGTAGACGTGTTGGATTTTCTTGTAGATTATGGAGATTAGACTTTTGTCTGACTTGTACTGTCGAAAAATTTTTTCCCAGTCTGTAGGTTCTCTTTTTACTCTTTTGGTGAAGTCTTTTGAATCACGTTTTTTTTTTTAACAGTTGTCATCCATTACCCAGGGGCTATGGATCAGGGCCCTGGTCTTTATTTATCCCTTAGTCTTATGTCTTCTCTTTCCATCCCCCACCCCCCAAAAAAATCCTCCTTTTTGCAGGGTTGCTGTTGCTAGCATCATCAAGGAAGCAGATGGGGCACAGTAATTCTCAGTGTTAATCCTCAGGGTGGCTTGTTGCCCCTGCTGGGAAGGACTGAGATCTAGAGAGAGAAGCCTTGGGAACCTTCAGCTTTCCAGGAAATTTCCTCTTGTAGGAATAATTAGACTTTAGGTATTAGGCTTTCTTTTGTGGTTCACTTGATATCCTCTAATCTTAACTCCTGCTGGACGGTGAGACTGATGGCTTGAAAAAACCTTGCCTGCAACTTCGCCCTCCGGGAACCCGCTTCTACTCCCCAGGAAAGAGAAAGCATCGACACATTGAATGAAATAACTTCTGTTCTCTATGTGTGGATGTGATTGAGAGATGCTATAGGGACTACCGGCCTTGCTTCTGTCCAGTTAGAATTTTAGTACTTGCTGTGTGCCATGCACAGATATAGGCGCCGGACATCGCAGTGACAGAGACCCAGGTGGTTTCGGCTGCAGGGAGCATACGTTCTACTCGGGTAGAGGATGGGGATACATTCTAATGGATGGTGGAGGATGGGAAGGTGTCTTAGTTTTCTGGTGCTTCTATAAATGCCGTAAGTGGGTGACTTTAATGAACAGAAGTTAATTTTCTCAGTTTGCTGTTGTTGTTGTGTGCCATTGGTGTTGATACTGACTCACAGCAACCCTATAGGACAGAGCAGAACTGCCCCATTGTATTTCCAAGGCTGTAAATCTTTACAGGAGCAGATTGCCAGGTATTTTCTGCCACCGAGCAGCTGGTGGGTTCAAACCACTGACCTTTCAGTTAGCAGCTGAGTGCTTAACCACTGCACCACCAGGGCTCCTTTCCACAGATATAAGGGTCAGAATTTACAACACATATTTTTTGGGGACACAATTCAATCCATAACCGAGGCAGATGGACAATGTACAAAGAACACAAGTGTTGAGAGTGGGCATTGAGTGGGCCTCTATAAGGAAGTGCGGTTGCTAAAATTAATTTTTTCATTTACCCACAAAATAGGTAAGTTGCCTTCGGACTTTGGATGCTCCGGCGTGTGTCTGCAGTGTTTCTCAGTGTTTATTTGATGCCTGGGTTTTATCAGATGAGTGTTTAGCAGGTCTTCCTGTGTTACCCTGGCATTGCTTTCCATTCTGGCTCCAAGTTCTCACACTTTGGTACCCTCGTTGACCAAATATATCCTGTCCCTATGGCCTTGTCCAAGGCTTCCTGTTATTTTACACATGCGTATTTATTTTTTCTGCATATGCTCTTGGAATCTTTGGGCTAAATAGGTGGAGGGAAAAAGGTTCATATGACCCACCATTTTGGTGTGTTTATCAGATAATGAGTCATATTTTCCAGAATTTGTTGACTAGCAATCATGGCTGTCTTCCAAAAGAATCTTCTAAACACTATTTTTAACACATTTTTGAGGTGGTTGTTAGACTAATTGCATGGTGTTAATCTATTCAGGAATTCACATTGAACGCCCGCTGTTTTTCCCCCATTCCTCCTCCCTTTCTCCTGCTCCCTCTCTCTCCGTCCCTCACTTTGCTTCATTTCTTTCTTTCCAGTTACAAAACTAGCAACTCTTGCTGAGGAGCGAATTCCACATTGTTTAGAAGAGAATAATCATGCTCTCATTCTCCTCCCCAGAGTGTTTGCCACCATTAGCACTTTGGCTAATATTTTGGTTCTTCTTTTTTAATGCACATCACACGTTGGGTGCAGTATTGGTTCAGTAGTAGGATTCTTGCCTTCCATGCAGAAGACTTGCGATCAATTCCCAGCCAATGCACCTCAAGTCCAGTAACCACCCATCTGTCAGTGGAGGTCTGAGTGTTGCTATGAAACTGAATAGGTTTCAGTGGAGCTTCCAGACTAAAACAGACTAGGAAGAGAGGCCTGCTGATCTACTTCTGAAAATAGGCCAGTGAAAACCCTATGGATCACAGTGATTCTATCCTGTTGTGCACGGGGTCACCATGAGTTGGGGGCTGACTCAGTGGCAGTAACAATAACAACATGCACATCACACACATACATACACACATTCACACTCATAGTGGTTAATATCATGGTCTCTAGGTTCAAAGCCTGGCTCCACAGCTCACAGCTGACCTAGGGTAAAATACTTAACCTCTCTAGGCCTCACTTTCCCCAGTTTTCAGATGGAGAATATGAAATAACTCATAGTAATGTTAGTGAATGTTAAATTTAAAAATCCATGTAAATACGTGTAATAACTGTCTCTAACTTAAGCAGTCAATAAATGTCAGCTATGAATTTTGTAAAACAAAAATGGGATCCTACTATACACACTTCTACAGCTTTCTTTTTACTTTATGGTAAATCATAGACATCTTCTCTGGTCCGCGTATAATGTATGCAGATATTCTTCATTCCTTCTTCCTGGCCTCAGACTGTTCTGTTGTATAGATTAGATGCTAATCTATTTAATCATTCTCTCATTGTATATTTTAAGGTTTTTTTTTTTTTAAATTTTCAATTCTCTGCTACTGTAAAAAATATTGCAAAGGCTCTTCTTGTATCTCTCTCTGTACTCCTGTGTTAACCATTTCTGCAGCTTATTCCTGGAAGCAGCATAGTTGAGTTGGAGGTTATGCCAAGTTTGCTAGGTCCTATCAAATTGTTCTTCAAAAAGTTGTACAAAGTTTTAGTTCCTCCAGCAGTATGTGAAAGCTTGAATGCCCACTGTTAGTGTTCAGCTTAGGAGAATTATTGGACATGGCAGTATGCAAGGAACGGTGTCGAACGGTGGCCTATAACACATTTCTTTCTTGAGCACAGGCAAGGGGCCCTGGTGGTGCAGTGGTTAAGAGCTTTGGCTGCCAGTCAAAAGGTCGGCAGTTCAAATCCACCAGCCACTCCTTGGAAATCCTATGGGGCAGTTCTGCTCTGTCCTGTGGGGTTTCTATGAGTCGGAATCGACTCTGACAACAACAGGTCTACTTAATAATGTTAACTGAAGACCTCATTTTGGCTGGAGAGGGGAGGGAGAATCTTGTATTGTCCTGCTCCCCTGTAGTGTGAGGACTCTGTAAGTGGTACTGACACCTCTGAGGTTATCCACATTGATGCATCTTTCATCAAACAGGGTGTTTTGTTTTTTTTTTAATGTGATAAATTTTAGTGCCAATCATTTGCTAAGTCAGCCTCAACTGTGATCTTAATTGCTCAAACTAGTTCATAAACCAGGCACTTGCCAAAACACAGGTGGCCCATTGCATTTGTGATTGCCGGTTGGTTATGAAGTTGTACTGTATTTTAGTCCCCTTCTTTGGGGGCTCCTTTTAGGTTTTCGGGATGATCATGATGAAGGCACATTTTGCATTATTCTGAAAAGGTGTGAAAATGCAGAAAGAGAAATGAAAAAAGAAATGTAACGTCCACTTTTAAGCATATGTATGTGTATTCTTTGTGGGGCAAGGTTAAGGTCATGTGCGCCTGATTAGGTTAGGAGAGACTGCAAGTGTGGGGTCATGAGAATTTGCATGAGAGATCATGAGGGGACTTTGTGACATGGAAATCACACTATTTTTTTCACCTTTCTGTTGTTTGAGAGCTATGAATGAACTCTTTATCAGCTGCCATTACGGTTCATTTATTGGTTATAAAACTACCTTAAGACTCTCTCTTCAAAGACTTGTAAATATTTTATTCAGGAAGTTGAGTATAAAGGTGCGTGGGATCTTTAAGGAAATGGTTCTGAAATTATATCCAAGACCATTGTGATTATGTAAGAGTTAAATAACGTCGTTACATCTAAGAGTTACAAATGGTTCTGAAATTATATGGCTCTTCTTGTATCCCCTTGTACTCTTGTGTTGAGCATTTCTGCAGTCCTTATTCCTAGAAGTGGAAGAGCTGAGCTGGAGGTTGTGCCGGTGTGATTATTCCTGTTACATCTAAGAGTTAAGTGAAAAAAAAAAAACCTCTTTTAGAATGGAGAATCTAGCTATGGGATTTTTTGCTTCCAGCTTCCAGCTGCTGTTTGTAAACCCATCTCCCTTTTGGTCTTGTATAGAGAAAGCAGAGAAACTCAGCTGAGGGCAGGAAAAACAACTAAGAATGTTCCTGTTGTTATTTGAAAGTAGCCACAGAGTAGATTCTACTTGTCAAGTCAACACCACGGGAACTAATAACAGCAACACCACCTTGTCAGAAACTGGGCATCTGTGTGTGTGTGTACAATACTTAGGGAAAGACAGGCAGAAAGGCTTCTGGGGCTAAGCTGAGCTACATTTGAAGGAATTTCTGAAAGAATTTCTGAAATTCTGGAAGGAATTTCTGAAAGGTCAAGGTGTGGAAAAATATCGTAATAAAAATCTGAGATTAAGATCAGGGTTTGTTTAAACTGTGTCCGAATAAGAAATTTATTAGAAAAATCCCTAATTTTGCTTGTAGTGGTTTACATAAAATATTTTCTGTATGAATCATCATTTTAATAGACATACTTTTATAATTAGAGTATGTTGTTGTTATGTGCCATCATGTACCTTGCAGTTCAGAGCACTGCTGCCCCTGGTGGCACCATAGCCTATTTGTAGGAAAAAAATCTGAAGGTAACCTAAGATTATGAAATCATGATAAACATTTTAATACTATAACTCGATAACATAATACGAAACAATTGCTGTTGAGTCAACTCCAGCTCATGGCAACCCCGTGTGTGCCAGAGAAGAACTGTGCTCTATAAGGTTTTCTTTTCTTTTTTTGAAGATGATTATTCTGTTATTTCTTCGCAGTTTCTTCCTTTATTTTTTTCCTTACTTTAATTTTCCCGTCACACACGTATATGGTATATGTTACTGAAATAACTTATGTAAAGCAATATAAATTTTTGAAGCTAAAATGCACTATGGACTATGAACTAAATATATTTTCAAGTGATTGTAATTCTTTTTTAAAATTTTTTTTAATTGTACTTTAGATGAAGGTTTACAGAACAAATAGTTTCTCATTAAACAGTTAGTACACATATTGCCCTATGACAATGGTTAACAACCCCACGACATGTCAACACTGTCCCTTCTCAACCTTGGGTTCCCTATCTGTAATTCTTTTTAAAACATTGTTTTCTATTGAAAAGCAAAGGACAGAAAATGATAGCCCATGAGTGCAGTGTTTTTTAGTGCAATTTTAATAGTAAAAATTGAACACAAAAATTATAAGATCTAGAATTTAACTTTTCAGTGGTATCTCTACAACTGGGAGAGTTTGGTTCCTAAAAAATCCTCGAGGAATTTAAGACATTATGGGAAAACAAAAAGAGAAGGATGATGGTTAGTAGAGAACCTATGAAAGAGCCATGCAGATAGTTTTACATTCACTAAAATAAAGCAATATCTGTGAAGTTTTCAGTGGCTGATTTTTCAGAAGTAGATCGCCAGACCTTTCTTCCGAGGTGCCTCTGGGTGGACTCAACTGTTAACATTTCGGTTAGCAGCCAAGTGTGTTAGCTATTTGTACCACCCAGGTACTCCTGGTAACATAATAGATATAAAATTTATTTCTGAACCAAAAGCACCTCTCCTTCGACCTAGTCATCCTAGCTAATATATTTTGTTCCAAAGAGACACTCTTCTAAAGACAACCTGCAGTTCACTTTTAGGAAGTTTATGTAAATAATGACTTTAATTTGTAGTCTCTGGCACTTTGCATTCACAGGTTGAAAGACTGTGTAGTCATTAACTTGCAATTAACAAACTTTGTAGTCCTAACACCTTTCATTCAAGATCTCAGAGTGTTTCTGGGAGAGAAAAAATGGGTAGTAACTTTCTCAGTTCAGAAAGACAGGTGGGAGGGCTTGCGATGTATGCAGGTCAGGGATCCACTCAGGAAACAAGGTGAGGCTTGATTTCTTGAGATCATTCATTCATTCAACACGTATTTATCGCCTGTCTCTGTATTCAAGGTGCTGCCTTTTCAGGATTGAAACACATTCTGGCGGTTTCTTTGTGGTTCTAACATTCACAAATTCTTTTCTTCTCCAGTGGAGATTTTACTTTGATAAGAACAATAGACTTTTCTGATAGATGAGATATGCCATTGAAAGTTTAGGACATTTGGTTTTCAAGGTGGCTGAGCTTTATGGGTACAAAGTCTTAGAACCAGAACCCTGGGAGTTAGGAAAAAGGTCAAATAGATAAATAAATGCCCTGTTGGATGAAAGTAACTGTTATGGACTGAATTGTGCCTTCCCAAAATATGTGTTGGAATTCTAACCCCTATACCTGTAGATGTAATCCCATTTGGGAACAGGATTAATGTTATATTAATGAGGCCATATCAGTGTAGGGTGAGTTATAAAAAGAATAGATTAGTTATCTGAGTTATAGAAAGAATAGGTTAGACACAGAGGAAGCACAAATGGAGAAGATGTACACACACATGAGCACAGCCAAGAAACCAAGGAACACAGGGGCTAAAGAAGCTGAAAGAGACAAGGATCTTCCTCTGGAGCTGACACCTGAATTCAGACTTCTAGTTTCCTGAACTGTGAGAAAACAAATTTCTGTTCTTTAAAGCCACCCACTTGTGGTATTTGCGTTATATCAGCACTAAGAAATTAAGACAGTCTCTTAGGCTGGGTTCTCTAGAGAAGTAAAACCAGTAAAATGTATGAATGAATGAATGAATAAATATTTATGTCAAGGAAATGACTGATGCAGTTGTAGAGGCTGGAACATCCCAAGTCTGTGGGTCAGGATAGAGGCTTCTCCTGATTCACGAAGCCACAGGGGCTGGTGAACCCAAGATTGGCATGTCAGAGAGCAGGGCTCTTGCTCATAGGCTGCAAAGATCAGTGAATCCCAAGATTGGCAGGCAAGACCACAAGCTAGCTACTAGCTCGAGTCCCAAGGACCAGAGGTCAGACAAACAGGAGCCAGCTGCAGGATCCAGAGAGAGCAAAAGCCTATAAGCCTTGCCAGAATGTCCACTTAATATTCAATACAGGCCACTTGCCCAGGGAAACTCCCTTTCATCTGAATGGCTACACACAGCAGATCCCATCATGGAGGTGATGACATTATATCAAATCTCATCATAGACGTGATCGCAACGTCACATGACTGCCAAACCACTGAGAATCATGGCCCAGCCAAGTAGACACACAAACTTAACTATCACACACACTAAAAGGGGCAACTCTTCTCATAGAAAGCTTTAACAAATTAAATAGATAGAGGGATAGATAAAATCTCTACTAAGCAAGGAGACAGGAAATGCTATTGACCTGCCCTGTGGACCTGATTTTATCCAGAGTAACTTTGGGAGAAGGGTGTGAGAGAGAGAGAGAAATTAGGGAGAACAGATAGTCTATCCATCTTTGAGGCCAGGGGATTGATTAGAATGCTCCCCACTGTTTTCGCGAAGGCTGATGGTGCTTCTTTATGCAAGGGAGACTGAGGGTTTCATGGGTAATGAGTGAAACAGGTGGTAAAAACAGGGCCGAGGGAGTCTAAACAGGGAAGAAGTGAGCGTCCAAAAATAAGTTACTCAGTAAAAATAGAGTTCTAATTTGTTTTCCCCTTGGAAGTTATTGTCTTCTTAATGACATGGAGTCCTCATGAGTCAGAATTGACTCAACAGCAACTGGTTTGGTTTAATGTGTTGTACAGAAAGACTTGAATGCTGTTTCAACTTAAAATAGATTTATTAAGGGTTTAAAACAATTGCATTTGGGGAACTACATAGCCCATTCATGTGAAGAAGAACTTGAACACTGTTTCAAGTTAAAACAGAGAGGTTTATTAAGGGTTTAAACCAATTGCAGCTGGGAAACTGTGTAGCCCATTGAAAATGGAACTAGGTAGTCTGAGGCAGTTTCGTTATACAAGTACTTTTAAGGAGTAAAAAGAGGAATCAAACCATAGGAAGGGCAATTATAGGAAAATCAAAGAATATTGTAATAATCATACTCTGGTTGTTGATTATTAATGGTTGTAGTTTTGTAGTTGGTAATTACAGATATTATCACAGGATGCTTAGATCATAGTTACAAGATGCATCTTTGTCTGTCTTGCAAAAATACCTCGTGGGCAACAGGACCCAAACAGCACTCTTCCTGAGTATGTGTATTTTGAGAGGTACAGATTGTCACTTGGTCAGGACCCCTCAGGTCATGTGGTTTCACATCCTGGTTTTGACCACTGAGGAAGAACATGTTTTTCTCACTATTAGTGTAGAAATCCAGATTAAAATTAGATAGCATGGTCGGTATATTATGCCTCTGTCTCACTGACTGCACTGAAAGTTTTCTTTTCCTGAGACAGTTCCCTCCTTTTGATCAAAGATTTTATAGAGCATCTTTGATCAATGTTGAATCGAGTAGTCTCTCTCACATGGACACGCTTACTACTATTATTTACTCTAGTGGCTACTTGAGTTATCGAGCGTTTAAGACCTCAGATGCCACACTACAATTGTGGCCGGGCACCACTGACTGTTTTCCTTTTACTTTGACATAGTGGAGTTCTCCGCTTCAGGGCAGGCTGACCTCATGTCGCCCCCAAAGGAATAACTCATCTTCTGTAAGGTTTTCCGTAGCTTCACCATGCTTTAGAGGGAGACACTCTGGTGGGCCTCAAGACGGGGAGGGAAAGATGACAGTGTCAGTTACAGTGGATCGGAGGCACAAAGGGCTGACTTATTCTTTTCAGTCCCTCAAGCGGGGTTTCATCAAGTTCATCACTGACCCAGATGGTTTCCATATATATTGTCTTTTTCATGAGCATCACGTTAGTTCTTGGGGTCAAAACACAAGTGGTTAATTTCATGCAATATTTAAGAGTGTCAATTATGATGACAATGACCATTAAAATCATAATTCCAGCAAACAAAATTTTCTCTAAAAGTGATGTTTATTGAAAGAGGTCTGGGTTCACAAGGGAAGAACCAAAATGTCAAAACGGGATTATATGTTAAAATTGCAATTTGATAATGGTGAAAAGGAAGGTTTGATAACAAAGAGGAAACTAAGAATTTTGACAGCTCATATCTGAAATATCTAACTCATCTAGAAATTTTAAGCGGTAGATATAACTGTCATCATGGAACATAAAACAAATAAGGTAATTTGGTCTGTTTGATCAGCAATAAGCAGATGTACCAGGTAGCATTAACTTCTATCATTTTTTTGGGGGGTGGGTGTTTAGTTTTCTTATTCTTAACTGATGGCAAAGTCCCATTGAGCAACTTTCATATACTTTTACTTCGGAGAACATTCTTTTTTTTAATGAGGTCTTCATAGGTTTGTCCCTCACCCCATCTTTTTTTTTTTTTAAAACAACACCAAATATTTTAACTCTGATTTGTGATAATATACATGGAAGGATTTTGTGAACCATAGAGTACTGTATATTGAATCACTGTTACACTACAGCAGAAATTATGTGTTCTGCAGTATGCATGGGGACAGCAGTAAAGATTACAGTAATATGCCAAATATATTGTTACAAAATGCCAAGTTATGGAAGAATTAAACGATTCTGCTTCTGATGAAATCACATTTGTTGAAGACAACATACTATTAAAAACAAGAATTCTTAGGTGCTATGGGGCATATAATGAATCTCCAATATAATTTTCATGTTTTTGAAAAACAACTAGATACCAAAAAATGGTTTCACAATGCCCTGATGCCAGAGCTTTCCATTAAAAAAAAAAAAAAAGACTTCATTTCTCCTACTGGCTGAGTAGTATTCCATTGTATATATGTACCACATTTTGTGTATCCATTCATCTGTTGATGGGCATTTGGTTGTTTCCATTTTTTGGTTGTTGTGAATAGTGATGCAGTGACCACTGGTGTACAAGATAGCAGTGGAAGCCAAAGTTGTCATCTCTTAAAGAGCACTGGTGAGCAACACTGTGCTGCCTGGTACTTCCTGGAGCGTTCTCCACCTGATGTCTTTGTCCGAATGCAACACATGATGCCCCGCTGAGGATGAAGGTCAGGACTGAGCAGATGACGATAAAGATGATGGAAATGTAGGAGAGTTGAAATGTGGTTGGGACCACGGGTGGTGGTGCTTAGTCTTCAAAGTGACATCTTTGCTTTTCAACATTTTAAAGAGGTTTTTTGCAGCAGATATGCCCAGTGCAATGTGTCTTTTGATTTCTTGACTACTGCTTCCATGCGTGTTGATTGTGGATCCAAGTAAAATGAAATCCCTGACAACTTTAATCTTTTCTCCGTTTATCATGATGTTGCTTATTGGTCCAGTTGTGAAGATTTTTTTTTTTCTTTATGTTGAGGTGTAATCCATACTGAAGGATGTGATCTTTGATCTTTTTTTTTTAGTTAAGTTTTTTTTTGTTTGTTTATTGTTGTAGTTTAAGTGAAAGTTTACATTTCAAGTTAGTCTCATACAAATATTTATACATATATTGTTATGTAACCTTAATTGCTTTCCCTATACTGTGACAGCACACTCCTCCTTTCCACCGCTGATTTCCCATGCCATTCAACCAGCTCCTAACCCTCTCTGCCTTCTCATCTCACCTCCAGACAGAAGCTGCCCGTTTAGTCTCATGTATCTACTTGAGCTAAGAAGCACACTCTTCGCAAGTATCATCTTATGTCCCACAGTCCAGTCCAGTCTTTGTCTGAAGAGTTGGCCTCGGAAATTGTTTTAGTTCTGGACTGATAGAGAGTCTGGGGGCCATGCTTTCTGGGGTTCCTCCAGTCTCATTCAGACCATTAAGTCTGGTCTTTTTACTAGAATTTGAGTTCTGCACCCCACCTTTCTCCTGCTCCATCAGGGACTCTGTCAGGGCAGTCGTTGGTGGTAGCCAGGCACCATCTAGTTCTTCTGGTCTCAGACTGATGAAGTCTCTAATCTAAGTGGCCCTTTCTGTCTCTTGGGCTAATACTTTTCTTGTGTCTTTGGTGTTCTTCATTTTCCTTCACTCCAGGTGGTTGGGGCCAATTGATGCATCTTAGATGGCTGCTTGCAAGCTTTTAAGACCCCAGACACCACTCACCAAAGTAGAATGCAGAACATTTTCTTAATAAACTTCGTTATGCCCATTGATCTAGATGTCCCCTGAAAGCATGGTCCCCAGACCCCTACCCCTGCTACTCTGTCCCTCAAAGTGTTTGATTGTATTCAGGAAACTTCTTAGCTTTGGTTTAGCCCTAACTTTTATTCTTTACATAGGAAAACATTATATCAAAACCTGGAATAACTTGAAGTTTATGGAATAAAGCAATTGAAAACAATGTAGCAAAGAAAACAAATAGGAGAGCAAAGAAATTAATATAAATAAACTTAATTTATGTGTTCAATTTAAAAATTGTTTTAGTTTACTCAGTCTCATGTAGCTAATTTTGGTTCCATGTTATTCTGGATTAGTCGTAACTTGAAAAATTTTATCGGTTTTTATGTAAGAGTTCTAAAAATCTTGATTCAGTTCAATGGCATTTATTTTCAAAATATTACAGTCTTCTTTATGAGTCTGATATAATTTATTCTTGTGTTTTATAGAATCAGGAAGGTGAAATTTATTGTGAATGACAGACTTAAAAATGGCTATGATTAGCTTATAATAATAATTTTTGAAAGAGAAAAGACTTGATAGGAATTAACTTCAAAAATAATGTATGGGTAAATAAAGTAAAATAAAAATTTTAGGCAAAAATATTGTTAGCTATAATGATTAACTTCATTTCCAAAGAGCTTCTGACATAATTTATAATAGTTTGAGACACAGTATTACATAGTCAGAATATATTAAGAACATATTAAGATTATTAAGTTTTTAAACACTGAATAGTAATAAAAACTTTATGGGTAAACAAGATGAACTCCTTAGCTAAAACTATTGGCTTTGATGATGCTAGATTCAAAAGAAACAAAGTTGCAACTAAGTTAGCAAATTGAAATAATAAAATTATGACATAATATTATGTGTTTGCAGTCTAGTATCAGGTATATATTACTAGCATATAAATTTTAGCTTAAAGAAAATTTGACACTTTTCTTGATTTGATAACATATTTCATACAATTCATAACATCTTAAATAAATCCTTTGGACTTTTTATGAAGTTTCAAAGTTGTCAGGAGTTTATCACAGATTAACCAAAAAACTCATTGTGGTCGAGTTGATTCCAACTCATAATGACCCTATAGGACAGAGTGGAACTGCCCTATAGAGTTTCCAAGGAGCATCTGGTGGATTTTAACTGTCCATCTTTGGTTAGCCCCCATAGCTCTTAACCACTAGGCCACCAGCGTTTCTTATCACAGACTACTGAGAAGCAATACTTAAGTTATTTAAAGCAAAGATTTTAAAGGTAAAAACCCCAGTCCCCTCAAAACTATGAGACTTTATTTTAACCTAGGAACCTTAATTTCGTGAGGTTGAACTCTGTTTTTGAGACAGATTGTATAAAGAATAAAATTAACCTTTTAACTTAGTGACTAAGGAAAATGTTATGTTAATCACGAGAAATGGAATTCTTTGTTTCATATGCTATTTGACATTGAACTCTCTTAAAATTTTTACAAATTAACCCTTTAAACATTTAATTGTAATAACTAAGAACTTTAACTGTTTTAAATAAATTCTCTTTTAAAATTTCTCCTCTAGCTCTTTATTGTTAGAAAAGTATAAGTTAAACTTTTTTAAAAAATTTAAAAAATGGATTTATTTTAATCATTTTCTGAAAACACTGAGACCTTTTAATTTTATAAGTGTTTTTTTTTTAATCATTAAACCAGTTAGAAACATTATAACTTAAATTCAACAATACTGTCTAGAGGTGGAAAACTATTACCTTCTATTGTGCATGTTTTATAGAATCTGGTAAAGATAGGTTTTGTAAAGAGATAGTTTTGGAATAACTTAAAGGCCTGGTTGTACGAACCAAACAAACAATTTATCTTCTTCAGTGTACTTTTAAATAGACTATTCTGTAGCTACCGTAGGTCCAACTCATGGCTTTTAAGACAAGATAAAACTTAGACATAAGACAAAAATTATATAAATTTATACTATTATTTGTTGAGAACCAATAAGTACATTATAAATTCCATGAAATCAATTGAGGCAAATCTGGAAAACAAAAAAACTATAGATATTTATTGATAAACAGGCATTTGCCGATAAGTAACTAGATGAGCTGAGTTTGGGGGGAAAAAAGGAGAACAAACATCTGCATACAGCAAAGAGCTTCCTATTTTCTTAAATGTTACAATTTTTTAAAAATTAAATGTTATTTAATTGGGGGTCTGTTTGCTTATGAGTGTCTGGCAGTGTTAATAAGATTTCTTTTAAACTTGGATGACAATTTAATTTAGATCATTTATTTCCTCCTTTTCATGGTGGGCCAAAAAACTTGTACCGCCTATGAAACTATTTGGAGAAATTGTGAGTGTTTGGAGGGTAGAAGAAGTTGTTTCTAATTAATGACTCTCCTTTCTATAGTTTTAATATTATTAAAGGAAAGATCTCTGTTAATTCCCTGGAGGCTGGTTATGCTGACGGTTGCTGGCCTCCTATGGACAGTAGAGAGTTGAATTTGTTCCTGTTCTCTCTTTTTAATTCAAAACATTTTCTTCTAAGATGACCTGGTTTTTACAATAAAAACAACAATAAATTTACAGTCTAAAAGATGGTTGGGTTGTGTTTGAAGTTGTTGGAGTTGTAAAGCCATAAGCTTATCTGGGTGTATTTGTAAGACTTTTTGTTTAAATTGTGCCTTTTGTTTGTTTTTTAATTTATAACAATTTTTTTTTCCTAATACCCAGGTTCCTTGTAATAGTTGTAAGTACCAGGAAGGAAAAAATTAGGTGGAAACTCATTTTCTCAAAGTGATTATTAAAGTTTTAAATTATTTCTAAACACACTCAGTTGGCAGCATTTAGAATAGTTACCAACTAAGTATACTCAAAAACAATCCAGAACAACAACCCTAAAGACCTTAGCCTTGAAAACTTAGTTTTTAGTAATTCAGTTTTGAAGGCTTAGTAGTTTAGAATCAAGTTTACAGAAAGTGGAATGGCCACCAAAGGGGGATGAAAGAGGAATAACCTCTGAAGAGCAAAAAGAGAAACTATTACTAGAAAGGAAGAAAATGCAGTTGTAGAGTTCTAACAAGTTTAAACAAATATCTTAATGTTTTTTTAAACGTTCTAAAATACCAATTAAAAATATTGAAGGCTCGTGCTTGTTTAAAGTTTAGGATTTTCAGACTTAACAGTCCTAGTGGGGACTGCCAATAATCAACTATTAATAACTAATTAAACCAGCCAACCAATTAGCATCTTATTAGACTAATGAATTAATAAATCAATTAATCAATAATTAACAGTCCTAGTGGCTCATGGAGTCTGAGATTCCACAAACTCGAAAACTCTCAGGATAAACAATACTTGATTGCTGCTACTAATGAAGATAAAATTTAGACAGGTAATATTTGGGGACATATCCCCTGGACAAGACAAAACAGAACAAACACAAATTCTTAGAGAATACAAATGCAAAAATGTAAAAGTTGATCTAAGAGGTTACATTTGCTATTTTTGTGGATGCGTTCTTGAAGATTCTTGAGGACGTTAAAATTTGCTCTTAGAGACTAAAAAGACACATAAAAAAAGATTTTGTGTATTTAGAGAAATGAAAATAACTTTTAGAAAATGATGTCAAAAGGAAAAGAAGAATTCAGTGTTAACAGAGTTTAGATAGAAGAGATTAATCAAGACCTGTAATAGCCTTTGATAGTGTACCCTAGCAGCTAGAATAGCTCTCAGGAATTTTCCCAGGGTTTTTTTTTTTTTTTTTTCCTGCTAGAAAAGCAGAAGTTAAGGTCTCTGGTGGCTCCTGGCCAGAAAAGTAGATGTTAAAAAAGAATAATTGTGTACACTTTAAAAAGCAGAAGTTAAAAGAAAATTCAGGCTTCAACTCTGAAAATTCTATACGTTAGCTCTGAAAACTCAAACTTTGGATTTTAAAATTTTCCTATATATTTAATTCAGCTTAAGTTACTTAAAAGGATTCTGGAGCCTAATTTAAGTTGTTATGTTATAAAATAATAACTTTACCAGGACAAATTTATATTAAAGTTTTCAAAGTAGCTATTAGAAGCTTAGGTACACTAAGCAGTTTCTCCAAGACTGAAAAGACTGCCTGACGAGGAAAAAAGAAACCTAACAACTGCTAGTCATGGCTTTTGAGACAAGATATACAAAAACTTAAACATAAAATGAGACAAACAATTACACAAATTTACTATTCTGTAAGGCTAGCTCAAATAACATACAAGACAACATATGAGGCATTCTTTCTGAACTTAATTTATTTTGCCAGCTAGAGGCCTAGTCTCTTATTTTAAATATATTACTCTCTTTCATTGGGAAGTACTTAAAAATAGTCAAAATGTTTGAGGAAACAAATGGGGAACAAAGGTAGTGCACCACAGTTTAAAAGAAAACTTAAGTTTCTCTCAGACAGTTTTGTGCCAGTGGATAGCAGTATTGATCTAAAAATTAAATTACAGTAATAAACTGTTCAATCTGATTTTAATTTTAATTTAGAGGCCCTTAGATCTTAATTCACTACACTGAAAACTCTAAATGCCCTTTAATGAGTGCCTAACCGTGGCTAATGGTACTCTCTGTACTCACTAAGACTGCAACCACACGTGTGAAAAACACTTAACTTTTACTCCAGAATTTTTTCACCAAAAACATGCCTGAAGAAACCTTACAGGCAATTAGAGAAAAACACAGCAAGTTCACATAGTCTGAACCAAGCTGCAATTAGCCAGAAAGTAAAAGCACTTAACAAACTCTTCAAAATGCTGGAGAGCGAGCCAAAAGTTAAGAGACAAAAGACCGTTAACAAACCTCAGAGGACTTCAAACACAAAGAGGGTGGAGGTCCTTGGTCCAAGAAGTTTTACCTGGAGATGACTCCCAAGAGCTGGGAAAGTAGATCAAGTATGCAAAGGGCTCGTATGGGTACTGACATTCCACAGTCCCCTCCTGGGATTGTTTAGCAGGCAAATTGCCTTTGGATCCCACTTCTGCCACCAAAATGTTGTAGAGAAAAACTTGAACACTGTTCCAAGTTAAAACAGAGAGGTTTATTAAGGGTTTAGAACAATTGCAACTGGGGAATTATGTAGCCATTGAAAATGGAACCAGGTAGTCCAGAACGATTTTGTTATACAAGTATTCTTATGGGATTAAAAGAGAAGCCAAACCATAGAGAGGGCCACAGATAAAAACCCATTGCCGCTGAGTCGGTTTCGACTCATAGCAACCCTCCAGGACAGAGTAGAGCAGCCCCATAGGGTTTCCAAGGAGCAGCTGGTGTATTCCAACTGCTGACTTTTTGGTTAGCAGCTGAGATATTAACCACCAGGGGATTTACAACACATAGGAAAATCACATCAAATAACAAAATGGTGGACAGTCACATACTAATGGGAATCATGGCTTAGCCAAGTTGACACATATTTTGGGGGATGCTATTCAATCCGTGACGAAACCCAAAATCAAACCCACTGCCATCAGGTCAGTTCTAACTCACAGCAACCCTATAGGATTTCCAAGACTATAAATCTCTACAGAAGCAGACTGCCACATCTTTCTCCCCTAGAGCTGCTGATGGTTTAAAACTGCTGACCTTTCAGTTAGCAGTTGATTGCTTCAACCACTGCACCACCAGGGCTCCTTATAAGTGTCTATACCAAAAAACCAAACCCATTTCCATCAAGTTGGTTCTGACTCATAGTGACCCTACAGGTGTCTCATAAACCAAGTTACTCCATTCTGTTAAAGTGTTCACTCTGTCACATATCCAATTAATCCAGGTTAAGGCTGTCAGTCTGCTGTTCCCTTAAAAGGGTTTGTGAAAGTTTCAGAATCACATCTCAGAGAGGGTTGTTAACTCTTCTCATGTTCTCTGCCTGCACCGCTGGCACAGTCCATAGATTGCTAACAGCCTCATTAGGATAGAATAAGCCCAGTAGTCACCTTGACTTAAGCCACATAATACTAATAGCTCAAATAACTTCTTTTTCATAAAGTGAAATTGTTTAAAGAAATTAGTTACATTTATTTTCTATAATTTAATTAGGAATATTCTAGAGGAACTGGAGAAACTAAAGCTGAATAAAAAATATTTTCCCTTGTATTCGGTATTTAAGAAATGTATACTGGGTACCTGCTATGGCGACCCTGGACACTCAGCAGTGAATGAAATAAATGCAGCCCTTGCTCTCATGGGTTTATATTTTGGTGGAGATCTAAATACTAAACTCAACATTACAACAAAAAGTGTGAACTTGCAAAGTGTGGTAAGTACAATGAAAGAATAGTGAAGGGTGTAATGGGAACCTAGCAGAGTAACCTGATCTATTTGAGCGCATCAGGAATGGCATTTTGATAGATATTCTAGTGAAGCCATTACTAACTTTAAATTGTTGTTGTTAGTTGCCATCAAATCGTTTCTAGCTCATTGAGGATTTCCCTCATTTTTGTTGCCGTCTCCTTTACGAAACATGATGTCTTTTTCTAGCAGTTGGTTTTCCTGATGAAGTGTCCAAAGTAAGTGAGTCAAAGTCTTGCCATCTTCACTTCTAAGGAACATTCTGGTTGTATTCTTTTATGACCCTTTGTTTGTTGTTTTGGCAGTCCATGGTATATTCAGTATACTTTGTTGACACCACACTTTGAATGCATCAGTTCTTCTTCTGTCTTCCTTTTGAATTGTCCAGCTTCTGCATGCATATGAGCGATTGAAAAGATCATAGCTTAGGTCAGGTGTACCTTAGTCTTCCAAGTGACTTTTTTTGCTTTTTAAAACTTTAAAGAAGTCCTTTGCAGCAGATTTGCCGGATGCAATATGTCATTTGATTTCTTGACTGCTGCATTCATGGAAGCAGCAGTCATTACATTGTTAGCTTTTCTAAGTAGTTACTGTCACCTGCAGGCTGACATAGTTCATTTTCTCTCCTTGGTGCTATATTTCTTACTAAACTCTGCTGCTAGTTAGAGAACAAGTGATAAATACCCCATTAGCACTTTGTATCTTTCTAAACTAGTGTTGCCCTCAGGGAGCTCTTAAATTCTGCTGTGTTTAATAGCACTTGGATGACAAGCCTTGGATTCTGCTCTTAACTCTTCATTCTATAATATGCGAGTAGCTGTTTCCCGCCAAAGAGCCAGTTTGTTTTAGGGGCAGAGAAGACTATATAGGCCTTCATACTGTCTGAAATTGCAACCATTCATTCTCCTTTTGGTTGGACCTTAAAAAAAGAAAAGCATCTCAGACTATAATTAACAAATGATTGTAGAAAATGTATTTAAAAATTTAAGCTCCCCCCGAAAAAGTTATCACCCTTAAATTCCCACATTTAAATTTAACACTGTTAACATTCGTGGTGTATATACTTCCAGTCATTTTTTTCTATGAATCTGTTATTTATCTATTTCTATATATAAAAATGTAATAAAAGCTCACTTTTTTGTGTAAGCATGTGAGGATTTTAATATTTGAAAGGGGCATATTAACATTTTCTGGACACCTTCTTGTGAATATAGTACAGCAAGCACATTACAATCCTATCTTCTCTGTTCCAAACACATAGGAATCTTGTTGTTGTTAGTTTTTTTTTTATTGTACTTTAGATGAAGGTTTACAGAACAAATAGTTTTTCATTAAACAGTCAGTACACATATTGTTTTATGACATTGGTTAACAACCCCACGACATGTCAACACTCTCTCTTCTCGACCTTTTTTTTTTTTTTTTTGGAGAAAATATACATAGCCAAAGATACACCATTTCAAAAATTTCTACTTGTACAATTCAGTGATATTGATTACATTCTTCCAGTTGTGCTGCTATTCTCACTATCCTTTTCCAAATTATGCCATCACCATTATCTTCAACTCACTGTCCCCTAGGCTTCCCATCAGAACTTTTGAGTTGCTGTTGTCAGTTTGATCTCACATAGATAATTCTTCTTTTTTTTTTTTTTTTGTACTTTAGATAACGGTTTGTAGAACAAATAGTTTCTCATTAAACACTTAGTACACATATTGCCCTATGACAATGGTTAACAACCTCACGACATGTCGACACTGTCCCTTCTCAACCTTGGGTTCCCTATCTCCAGCTTTCCTGTCCCCTTCTGCCTTCTAGTCCCTGTACTGCTGTGCCTTCTTAGTCCCATTTTGTTTTATGGGGCTGTCCAATTCCCAGCTGAACGGTGAAACTCATAAGTGACTTCACCACTGAGCTAAAAGGGTGTCCGGGGGCCATACTCTCAGGGTTTCTCCAGTCTCTGTGAGGCCAGTAAATCTGGTCTTTTTTTGTGTGTGTCTTAGAATTTTGTTCTACATCCTTCTCCAGCTCTGTCCAGGACCCTCTGTTGTGATCCTAGTCAGAGCAGTCGGTGGTAGCCGGGCACCATCTAGCTGTTCTGGACTCAGTCTGGTGGAGGCCGTGGTAGCTGTGGTCCTTTAGTCCTTCGGACTAATCTTTTCCTTGTATCGTGTTCTCTTCATTCTCCCTTGCTCCTGAGGGGTGAGACCAGTGGAGTATCTTAGATGGCTGCTCACAGGCTTTTAAGACCCCAGACGCTACTCACCAAGGTAGAATGTAGAACATTGTCTTTATAAACTGTGTTATGCCAATTGAGCTAGACGTGCCCCAAGACCGTGGTCCCCACAGCCCTCTGCCCAGCAATTCAGTCCCTCAGGGAGTTTGAATGTGTCTGTGGAGCTTCTTTAACCTTTCCTTGTACAAGTTGTGCTGGCTTCCCCAGTATTGTGTACTGACTTACCCTTCACCAAAGTTACCACTTATCTACTGTCTGTTTAGTCCCCCCCGCAACCCTTCCCATCCCTCGTAACCAATAAAGATTGTTTCTTTTTGTGTGTATTCTTTTTCATGAGTTTTTACAGTAGTGGTCTCATACAATATTTGTCCTTTTGTGATTGACTTATTTCACTCAGCATATTGTCCTCCAGTTTCATCCACGTTATGAAGTGCTTCACAGATTCATCGTTGTTCTTTATGGTTGCATTAGTAATCTTTTTTTTAAAAATTGTAACTGAATTCAAGATCGAGAGGAAAATTTATTAGATCAGGAATGAAGAAGAGTGGGAGGCAGAACCCTTAGAAAAGGGTTTTGGTGTCCCTTGCTCATGGCGGAGACCAGAGCCAGACTCCTGCATGAGGCTAGGCTTGGGACATGCTCCTTGCCAGTGGACTGGAGCCTGGTCATCCACTGTTGTATTCAGTAATGGGCAGTTCTCCTGTGACCCAGGAAAGAAGCACAGGTAAGCATCTGAATAGGACCCAGACGTGTGCAGCACTCAGATGTATTATCTAGCATTTCGTTGTCCATAAGTAGACAAAATCTTAGAAGTCTACCTTAGAAACTTGTCCAGACCTGCCTACTCTATTATAGGGCAAGGCCCAACCAGATACCAGCTGCCAGGGAGGGACATATAAGGAGGAAAATACTCCTTTACAGGATAAGGTAACTTGGAAACAAAACTTCTGGAACACACAAGGAAAACCACTGCCATGAGAGGCCAGCAGCAGACCCTGAAACAAGAGAACCCCCAAAATGGAGCAATCTGAAAAGGTCTTTAAAAATGTGTATAGCTAGACTCTCATAGAGATACAGGAGTAGTAGTATTTCTAAAGTGAAAATAGAAGGTTTTTAAATAAAAATAGGTCAGTATGTAAAAGATCCAAGTGGAAATCTTGGAATGAAAAATACAGTGTTTGGGGTGGGGAAAGCCCTCGAGAGATGGGGTAAAAAGTAGACTAGATACAGCTGAAGAGGCCATGAATTTGAAAACAGAAAGGAGGCAGCACAGAGAGAGAAAGGGCTGGAAGGTTTGAGAGAGAAAAAGCATAGACGTTGGATCGAGAAGCTCTAATATACAACCTTCGAATTGTGATGTTGGCGAGGAATATTGAATGTACCATGGACTGCCAAAAGAATGAAAACATCTGTCTTGGACGAAGTACAACCAGAATGCTCCTTAGAAGCAAGGATGGAGAGACTTCGTCTCACATACTTTGGACATGTTATCTGGAGGGATCAGTTCCTGGAGAAGGACATCATGCTTGGTAAATTAGTGGGCCAGCGAAAAATAGGAAGACCGCCAACAAGATGGATTGACACAGTGGCTGCAACAATGGGCTCAAGCATAACAACAATTGTGAGGATGGCGCAGGACCAGGCAGTATTTCCTTCTGTTGTACACGGGGTTGCTATGACTTGGAACCAACTTGACGGCACCTAACAGTAGCAACAATATACAACCATTACATTTTTCTTGGGTTTCTTCTGATTTTGTCAGACTAGGTTGTATTATACTAATCCTTCCACTGTGAATACTAGAAAAGCATATGTATGCATAAACATGTGTATGAATGTTGTTGTTTGTTACCATTGAGTTGGCTCCAACTCTTGGTGACCCCATGTACAATACGGTGTTTTTATTTCATCCGTTCATTTCTTTTTTCTGGTGTGACCTTCCTTTCCATCCCCACAACCACCCCCCACCCCACACCTAGCACGTTGCTGTCACATAATAGGAGCTAAGTAAATATTTGTTGAATGAATGGTAGAAGGCATAGCTCTTGATTGACTTACTTATAAATTTGAGTTTGTAAAGTGTCACTGAACAGTGATCCTAGAGAGGTGATGGTACAATGAAAACATACATTTTTGCTCTCAGGGACCTTACAGTCTGCATTGACATTAGAGAAGAGAGCAGACAGTACTTGAAAAGAGGAACATAGGAAGTGGAGAATAATGGCACAGCTTTTCCAAGCTCCGCTGATACTCCTTCAGCAACTTGTATTTCCTCATTACAGTCATGTCTGTCAGGGTCCAGTCAGGAGGCAGAAACAGCACCAGTAGTTTGAACAGGGAAAATTTGATATAAAGAGTTATTAACTAGTAAACAGAGACTAAGGAGCCCTGGTGGTGCAGTGGTTAAGCACTCCACTGCTAACTTTTAAAGGCTGAACCCACCTGCTGCTCCACAGGAGAAAGATGTGGCAGTCTGCTTCCATAAAGATTACAGCCTTGGAAAACCTAGGGGGCAGTTATGCTCTGTCCTATAGGGTCACCATGAGTTAGAATTGACTCGATGGCCATGGGTTTTGGAAATGGGGACTAACTACTAAGGGGGGTAATGAGAATTTTAAAGAATGTAAGAGTTGTTGCTAGTTGCTGTCATCTGTAAGAGTAGCAGCCTCTATCTCTAGGGCCATGTGGAAGTACCCAAGGAAGGAACAGATCTCCTTGGAAAGTGAGTAGTGAGGCCCACTAGATGGTGGAGAAATTCACTGGGGTGCCACAGGATGAGGCTGGCAAACAGGAAGCTGCCTGCTGGGGTGCCAGCAGAACTTGATGGAGGGGTGTACGTCACTGGTCTCCCTCATACCATTGGCCAGGAATCTTCCTGCAGGACAATAGAATCAAGAACAAAATCACCAAAACCGGGCAGAGAAACCACTTCCTCCTGTACTGTCCTCTGGACACCCTCTACTGACAGTGTACTAGCTGGGAAGGGAGAACTGTTTAGAGCAGCTTAGTCCAATCAGAAATATAATTCGGGTCACAGATGTAATTTTAAATGTTCTAGTAGCCACATTTAAAAAAGTAAAAAACAAAACAGGTGACATTAATATATGTTTAAACATAATATATTCAAAATATTATTTCAATATAAAATAATTAATGAGACGTTTTCCACTTTTTGTACTTAGCTTCAAGATCTACTGTGTATCTTAAACACTTAAACAGCACATCTCAGTGCACACTAGCCACATTTCAAGTACTCACGTGTGGCTAGTGGCTACTGTATTGGACAGTGCAAATTTACAGGGTCCAGCTCTAATATCAGAAAGTAGGACAAAGCAGAATGGATTTAGAGCTGAGAGGCAATTAGTTGATAACTGGAACGTGATTATAGTTATGTGGCCAAGTAATGGAATATTGTTGTTGTTATTAGTTACCACTGAGTCAGCTCTGACTCACAGTGACCTTACATATAACAGAATGAAATGCTGTCTGATCCTACATCACCTTCATGGTCATTCGTACGTTCGAGTCCATTGTTTCAGCTATTGTATAATGCCTTCCAGCCTAGGAGGCTTATCTTCCAGCTCTGTATTGGACAATATTCTGTTGTGATCCATAGGGTTTTCATGGGCTAATTTTTGGAAGTAGATCACCAGGTCCTTCTTCCGAGTCTTTCTTAGTCTAGAAGCTCTGCTGAAACCTGTCCATCAGTGGTGACCCTGCTGATATTTGAGATACCAGCGGCATAACTTCCAGCATCACAGCAACATGCAAGCCACCAGAGTACATCAAACTGACAGATGGGCGGTGGAATGGAATATTACATATTATTAAAAATGATGTTCTAAACAGGTCCAGGAATTTTGGGAAAAGACTTATGTTAATTAAGTCAGAGCAGCATACAACATTGTATATAAATAGAATATTAATTTTGTTACAACTACAACAACAGTGAACTCCAGACAGACACCTCTGTATACATTTGAGAAAGGTAACCAGGAAGTGCAGCCAAATATTAACAGCAGTTATCCTTGGGTGGTAGAACCAGGCTGGTTTAGTTCCTTCTTATTACTTGTATGTATTTTCATATTCTCTTTAATGAGCACACACAGTTAATTCACATACAATTTGTGTTCTGGTAGCACAGAGTGTCCTTTGTAACAACAGAGACAGTGGGGCTTGTGAGGGCCCAGGCTCTTGGGCCTCAGTTTGTCACAATTTGAGAGGAAAGTGTGTACACTGGAAATTGGGTCAGCCCCAATGCGTGCATGAACCTGGCTTCATAAGATGCAGGACTGTGCCATTCTAAGTTTGAAAAGCCGTGATTTGGAGTCCTGGAGGTGGCAGAACACCCATCCCGGATTTATGGAGATAAGAAAGTGGTTTATTCACTTGCTGTTAAAAGCTGCTTGGTAATGGCTGTGATTGGAATGCTTAGCATTGTTAACTTCCTTTCTTCCTCTCAGAGACCAGGGGATTAAAAGGCTGTTATTGGAACTGATTTATTTTGCCTCATCTATATAGAGCGTTTCATCCCCTCTGCTCTGTCATAAAAAGTAGAGGTTCTTCTTTCTTTTCCTCAGGGAAGCTGAAGATGGAGAATGTTGTGCTCTTCTTTTGTGCCCTGTGTGTGATGGGTCTGCTGACACAGCTGTAAGACAGCCTGCCCATTTGGGGGGCCTCCCTCTTGTGTTTTGATTCTCTTATGCTGCTTCAACTTTATGCTTGTTTGAAAGGCCGAAGGTTCGTGAGACCAGCCTGAAATCTGATTCTAAAAAATTTTAAAAGCAAATATTTATTCACTTTATCATGTACCAGATACTGCTCTAAGTACTTGTCATGAATTAACTCATTTAACCCTCCTAGCCATGGTGGCAGCCCAGAGCTCAGCTGCTAACCAAAAGGTCGGCAGTTCGAATCCACCAGCTGCTCTTTGGAAACCCTGTGGGGTGGTTCTACTCTGTCCTATAGGTTCACTATGAGTCGGAATCTACTTGATGACACCAGGTTTGGTTTTCTTTTTTTTTTTTTGGAGTAGGAGGGAGTCCTTAGGTGGCGCAAATGGTTAAGCGCTTGGCTACAAACTGAAAGTTTGGTTGTTCAAATCCTCCCAGAAGTGCCTCAGAAGAAAGCCCTGGCGATTCACTTCTGAAAGATTACAGCCATTGAAAACCCTATGGAGTACTATTCTACTCTGACACACACAGGGTCACCATGAGTAGGAATCGACTCGAAGGCAACTGGTTAACCCTCATAATAACCCTATGATATATAGGTACTGTTGTTACCCCCATTTGATATATAAGAAACTAATGCACAGAGGTTAAGTAACATTGCTTGAGGTCACGGCCATTAAGAGGAGGAGGCAGCATTCACATTTACACAGTCTGGCTCTGAAGTCTATGCCCTTAAGAAATAAAAGCTAGTGTAGTGGTTCTTACTTAAGCTTTAGTCTGCATCAGGAGCCTCGTGAGGGCTTGTTAAAATACAGATTGCTGGGCCCCACCTCCAGAGTTTCTGATTCAGTAAATCTGGGGGTGGGAGGAGGGTGAGAACTGGCATTTCTATTAAGTTCCCAGGTGATGCTGATGTTGCTGGTTCAGGGACAGCAACTTTGAGAACCACTGAGCTAGTATGTAGAAGCCCTGGTGGGGCTCATCCTCATGGCCAAAGTAAACAGCGCTTGCTAGAGAGCCCCCTGCCCATCCCAAGTGTATATTGCTTTTACAAGGTGATGCTTGGAGGGCCAGTTAGGGCTCTGGGGCCCTGACGCTACCACGAGGATGAGACTTCCTCAGACTCTAACCTGGCCATTTTCTAGGTGGCCTGCCAAGTAAGGAGCCCTTACTTGATGTACTTCTAACGTTCATTTTTAATACTTTGTGATCCAATCCCATAGAATGAGATGACTCCATGGGAGTTTTACCTGAGGAGCAGAGCTTTTGACTCATACCTCCAAAAGCTTTGCCTTGCGGCCAAGTCTTGTGAGAATTTGCCCAGCCTACTAGGTAGTTCCTCTTCTTCCAAGGACCTATGTGAGGTATTTAACTACCTCTCCAGGCTCCTGCATACTTGGAGATTTGGGATCTGATGCTGACACCTTGGGGCGGTTTGTGAAGGGGCATGGTGGCCTATTTTCCTCTTAAACTCAACAATGAGGGAAGCATTTCACATGTAACAATCACCGACTTTGAGGAAGGCCCACGCCCGCCTGCTGTTGGTCAGATACGCATGGTCACTGCCCCTAAGGAAGTTAAAGTCTGGTGCAAAAGACAAACACACATAGAAAGAGCTGCTGACAGAGGCAGAATGTGGTCAGGGCTCCAGGAGATGTGGGAGAGTGCTGTGGAAACATGCTTTGTTTATGGAGAAGGTGGCATTTGATCTGGACCTTGAAAAATGGGTATAATTTTAGTATATGAAGATGGGGACAAGCTGTAGGCTGAAGGAACAGCACCCAGAAATGGGAAAATGCAGGGCATAGTATCCTAACAATGAATTAGTATGGTGTCCCTGAATGGAGGGTGTTTAATGGAGCAAGGTTAGAAAGACAGGTTCAGCTTATATTGTAGAAGGCATTGAGTGCCGTACAAAGAAGTCTGTATCTTATTCCATAGATGGTGGAGACTCAGTAGCTTTTGAACAGGGTAATAGCGGTGTTAATTGTGGTGTTGGCGAAGAATATTGACTATACCATGGACTGGCAAAAGAATGAACAAATCTGTCTTGGAAGAAGTACAGCCAGAATACTCTTTAGAACCAAGGATGGCAAGACTATGTCTCACTTACTTTGGACATTGTCTTAGTCATCTAGTGCTGCTACAACAGAAATACCACAAGTGGGTGGCTCCAACAAACAGAAGTTTATTCTGTCACAGTCTAGTAGGCCAGAAGTCCAAACTCAGGGCGTCAGCTCCAGGGGAAGACCTCTCTCTCTGTCAGCTCTGGAGGAAGGTCCTTCTCGTCAACCTTCTCCTGAACTAGGAGCTTCTCAGTACAGGGACCCTGAGTCCAAAGGAAGTGCTCTGCTCCTGGTGCTGCTTTCTTGGTAGTATGAGGTCCCCCGTCTCTCTGCTCACTTCTCTCTTTTATACTTCAGAAGAGATTGGCTTAAGACACTATCTAATCTTGTAGATCTCATCAATATAACTGCCACTAATCCATCATAGTGACAGGATTTACAACATATTGAAAAATTATATCAATCACAAAATGGAAGAAAACCACGCAATACTGGGAATCATGGCCTAACCAAGTTGACACGTATTTTGGGGGGATGCAGTTCAATCCATGACAGCCATGTTATCAGGAGGGATCAGTACCTGAAGAAGGACATCATGCTTGGTAAAGTAGAGGGTCAGCAAAAAAGAATAAGACCCTCAATGAGATGGATTGACACAGTGGCTGCAACAATCCATGACAGCCATGTTATCAGGAGGGATCAGTACCTGAAGAAGGACATCATGCTTGGTAAAGTAGAGGGTCAGCAAAATAGAATAAGACCCTCAATGAGATGGATTGACACAGTGGCTGCAACAATGGGCTCAAGCATAACAATGACTGAGAATGGCAGAGGACTGGGCAGTGTTTGGTTCTATTGTACATAGGGTTGCCGTGAGTTGGGACTGACTGGATGGCAACTAACAACAATGACAGCAAACTGCAGTGTTACATCTGTGCTCCGGAATGTCTCTTCTGGTAGACATTTTTCTCTTATACAGTAAGCAACATCATCTTGGCTTCTTTTCTCCCCCAGCTGCCCAACATCTCCAACCACTGAATCCCACCCTAGTGAAGGCTCTCTCTGTGTCATTTTATGCCCCATCCTTTCCAACTCACCCCCTCCTTAAAATATGGCTGCCCTGTGTTTCTAGTCTAATCCAAAAGATTCACATTACTGGGGAACGGGTGCCGCTACAGCTCTCAAACCCACTCCAGAAACCACAGGTGGGTTTCCACAGTGCTCTGCTAAGGGATACCCTCTCCCAGTCCTTTGTCCCTAACCACATACCGTGGTGAATTTGTAGCCAAGTGGGAGAAGAGGCCATTACTTCTGGAGTCCCATAAACTGCCCTCTGCGAGCAACGGCTGAGGCAGAGCCCTGCTCTGATTCCAACCCCTTTGTGATATCTCTCTCCTTCTTTCATGAACTGTTCTGGTGCGGGCCAGCCTGGGTCTACTTGTAATGGTCTCTACCTGTTCATTTAGATTTGAGACACACTTTATTGTTTTAAACCTGATTGTTCCTTCAGGGAGTCCTTAATAGATGGGGAGAGAGAAACAGTGCGGTGAAAGGGAAATTTTTCCTTTTAAACATTTTAAAACTTTTTTTTTAACTTGTCAGTTATTCTGATGTTCCAACCCTGGGGATCTAATTCTAAGCACTTCCTCCTTACGGAAAGGTATACTCAGCTAACCTGAATTTGAACTTGATCTTAGTCATCTCCCGCAAAGAATGTTTTTCTCTCTGTCAGGATTTCATTGCACTATGTAGCAACGAGCAGGAACGTGTTGGGCACTTGTTTAAGAGCTTCCCTAAACAGAAGAAGCCTTCCTGGCCTCTGCTATTGGCACTGTTGCAATGCCAGCCTATGCCTCTTCTCTCCACCACCCTCTCTGTGGACTCTGTACCTTGCGGGCCCGCGCTGTTGCGCATACCTGTAAAGGGGCCGCAGGGAGCTTTGTCAGGGCTGAGCTGTCAAAGGCTCTCGCCCGTTTCTGTTCTAGGCTCTTGGTGCAGAAACATGCCCCATGGGGAGATCAAAGCTCTGGTGGCTACCCTGCTGCAGTCACTGCTCTGCTTAATTCAAACCAGCCCTGCCTGCATGGCCGTGTCATCAGCCGCCAGGGGATAGTTACAGAAAAGTGACAGTGGTTAATTGCTGGCATTCCATCTCTCAGTCCACATGGGCTGGCGTGCAAGCAGCACTTGCCTCTCACCCACTCCTGACATGAGCGTGTTTCCGGGCACACCCCGTGCACACACGTGAACACTGCGGTCAGATTGTTTGCTGACACCTGTCTCATCATCTGGACGAATCATAGATGCATAGAATCTGAGAGGGGCAGGCATAGGGAGGTCATCTGGTCCTCGTCTTTCCAAAGAAACTGAGGCCAAGGGATCCTTCGAAGGTAGTTAGGAGCAGAGCTTACATTTCATGTCACTTCTCCCAGTCCCAGGTTAATGTCACATTGTAAACAACAAATAGCTTAGTTATTTAGGTTTCCACACATTCATTCGTTCCACAGATGTTTATTGATCACCTACTATGTGTCAGGAGCCCTGATGGCACAGTGATTAAGAGCTTGGCTGCTAAGCAACAGGCCAGCGGTTTGAATCCACCAGCCGCTCCTTGGAAACCCTATGGGGCAGTTCTCCTCTGTCCTATAGGGTCGCTATGAGCTGGAATTGACTTGATGGCAATGAGTAGTTAGTTTTACTATTGTGTCAGGGTCTTTGACTTTATCGTTTATTTCCCACTCATCTGACTCCTTTCTACCTCCAACTCTATGGAACAATTCAATTCCACATTCCCTAGGCTAGTAGGTCTTCAGCTTTTGAATAACTAACATTTTTTAATACCTCCCATGTGCCAGGCACTGTGCTGACGTTTCCCTCAGTTACTGATAACAAAAGCCACCATTTATACTGAGCCCTTATAAATGCCTAAATCTGTTAGATGTTATACAGATGCTATCTCATTTAATTCCCAGGAAAATATGTTTAGCTGACTTATCCCTCACACCATGCCAATCATAGTTTTACAGCTAAAGGGGCTTCCAGCTTGATCAGTGTGCTGAGGGGTACTCAGGAAGTAGAAAATAGCGGGCCTGGCCTTCTACTTCTGTCTGTCTGCCATTAAAGCACATGCTTTCCCATATGCTGCCCCTGGTAAGCTATGAGGAGGTGGGACAGGTCAATCCTTCTTGTTCTCTGTTACCTCTCTCTGTCCTTCACCTTCTTGAAAAGGACATCCCAGAATTTTCTGGGGCCTGTTGTTCCTCTAAAGCAGCCCTGGTGGTGCAACAGTCAAGCCCCGTCAGCTGCTAACCAAAAGGTCATCAGTTCAAACCCACCAGCCACTCCATGGAAGAAAGATGTGGCAGTCTGCTTCTGTAAAGATTACAGCCTTGAAAACCCTATGGGGCAATTCTCCGCTGTCCTATAGGGTCGCTATGAGTTAGAATTGACTCGATGGCAGCGGGTATTCTGGTGTCCTTGGGTGTGCAAATGGTTAACACACTTGACTGCTAACTGAAAGGTTGGAGGTTCAAGTCCACCCAGAGGCACCCTGGAAGAAAGGCCTGGCAATCTACTTCCAAAAAAATCAGCCATTGAAAACCCTATGGAGTGCAGTTCAATGCTGACACGCATGGGGTCACTGTGAGTTAAAACTGACTCCATAGCAGCTGGTATTGTTTCTCTTCTCCCTTTCAGTTTTCATTGTTTAGAGATTAGTCTCTATAAATCTAAGCTTACAGCACACAGCCCAGGTCCACTGAGGGCAGAAGACGTTGGATTCAGGCTTCCCTTTACCAGCCTGCTCTGCATTCAGGGGCGTGCTGCCTCACCGACCTGTCTTAGGCATCAGAGGAGCCTCATGTGACTAAATTGCTAGTTGCTTGAGAGTGAAGATGGTGCCACCTTGATGGTAGAGCCTTGGGTGGCTTCCTAGCCCTTGTGGAAATGCAATGCATATCTGTTAAATAGAATTCATCTTGGCGTCTAATGAGAAGTTTGTGATTTAAACCAGCTCATTTCCCACTTACTGCTAAGGCCAGCCCACCTCTGCTGGAGAAAATTCTTGAATCTGTCTTTGCACAGGAGCTCCTGATCAAGTCTTTTCAAGTGCTTCAGGCTGAAAGCTAAGGTCCCCTAAGTTGGACCCAAGGCTGAAATTTTAATTGGGCAAATTCTCATTAGAGACAAAGGGCTGAGGGTTGTGATGGTGGAATTTGATGTCTTTTTATTTTGCTTTCACACCAGTAAAGCCCTTGTTAAGTTTAATGTAATTTTAAAATTGGAACCTGGGAAAGGAGTGAAGCCTCTGGGATTAAAGGTGAGATTTGGATTGGATTTCCAGCCCTCTGCCAGCCAGTCACTTGCTGGCAGGCTTTAGGCCAGTTTCCCCATTCGTATAGGGATTTCTGTGGACATTAAAGGCCCCTGGGGAACCATCCCTTTTCATCTTGTTGCCTGGTTTGTTGAGGATTTTAGGGCACATATGATTTTGAATTAACTCTGCTAACTCTGCCTGAAATTAACACGGGCAATTGCTAGCTGATTGACAAGAATAAAAATGAGGTCTAAAGACTTAAAACATAACTGAATCCTGTATTAATAAAAGAATGCTCAACTCAAATGGACATAGACCACCCATTCTAACACTTCATCAGCTACCGCACTTAGAGGGAGACCATGCAGGGGCAGCTTTAGCTCTGTATTTGGAAAAAGTTAAGTGTACTCTACAAATAAAAGCTACTTTTGTGGCTGTGATTTTTGGTCTTAAATAGAAATGGAACTCCTTTTCAGAGGACATTTCCTTAATCTCTGTCTGCCTCTGATGGTGAGGTGTATAGCTGTGATTTTGGGTCTTAAATAGAAATGGGACTCCTTTTCAGAGGACATTTCCTCAATCTCTGTCTGCTTCTGACAGTGAGATGTGTAGCTAGGCTCAGTAAAGCATTGCTGTCTCTTGTGGTGATGCGACCACAGTTATTAGTCACATTTCATATGCAAGTATGTTCTTTATTTAACTGTGCTGGTATTTTAATGAAGGTGTCATTTACAGTATACTGCAGTGCATTACTGTATTTTACGCAAATAACGCACACCTTCTTTGTTTGTTTGCTGGCCGCACCCTACCCCCCCACCCCCCACAAGGCACCCTCACAAGTGCTGCTGTCTCAGTCCCCTTCCACATGTTGCTGTAAGTTGGCACAGCACGCTTACGAAAATACCTCACGAGGTGAGGGCACAGCTGGTAAACAAACACAGAAGATGCGTGTTATTTGCATAAAAATGTGGTTATCTAACAGTCCTGCCTAATTGTGTTCTGTAGTAATGTGTGGGCTTGAGTGAGAACAAGCAGTAGGGGGACAAGGTTTGGGGAGAGGAAGGGGATGGATCTGAGTTAGGGAAAGGTGCCTCTTCCTTTGGGTGGACACAGCCCCGTGCTGAATGTGTGGCTTAGAGAGGAAGCATGAATGGGTTTCAGCCCCAGCTAACCCCCTTGGCTGGGTGTGCAGGTCACAGCCTGTGTCCCATTACACATTGGCTGTGGTTGAGGATGGAGTCACCAGGGAGAGGCTAAGAGTCTTGAGGGACTTAATCAGAGAAGAGCTCTCTTAAGTGACCTCAGCTTAACCTACTTGCTAATCTCTATTCCTTTTGCAAAACACAATGGCTACTACCTCATCAACCACAGATTCCACTAGCTTGAGACCAGAAGACCTAGATGGAGCCCAGCTACCACCACTGACTGCTCTGACCAGGGTCACAATAGAAGGTGCTGGACAGAGTAGGGGAATACTGTAAAATAAAATTCAAAGAAAAAAAAAAACAAAAACCAGACTTACTAGTCTGATAGAGACTAGTGGGACCCCCAAGACTATGACCCTTAGATACCCTTCAAACTTGGAACTGAACCCACTCCTGGAGATCACCTTAGAGCCAAACAATAGATAGGCCTGTAAAGTGAACAGTAACACATGTGAGGAAGGTGTCCTTCAAAACAATCAACCATAAGAGACCAATAGGGCAGCATTTGCCCAAAAGAAAAGTTCAGAAGACAGGAAGGGGCAGGGAAACTGGGCAAATGAAAAAGGGGAACCCAGAGAGGAAGCAGGGAGAATATTGACACATTGAGAGGATTGCAACGAATGTCAGAAAACAAGCTGTGTATAAATTGCTGAATGGAAAACTAATTTGCTCGGTAAACTTTCACCTAAACTACAATAAAATGTTCAAAAAACCAAAGACAAGCAGCCATCTAAGATACTCCACTGGTCTCACCCTGTCTGGAGCAAGGGAGAAGGAAGAAAACCAAGGACACAAGGGAAAGATAGGACTAATGGACCACAACTACCACAACCTCCACCAGCCTGAGTCCACACAACTAGATGGTGCCCGGCTACCACCACTGACTGCTCTGACAGGGATCACAATAGAGGGTCCCGGACAGAGCTGGAGAAAAACATAGAACAAAATTCTAACTCACAAAAAAAGACCAGACTTATTGGCCTGACAGAGCCTGGAGAAACCCCGAGAGTATGGCCCCCGGACACCCGTTTAGCTCAGTAATGACGTCACTCCTAAGGTTCACCCTTCAGCGAAAGATTAGACAGACCCGTAAAAAAAAAAAAAAAAGAAAAGGGGCACACCAGCCCAGGTGCAAGGACTAGAAGGCAGGAGGGGACAGGAAAGCTGGTAATAGAGAACCCAAGGTCGAGAAGGAAGAGTGTTGACATGTCATGGGGTTGGTAACCAATGTCACAAAACAATATGTGTACTAATTGTTTAATGAGAAGCTAGTTTGTTCTCTAAAGCTTCATCTAAAGTACAATAATTAGAAAACAAAAACCCTAATGGCTACTGCTACTACATGTTCATGTTGCTATTATATTATATGTTGCAGTAATTCTGTTCCTTCTCTTTGGGCTGAATGCTTACCAAGAGTCAGTTGTGACACTCTTAAACCTGTTTGTGCTAGTTATATTTACTATTCTCATTTACTAATTTAATTATTACACAAATGAAACAGATGGGAAAAGAGAGAGATCTAACATTTATTGACATTTATGTGCTAGACACTCTTCTAAATTCTTAAGATGTATTGTCTCCTGTAATTACAGTGTTTCCAAAACTAAGTTGAATGCTTTGAACAAAATTGATGAGTGAGTTGCTAAAAAAGAAGATGCCAATGAATTAGGTTTGAAGAAAATAAAATAAAAAATTGGAAGGAAGCTGAAAACCTTAGAAGGGTTCTGCCTTTAAGTTCTTAATCCACTTGGAAGAAAGCAAAACCAGAAATCTGAGTCAATATATTATGTATGCAAGGAAGACTTTGGGAAATTAATCCATACCTCCAGAAAAGATCTCCAATCTACATCAAAATACCAGTGAATAAAAATACATGTATCTGTTTATTAAAATAAAATGTTTAAGGTTTGCACATATCATTTTCTCTGATTCCCTGCTTTAACATTTTTTTGATTAATGGACCAACTTTTACTGGCCATGATTGTGCTGATAAGTCTTTTACCGGAAGAAAGTTACTGAAGCCAAATCAAATATGAGCCCCAGATGGCCGCTGCCAGTGTGGGCTGCGCCTCAGGAGAGTTGATGAGGCTTATCTAAGGAATGTGTCTGTGAAGTAACCGTTGTGATCTGCAGATCGTGTTTTATTATTGCAAGTTTTATTTTTCCTGGTTATTTGGTTAGATTGGATATTAACATGTCAAATACTCCTAACCTTCAGTGGACTACATCAGCAAAGGCTTTGGAGCCCTGTTTTGGGCATAATAAAATTGACATATAACATCATCACCATTTGGTGCCTGTCACCAGGGAGATTTCTATATTGTTCCAGTGGTCAGATCCCCTGAGGATTGTAAGGGTGACTATGTATATGTAAGTATACACACAAACACACATTCAGTTAAGCAAATATTCATGGAGCCGACTGTTTGCCAGGTGCTGTGCTGTGAGCCATAAAAAACCAACCAAACCCAACCCTTTGCCATCGATTCCAGCTCATAGTGAGACAGAGTAGAACTGCCCCAAAGGGTTTCCAAGGAGTAGCTGGTGGATTCAAACTGTCAACCTTTTGGTTAGCAGCCAAGCTCTTAACCACTGTACAACCAGGGCTCCAATAAGGGCCCAAGGAAACACCCAATGTGATCCTTGTCCTGGAGAAACCTAGGGATGTATCTTAGGGATTCACATATCATTGGCTAGGGCCAGTGGGCTGCTGGAGGCCATTTGAAGGATGAGGACAGCAGGAGAGGATCCCAGTAGAAAAGCAGCTTAGAAGTAGGGTGATAATGAAGAGAAATCATTCAACTAAATGACAGTAATAATTTATAGAGTAATTTACTTCCAAATTGCTTTTATTTATGTTTGTCTGATTTTATTCTCAAAATAACTCTACGAAGTAGCAGGCCACTATGTTGCCAACCCACAGTTGAGGACACAGAGAAGGAAGGTGACTTGTCCCAGTAGTGTGGACCCAGAGCCCCTACAAGGCTTCCTGGTATCCAGATGCTCACACCATCAGGCAGCTTGTCATCTTCCTGGCACATTCACTCACCCACCCACCACCTTGATGTTGTTGTTGTTGTTAGGTGCTATTGAGTCAGTTCCGGCTCATAGCAACCCCATGTACAACAGAACAAAACACTGCCCGGTCCTGCGCCATCCTCACAATCGTCATTATGCTTGAGCCCATTGTTGCAGCCACTGTGTCAGTCCATCTTATTGAGAGTCTTCTCTCTTTCACTGATCCTCTGCTTTACCAAGCATGATGTCCTTCTCCAGGGACTGATCCCTCCTGGCAACATGTCCAAACTGTGTAAGACATAGTCTTGCCATGCTTGCCTCTAAGGAACATTCTGGCTGTACATCTTGCAAGACAGAAAAGATCTACCACGTGAGAGACACTACTTGAAACTCATACCATAAAGGCCCAGGTTAGGCTGCCTTATTGTCTCTCTTTTTTAATAAGACACAACTACTGCCAATGTATTAAGTATAGAGGCCCCACAGACTTCTGTGATTGGCCCAAGTCTCGCTCATGCAGCTCCACATGGCAAGTGGGTGTGTGCTGAGGCATGCCTGTTCCCCTGGCACCAGGCTTGGGATTCTTGCCTTCCAGCCCTGTGGCCTGTGGCTGAGGCAGCCCCCTCATCCAATGCCTTCTGAACTGTTCAGGGAAATATTTTTGGCTTACACGTTCTGCCCAAGCCTGGGCAAGCTCTGCTGGGCCCTAGAATAGATCTGGTCTCTCTACCATTTAATAGGGAGAGGCTAAGAGATTGAAGGACTTCATCAGAGAAGAGCTCTCTAAGAGGTATGATAAACCACATAGGGAAGGGCCCTTAGAGCCTGCTTGTACGAGGGGTCTAGAAGTATCCCTCTCTGCTCCCCCAACTCAAAACGAAACAAAAATGTGTGGGTGTTGATAAAAAGTCAGTACGTGCTATTTAGTGGTTTGTTCCTACACAGGGACACTGTGGAAGATACAAACAACCACAAGGGAAGGATATGTTACCTTTTCTTTTTGGTCCATTTATTTATTCAACAGATATTTATTTAGCACCTATTAAGTGCTGGGTGGTATACCATAAAAGCAAAAACAGCCAAACCTGTTGCCATCAAGTCGATGCCGACTCATAGCAACCCTATAGGACAGAGTAGAACTGCCCGCTAGGGTTTCCAAGGAGCAGCTGGTGATTTGAACTGCTGACATTTTGGTTAGCAGCTGAGCGCTTAACCACTCTGCCGCCAGAGCTCCTGGGTATTATACTAACCACCCCCCTGCAAAAAAAAAAACAAATAACAACAACAACAAAAAAAAAAAAACATTGCTATCGAGTCGATTCCAACTCATAACGACCCTATAGGACAGAGTAGAACTGCCCTATTAGGGTTTCCAAGGAGCAGCTGATGGATTCAAACTGCTGACCTTTTGGTTAGCAGCTGAGCTCTTAACCACTGTGCCACCGGAGCTCCAGGGTGGTAGACTAGGTATTGGGGTTTAGTTTGCAACAGTTATGGCCCTGCCCTTGCAGACTTCACAGTCTGCTGGAGGGATACAGACAAGTAAGTGGGTAACTATAGTAGAGCATGGAGCGTGCTCTGGGTGCACACAGAAGCGTGGCAGCTGTGCACGGGTATGCAGGGTGTGGCTAAGGGCTCTTGGTTGAAGGCGTTAGTGGAAGCTGATATCCATATCCCTCCATTCATGTACGTGCTGCCTGGAGGAAGGGGTGCCTTTTTGTGATCCATAGAAAGGCCCACTAAGGCCAGCAGCGACCCTGATTGGCAAGGCTCCTAACCTAGATTTAGGGTGAAAGGGAAAGCTTTCTGGAAGGAAGCATCTGAATTGAGGCTTGATAGATGACTAGGAATTAGCCAGACAAGGGGAGTCGAGGAGAGCTGGGAAAGAGCATTCCAGCCAGAATCAGAGTTGCCAACACTGGAGGTAGTGTTTAGTGTGTGTTCTGGACATTGCTCTGAGTACTTTAACATATTAATTCTTCTTAGAGAAAGTAGTGCGTGGGACAGTACGGAAATGCAAGGAAACACGGCATTTTTGGGAATCTGAGATGAGTTCATTGTGAGTGGAGCATGAAGATCAAAGAAGGAGACTAGTGAAGGCTATAATAATAATAATAGCTAATTAAACACTTAAATCACCTTTGCTAAGTGCTAGGCAACCTTCCACATACTCAGCACATGTTAACTCTTTTAATTCTCACGACAACTGTGTGAGGTAGGCGCTGTCATTATACTCATTTTACAGATGAGGAGAATGAGGCACAGGATTCTGTAACTTGTCCAAGGCCAAGCTGCCTATGAGGAGACGCAGGACTTGCACTCACTCCAGCTGCAGACCAGGGTTTTAATTCCCATCCTGCTCTCTGGGGAGAGCTTGAGCTAGAGATGGGCCTCTAACGATTGAGTAGGCAGAGAGAAGGGAAGGCCATCCGGATGGAGTGACAGGACTGGAAGATAAGCACTGCAGCTCTGTGAACAAGGAGAGACTGGCTACGTGGCGATATCTGGTGCCATCTTTCGTCTTGCTTTTCCAGCAGCCCTGGGAAAGTGAAAATGCTTCCTCATAAATTCTCTCTCTTATTCCTAACCACACCTGATGAAATTGAATGTATTATTTCCATTACAGCAATAAAAATGTGAGGCTCAGAGAGAGTAATTAACATTTCCTGTTAAAAAAGTAGATCTACAAGTTTCCTTACTTTGGAAACTCATTTGTTCTTTTGTTCATTCATTCATTCCTTCCTTCAACTTATATGTATTGAGCATCTCCTATGTGCCAGATACTCTGCTAGGTTTGAGAGAGAGAGAGTCGTGAACAAGGCACACACCCTGACCTCAAGTGGATGGGGATAAGGTCAGGGTGGGGGTTTTAAAGCACATCTGCAAATTCTTTCACATTCATCGCACTGAAAGATGGGGATCTGTGTCTTAGTCATCTAGTGCTGCTATAACAGAAATACCACAAGTGGATGCCTTTAACAAAGAGAAATTTATTCACTCACAGTCTAGTAGGCTAAGAGTCTGAATTCAGCTCTAGGGGAAGGCTTTCTCTCTCTGTTGGCCCTGGAGGAAGGTCCTTGTCGTCAGTCTTCCCTTGGTTGAGGAATTTCTCAGTGCAGGGACCCTGGGTCCAAAGGATGCACTATACTCCCAGTGCTGCTTTCTTGGTGGTATGAGGTCCCCATGTCTCTCTGCTTACGTCTCTCTTTTATGTCTCAAAAGAGATTGGCTTAAGACACAACCCAGTCTTGTAGATTGAGTCCTACCTCATCAACATAACTGCTGCTAATCCCATCTCATTAACGTCATAGAGATAGGATTTACAACACATAGGAAAATCACATCAGATGACAAAATGGTGGAGAATCACACAATACTGGGAATCATGGCATAGCTAAGTTGACAGATATTTTGGGGGGACATGATTCAATCCACGACAGTTTGTGACTACTGCCTTTGAATCTGGGCTGATCTTAGTGACTTGCTTATATCCAATAGATTGCAGTGGGCTTATGAGGCTGTGAGACTGCTGAGGCTAGGTCCAAGAAGCCGGGCGACTTCCAGTCACTCTGAGGGGATGCCAGGTGCCAAGGAAGAAGTCTGACTAGCCTGAGACAGCCTTGCTGGAGAGGCCACGTGTGGGCACTCTGGTTGACAGCTCCAGCTGAGCTCTCAGGCCAAAGCCAGCATCACATGCCAGCATGTGAGTGAGCCGTCTTACGCCCAGCCCTATCAAGCTTCAGATGACAGCAGCTTTAGCCAACATGTTACTGTAACTCATGAGAGACCCCAGGCAGGAACTGCTCAGCCGAGTCTCTCCCAGATTCCCAACACTCATAATTGTGAGCAAAATAAACTGGTTGTTACATTATAAACGTTGTGATTTAGTACACACAAAGAGTAGCTGGAATAGTCAGCCTCCAAGAACTGAGGGGAGCAGCACCTCAGGGGACCCAGTGGAGAAAGGGCTCAGATCATGAGAGAAGAAATTGTTTAGGTCTTCTGTGTCCATACTGAGCATAAAACCTCCAGCTCTGTGTCAGGATAAATTGAATCAGGTTTTATTGCCAATTGGTCTTGGGGGCAGGGGGGTGGGGCAAGCAAAAGTAGAAAAGAAAATATGAGCAATTTAAAATAAAGAGAAATGTATTTTACACGCAGCTTTGGGTTTGAGCTTGCATAACCCACCGCCCCTCAACACATACACGTGTGTACACACACCCCCGCACACAGCAGGCAGTGCAGGAGCCTGATTAAACAAGACTTTACGATCCTCACTTATGGAACCTGCTGTTCTCAGTCTTTAAGCTGGTAATGAATAGTGCTGTCTGCTTTAGGCTTGACATCCTGAGTAAACTGTTTGCAAAAGTCTCTGCAGTGCCTTTGCTTCAGGCTTGTCCGTTGAGTGGATGTGGTGGCAGAACAGGGGATTAAAATGGGGGAGGAGGGATAAGAGAAGTAACTACCACTCGTCTGCCTGTTTATTGTACTGTGCTGGTTTGCGTGTTGCTATGATTCTGGAAGTTAAGCCACCAGTATTTCAAATATCAGCAGGGTCATCCATGCTGGACAGGTTTCAGCAGAGCTTCCAGACTGAGAAGAAAGGCCTGGGGATGTAGTTCTGAAAATTAGCCAGTGAAAACCATATGGATCACAAGAGAATATTGTTCAATATAGTGCTGGAAGATGAGCTCAAACATCCCAACAATCCTGAAGATGGTGCAGGACCAGGCACTTTTGTTCTGTTATACATAGGATTGCCATGAGTAGGCACTGACTTGACGGCAACTAGCAACAAGAGGAGTAAGGGTTAAGTCTGGAAGAGAAAAGGATGCTGGCCCCATCTCTTTCTTCTTCACCTTCCTCAAGGTCCCATCAGGCACTGGGCTAGTTGAGAGAGAGGAGAAGCAAAAGAGGTAGGTGACTGTCTTAGTTATCTAGTGCTGCTTTAACAGAAATACCACAAGTAGATGGCTTTCACAAAGAGAAATTTATTCTTTCAAGGTCTAGGGGGCTACAAGTCCAAATTCAGGTCAGGGGAAGGCTTTCTCTCTCTGTCGGCTCTGGAGGAAGGTCCTTGTCATCAGTCTTTCTCTGGACTAGGAGCTTCTCAGTGCATGGACCCTGGGTCCAAAGGACGCACTCTGCTTCTGGCCCTAGTTTCTTGGTGGTATGAGGTCCCCCTGTCTCTCTGCTCGCTTCTCTCTTTTATATCTCAAAAGAGATTGACTTAAAACACAACCTAATTTTGTAGATTGAGTCCTGCTTCGTTAACATAACTGCTGCTAATCCCACCTCATTAGCATCATAGAGATAGGATTTACAACACATAGGACAATCACATCAGATGACAAAATGGTGGAGAATCACACAAACTGGGAATCATGGCCTAGCCAAGTTGAAAGATGTTTTTTGGAGACACAATTCAATCCATGACAGTGATGGTGAGGACAATGGACACGGGCACTGGTGTGAAAACATTTCCTGTCAGAAACCAAGAGATTGACTTTCTACGTCTGCATCTCACCTTTTGCTTTCCCTCTTTGCAGTGGATATGCATGAAGGAAGCCTACCTTTTGCATTGCAGAAGAAAGCAGGGAGGAGAGATGATGGTGATTAATAGTGTGTCCCAACTATTGCCCACACCCTGTTGGGGAAGAGAGAGGGGAGTGCAAAGTCTCTTCTCAGATGAAGGGTTTGTGTAATAGAACACCAGCTGCTTTCTTTCATGAGAATTGTCTATGGCTAGCTCTTGGGATTACTTCTGAGAGAAAGAGAGTTCCTGGTAAATTTTCCTCCTTAATTAACATTTCTAATTTTTAGTCAGTTTGAAATTAAAATGCTTTACCCCTGGGCTGTTCAAGGTGTTAGCTGTCTGTTCATTCATGCAGGGGCCCACAGAAGCAATTTTCAACCTCATTTAACCTGCAAAACAGCTGTTGTAAGAACTGGTGAAGGATCTTCTTTCCCCACAAGGGGGCCTGAGTGGCAGAAACTTGATTAGCATTTAGTGTTTGTCTTGCTTGGGCCTGCAGTGTGGCCTGTGGTTTAACTGAGGTGAGTGTCCCAGTGTCCCATTAAGAGGTGACTTTCCTCATATCAGAGCTCTGTCTGGATTTTCAAAGACACCATATCATTGGCACCGTATTACTTCTAAGTTGGAGACCAGCCCTGCTGGGTTAATCGTCCCTGGAAAGGTTTTCACCTGCTCAGAAAGTTGAATTTGTTTATATCACTGAAGTTGAGGGAGTGTGGGTGGCGTGGAGGACAGAAAGGATCCAGCTTGGTGAGGTGGGGTCTATTCAAGGAGCATCTGGATCCCAAGACTGCTGGACGGATGCTGGGAGCTGTGTCCCCCTCTCTGCTGAGGCAAGGTCCCTGCTGAGGTCAACAGTTGATTCCCATCCTCTTTTATGAGACACATGCTCAGTGACTGTTCCCTTGAATCAGTCTTTGTCACCATCTTGTTAAACTCCTCAAGAATAAAACCTGTGCACAATTTAATGACTGTGTGGCTTTGAATGGAGCCCTGGTGGCGCAGTGGTTAAGTGATAATGACTGCTAACGAAAAGGTTGTCAGTTCAAATCCACCAGCTGCTCCTTGAAAACCCTATGGGGTAGTTCTACTCTGTCCTCTAGGGTCACTATGTGGCTTTGAATAAACTGTCATAGAATTGTATTTCTTTGCAATTGGAGGAGAACTAGAGATAATTTAGTTCAGCCCCTGCATTTTACAGATAAGGAATTTGGTGCTTGAGTGGTTAAGTGCTCTGCTCTAGGTCAAACGACTAGCTGGTGACAGGACTAGGAGAAGAACCCAGCTTTCCTGGCTTTCAGATCAGTATTATTTCTACTGCATCATTAGCCAAAAACAGTTCCTGCAAATTGATTTAAACTAGGGTTTTCAAACCTTGGCACTATGGACATTTTGGGCTAGATAATTCTTTGTTGTAGGGTGGTCTGACCTGTGCACTGTTGGATGCTGAGCAGCATGCTTAGCCGCTGCACACTAGATGCTAGGAGCAACCCTTTCCCCACCCAGTCGTGACAAACAAAAATGTTTCCAGATAGTGCCAAATGTTTCATGGCGGGGGCAAATTTGCCCTCAGTTGAGGACTGTTGATTTAAACTTAGTGTGTCTTGAAAGAAGAAACACCTATGTTAACTCCTTCTAGGAGCGTATGAGTATATATGAACTTGAGTAACAGTCAGAGATATGAGAAGACATCCTGTTTCCTGATTAACTGTAACTAGACAGGGTTACAGGGGCTTATACGAAGACCATAACTGCTTTTTCTTTTATTTAAATTCTTAGATTGTAATGTTACCGTGGCAGTGGAGGAGAAAAAGGTGAGGTGAGGGATGGTTAGAGGAAACCAGTAGGGTGTTTTGCTTTTAGTGTAAGGGAGGCAATTGCTATAGATATTGCTGTCTAAAGGACTTGCATCTAGAATATTTGAAGAGCTCTCCAAATTCAACAATAAGAAAAACAAGCCAGTCTAAAAAATGGGAAAAGATCTGCATAGTCTTCACCAAAGATATACAGATGGAAAATAAGCACATGAAAAGATGCTCAACATCATTAGTCATTAGGGAAATTCAAATTAAAACTATAATGAAATACCACTCTACAACTGCAAAAGTGGATAAAATTTAAAAGACTGACCATACAAAGTGTTGATGAGGATGTGGAGGAAGTGGAACTCTCACATATTGCTGGTGGGAATATAAAATAGTACAGTCACTTTGGAAACAGTTTGGAAGTTTCTTAAAACGTTAAACATACACCTCCCATATGATCCAACTATTCCAATTCTAGGTATTTACCTAAAAGAAATGAAAGCATATGTCTATGAAAGACTTATATGTGAATGTTTATAGCAGTTTTATTTCTAATAATTTGAACTAGAAACAACCCAGGTGTCCATCAGCAATTACTTTTTAGACATTGCTGTGTGAATGAGACATTTTCAAATTCTGTTAACTAATCAGGTTTGGTAGAGAAATGGGTCAGATAGAGAGTATCTGTTTAGGTCCCAATACAGGCTCAATTCTTGGGTGTGTCTGAATGTCATTAGAGTAATTGAAAAACATTTGTTATTTTTAGCAGAGGAGTTTGGGCTATTACTAGTGATCCTTTTCTGTAAACCCCGGGTGGGCTGTTTTCATGATGATAGGTGATGGTAGAATAAGGTTAATGTTTTTCCTTAAACTGAAAAGTTTAAAAGAACATAACTAGCTTCAACCACTAGCTTTGTTAAAGCTTTTTATTTATACCAACTTTAAGACATTTGGCGAGTAAAGGTGTAATTGGTCACTGTGACCTCTCTTAAAGATGGCAGGCCATATGCCCTTGTGGCTCAAATTCTTCCCACCAAGTCAAGAGTATGATGTCTGGGAAGCCAAGAAAGGAAGTGTTTCAGGGGAGGACGGAGTGATCAACTTGTGCCCCAGATATAGCTGAGATTTATGAAATGTGTGTAGGTTGGTTGATATTTGCTTTAAAATCCATTTTTAAATTTTTTTTTGAACTCCTGATATTTGCTGGGCATAGAGATACACACAAGAAACAAGACACGGTCCAGTTCTGTCTTAAGATCTTATAGTTCAGTGAGGAGAAAGATAAATAACTGCATAAAGACAGCATAGAAGGATGCACGCTGTGATGGAGATGGTCATTGGATGCTACCAGGAGAAAACACAGGCTAGATTCCTAACAAAAGTGAGGTGGGAGTTGGTCAGGTAATGCCTCTTACAGACGGGGCATCTATGTGCCTCCTATGTGTCTTGGCTCTGTGCTGGGTATTAGGGCATGAATGCATAGAAATACTAGGAAAAGTTTTAATTCTTGTTCATAAAGAGATTTTAGTCTAGCTGAGGAGTTATGGATAATAAAATATAACTAATATGCCCATGTGTTGATAATGGAGTGATATGGTGGAAGTAATACTGCAGTGAGGGTCAGGGGACATTGGTTCTGGCTTGGGATCTGCCCCTACTTGGCTCTGTGATCCTGGGCAACTCACTTACTAGGTCTCTTGGCCCCACTTTTTTTTTTTTTAAACTCTAAAATTAGAAGCCTGGATGACAGGTACAGGCAGTCCCTGGTTTATAAGCTTCAGACTTACATATAACCTGTAGTTACGAACCAACCCCTGTAAAGCCTATTGTATTAAAAATTCAAGGTACATACAATGATTCATAATGACAAATGGTTGCTACTTTGGGCGCATGACAAAACATTATTATTATCACTGTATTATTATATTAAAGATGTTTTAGTGTATCTGGAAGTGTTTTGTAATGTTTTTATGCATATAAAGGTACACTATATACTAAGACAAACATGTGACTAACTGACGTTAGATACTAACTGTACCTTACTGTTTCAACTTACATACAAATTCGACTTAAAGACAGATTTAGGAATGGAACTTGTTCGTAATCCGGGGACTGCCTGTATATGTTGCGTCGGATCCATTCGAGCTCTCCTTTTCTGTGCTTTGAGTGTGTCCAGGAGAGGTCTAGACAGGAATGAGCATGGCTAGTCTGTACTCGTTGGAGAGATCTGCCTCACTGAAGCAGAGATGTTGTTCAATGGGATTCATTATTAAGTTGGGAAAAAGTATGCGAGTCAGAGATTTTTAAAACTGGAAGTCATTTTGTGAGAGTCATGTGAAAGGTAGAGCAAAGTGTGAATCTCGCCAGCTGGGACCAAGGGCATTAGCTATTCCATTGGCTGCTATCCTTCAATAACTACTTTTTGATTGTCTGGTCTTGGATAGGGCCTGGATTACTGATTATTATCAAGAGGGACCTATGCATAAGAGCTAAAACTCCTAACATGTTTTGTATTGTCCTGGTTCCTTCACTCCTGGTATATATGATCAGCCAATGCCACCAGTTCCAGGATTGGAAAGGCATTTGCTCTCCTTGCCTCTCTCTTTTAATCTCTTGTGTCTGATCTTTCAAGACAGATGCTTCTGATTTAGGATTATCCCAACAATGCACAGCAGTGTTATTTGAAAGAAAAACATAAATAAGGAAATTCTGCAGAACCAGAGGGACTACGTTGAATTTTCTTTTCTTTGTGCTATCCGGTAGCACCTGAATGCCTCCTTTGTTTGACTCCTGGCTTGCCCAGGGTTGAGTAACCTTTCCTGGAGCAAACATGGAGTACTACATAACCTGCCCGACAGCTTTGTGAGTGCTTTCTTTATGAGATGGGTTTCAAACTTTTTGTTGTCTATGTAAAGGGCATGAAAGAAGTTGAAGAGTCTTTCAAGACTGGGGTAGCAGCAGTATAATTTCTACACTTTCTTCATCTGTTTCCAGACCCCAGGTCTTTCCCAATTCCCTAACTTACATGCACCAGGTTTGACAATATACCTGCCAGATTCATTCCTTGCTTTTACCCAAATAGTGCCCACTATCAGCTTTTCTACCCCAACACTTCAAAGAACTCCTTCTACAACTTCAGCATCTTTACTCCCAACTGAAATGTAACTTCCCAAGACTTTGGAGGAAAAGATAGGTCTAATTGTCAAACTTGGTGTCTAGATTAATAAAATAATCAGAAAGCTGTGGGGACATATTCCATCTTTTCACCTGTAATTTTAATGTCACAGCGATTGGTTGGATACCACCAACAGAAAGCTGGATGACACAAAAAGATTTATTGCAATTCTGCCTGGAGTAATCAAAGTCAACAAAGCCTTTTGCTAATATAGATGTGGCACTTTAGGCAACCAGCACCATGGTGCTTGACAAGAAATGATAGGCACTCAAAGTGTAACTCCTTGAAAAGGCATTTTATTATCTCTATGGAATAAAAGGCATAATTGATGCTCAGGCAGGCTAAGTGCCTAAGATTATGCAAATAATAAGTGATGAGACTGACCTCCAAATTCTGGTCTTCTGACTGTTGCCAAGTCCACTACGTCTTCCATGACCTCACATGCCTTTCTTAGTATTTGTTAGTAATGAAACTTTTCTAATCTCACCCATAATCTGCACTCATTAAATTTTTGTTTTAATTAACACTTGGGTAGTGGGTATAGTGGGTATTGTGAGATAGTAGCAAAAATCAAAGTAACTTCTAATAGGCTCCTTTCTCTTTTACTTAAAAACGGTTTTCAGCAGGGAAGGAGAGAGGGGGAAGACAGCGTACATTAGACTTACTGGCCCTGCAGGTTCAGGGGTGATAGCCTGGACCACATCAGTGGCCCTCATAACCTAGTATTTTCTCTAGAGGTCCCAGATAACAGGGACCCAACAAACAGTTGGAGGTCATTCCTTTGTGCCACCTTACTCACCCCATCTCCACCAACACAAATAACAACAAACCATAAACACTCATTGCCCTACTTCATTTCCTTTGGAGATGGGAGGTTTTGTTATGTACACCATTGAAGTCTTCAGGAGACCCAGCTCCATTTTTTTTTTTTTTCCCCTTCATCTTGACTTAAATCCAACCCCTCTTGTTTTCTTCTCCATCAAACCATACTCCCCCTTTCTTTCTGTCAAGGGGTGATGGACAATAGATGGTAGCAACAGTTTCTATGGTAACAGCATCTGAGTCATCTCCGTGGAAACCTGCATAAAGGCCTTCCATCTCCAGACCAGCTCAGTGCAACATTGAAGGCCTTTGTTCCCTTGAATGTATCAGCATGGGGGACCAAGCACTCCAGGCTTTGGCCACTGGAGTTTCCTTTGGCTCCTGATGCCCATGGCACTTTGGATGTCGACTTGGATTCTACCAAAGGTGGGGGAATGGCAGGACCTGGGGTGCTTTTCTCAACCTAGCCCATGACCAGAATGCATTGTCCCTGGTCCAGCCCCAGATACCCTGCAGATTCAGCCAATAGGCCTCTTGCTTCTTTAAATGCCCAGATGACTCAATCAGGCTCCCACAGTGACCAGCAATGGATCAGAATAAAGCAATCCTGCATCTGAACACGGATGAGCTGGGTGTTTTGGCGCAGTCATGAAGGGGAATCCTGAAATAGATCACTGTGGGGCAGATTCTAAGAGTCCTTTTTCTCATGGTTTTCTTAAAATGCAGCAATTTTGTTACTTAAATGAAAACAGAATGGTTTCTAGCAGCTAAGGGGATTAATTCTCTTGTCATCATCCACCAAGTAAGAATCACAAACATTTCCTTTGTGCTTGATATTTTACAGAGCATTTTCACATACATGAGCTCAATTAATCATTTATTCAATTATTCAACATGTTAATTTGAAGCCTACTATGTGCCACACGAAGCCCTGGTGGCTCAGTGGGTAAGCCTTAGGCTGCTAACCAAAAGGTCGGCAGTTCAAATCCACCAGCTGCTCCTTGGAAACCCGAGGGGGCAGTTCTACTGTGTCCTGTAGGGACACTATGAGTTGGAATCTGCTCAACAGCAACGAGTTTGTTTTGATTTTTTGGTTTACGTGCCATGTAGTGTGTTGGAATTTGGGATGCAGTTGTTGTTGCTTGCCATCGAGTTATTCTGACTCATGGCGACCCCAAGTGGTGAGAAAAAAACAGACATAGTCCCTGCCCCTAATGAAGTTTCTAGATGAGTAAGAGAAACGGGTACTACTTAGATAATTATACATGAGTATAAAAATTCAAGCAAGATGTGCTCTAAAAGGAGAGAGTCCATGGTATGATTAGTGTGCGTAATAGGAGGATTTGACCCATGGGGGACATCTTCCCTGAAGAAGTGATATGGTACCGACACCTGAAGGATGAGTCGCAGTCAACAGGGGCTTTTACAGATGGGAGGCGAAGACTCAGAGGGTAAAGAGACTTCCCGGTGGTCACTCAAATTGCTGAATGACAGAGCAGGGATGTGAACTCAGGACTTGGGCAGTCAAATCCCATGCCCCTTGCTCTGACGGTCAGAGCATGGTCTAGAGGCGGTCTTAGGCCAGATAGCCAAGAGAGTGTTCTCCCATTTTCCTTTTCAGTGCCAGTGTTGCCACTCAGAGAAGCCCTGCCCAGCTTCACCGCCCATTCACCCAGGGGATGATTCTGGCAATTTTCTGTTTATACAGACAGTCCCCTCCAAGGTGTTAACTGATCATTGAAGTTAGCCTTCCACGGAATGTTGACCTTTAAATACAGGACTCTAAGAGGCTCAAAGTTTGAAGCTACAACGATAGCTTTGTGGATGAGAATCAGCATAAAACCAATTCCCAGGAGGCAGAGATTAATCATATCCCTGTTTTCCCATTTCATCATATCTGACACCAGCCACCCATATGGCACTCTGTCTCTCTGACCCTAGCCACCCAGGGCTAGTTCAGACCTGACAAGTTAAGAGGACATCATCCTTGGGTTCATTAATTCACTGGAATGGCTCACAAAACTCATGGAAGATATTGTACTTACGACTACTGGTTTTATTATAGTAAAAGGATTAAAATCAGGATCATCATAAGGAAGAGATGCACAGGCGAGGTCTGGGAAAGTTCCCAACATGGAGCTGCTGTGTCTCAAAGAGGGCAAGGCACCCTCCCTCTGCTGACCAGGAAGCTCTCTGAGCCTCTGTGTTCAGGGCTTTTATTGGCCAGTCCTGCGTGATAGCCTAAATCCTGCCTCCTGAGACGAGTTGATATTTACCTCCCAGGTGAGTCTTTTCTGGTCTGGTCAGCCCCCACTCACAGTGCAAACCCTAAAGTGTGGCCTGGAAGTCCCACAATTACTCCAAGGGTTATTTCTCCACAGCCAAGGACAAAGGCCACTTTACTTAGGGTAATACTAGGTCTTTTACCACACAGAAATAACAACAACAAAAAAAGGGTGGGGTGGATTAAAAAAGAATTCCCGCTGGTGGCATATGGGCCCTAAGACAGAGATGGCCTTTGCAGACATTCAGGAACAAAGCAGCATCGATTGGTGCCAGGCAGTTTCATTTCATTCATAGCTCTGGGGTCCTTCTGACTTCCCTGTAGTTACCTCCCTGTTGTGAAAGGGCAAGGAAAGGGTTGCTGCCTCCCCTTTGGAGGGATGGGAAGCCCTCCATGGCCCTTGAGACTGAGAGTTAGGCAGGGTTGGTTTCACTTGGGTGAAATACACCTCCATTGTGCCTTGGGTGAAATGCAGGCTGAGGTGTCTGCTGTTTGCGCAGCCCTGATGGCGATGCAGAGGACTCCACTATTTGGACAACTGCCTACTTGCTACATTTTTATAAAACCAAAAGTTTAAATGCAGCTGATTTCACCCCCTGCATGTGAAGAGCATGTAAAGCCCCAGTCCAGGTCCACCTGTAACTACCTGTAACTTGAGTTGTTCCTCCCTCTCTCTCTGCGTCTGTAAACCCTAGCTCTGGAATCCAGATACCAGTAGCAATCAAAGAACTTTTTCCTGAGCTTTTGTAACTCCAAAGCTGACCCTTTTCCTGCACTGGCTTCCCAGACACCTCATAGCTATGTCTGTTCCCTTCATCCCAGGATCACCTACTGCTTTAGTCAAACCCTATGAAAATCCCATTGCCAGGGTAGCCTGCTTGTCATACTGCCAGAGAAGGTGATTTTGGATACTTCAGGGCCCTCTTTCCTGTTTTTGTTTTTTTTTTCCTGTAGTGTCCCAGTAGTCACAAAAATACCCATTTTTCTGTAAGTCCATTAGCTCTGCTAATGCACTTGGCTGAGGAATTGTGTGAATACAGGTAGTCGGAGTAAAACAATATGGTGCCGTGTCATCTTTAACGCAGGCAATTCTGCTCTCCTATTAGGCTCTCCCAGCTCAGGTTCTGCCACGTCTGCAACATCTTCCCAGAGTTCTGCGAACTCCCATAGCCTTTGCTCCCCATGCCTTTCCCTTGGCACCTTTACCTTGCGCTTATGAGTTAGCTTTTTCCTGTGTCCTTGTCCTGTTCCTCCAGATAGAACTTCACACTCCTGTGTGCAAGGATCATGTTTTCTCATGTCTTGGTTTCCCCTATAGCTGTGCAGTTCAGTATGGTAGCTACTAGCCACATGTGGCAATTTACATTTAAATTAATTAAAATGAAATAACAAATTAAGTCCTCAGTTGCACTAGCCACATTTCCAGTGCTCAGTAACCATTTTTCAAGGGGCCAGTGGCTATTGTATTGGACACAGATACGGAACATTTCCATTATCAGAGAAAGTTCTATTGGACAATGCTGCTCAGTGGCGCCTTTGTACATTCCAGGCACCTAGTTGGCCCCCGAACAAGTATCTACTGACCGAGCCCTCAAATTAACAAGACCTGTTTTTCAGGGGTGAAGCTGAGGTAGTTACAGATGTGGAAGAAAACAGGTACTTTGACCTATCAACCATTATAAGTTGACAGAGACAAACTATTAAAAGAAAACTTCGCACCTGTAGAAAACCAAAAATAACAAGGTCACCGTGTCTAGTTCTGGTCAACAACATAAGTGAAACCAGTTTTCCCCACAGTCCTGGATTTCCTAACTAAAGCAGTTTCATCCTTGACACTTGTGATAATGAGATCTGGAGAAATGTCACTAGCTTTATCAATATGATAATCTTGTGAGAAAGTCACAGTTTTCCCACCACAAACAGACTGACATATACTTGGTAAACTTAGTGATCTCGTGGTTTTATTCTTTTAAATATCTGTTGGTTTTTATTTGCCAAGGCACTTTTTTTCTGTAATTGTTTTTGTTGACACAGACAAGTAGTTTAGCTGAAGATTTATCTTTTTTTTTTTTTTTTTTACTTTTTAAAATTTTTTGTTAAATAAGAAAGCACTCCTATGGCGCACTTGTATATGCATATTGAATTTTAGATATATATGTCCTCTGAAGTTGTTTTTTTTTTATTGTTGTGCTTTAAGTGAAAGTCTACGATTCAAGTTAGTCTCGCATACAAAAATCTATATATACATTGTTATGTGACCCTAGTTGCTTTCCCTATACTGTGACAACACACTCCTCCTTTCCACCCTGGATTTCCCGTGTCCATTCAGCCAGATCCTGACCCTCTCTGCCTTCTCATCTTGCCTCTGGACAGGAACTGCCCATTTAGTCTCATGTATCTACTTGAGCTAAGAAACACACTCTTCACGAGTATCATTTTATGTCCCATAGTCCAGTCTAATCTTTATCTGAAGAGTTGGCCTCAGGAATGGTTTTAGTTTTGGGTTAACATAGAGTCCAGGGGCCGTGTCTTCCAGGGTCCCTCCAGTCTCAATCAAACCATTAAGTCTGGTCTTTTTACTAGAATCTGAGTTCTGCACCCTACTTTTCTCCTGCTCTGTCCGGGACTCTCTGTTGTGTTCCCTGTCAGGGCAGTCATTGGTGGTAGCCAGGTACCATCTGGTTCTTCTGGTCTCAGACTGATGAAGTGTCTGGTTTATGTGGCCCTTTCTGTCTCTTGGGTTAACGCTTTCCTTGTTCTTCATTCTCTTTTGCTCCAGGTATGTTGGGACCAATTGATGCATCTTAGATGGCCGCTCCCTAGCTTTTAAGACCCCAGCCGTCACTCACCAAAGTGGGATGCAGAACGTTTTCTTAATAAATTTTGTTATGCCAGTTGACCTAGATGTCCCCTGAAACCATGGTCCCGAGACCCCTGCCCCTGCTGCTCTGTCCCTTGAAGTGTTTGGTTGTATTCAGGAAACTTCTTAGCTTTGGTTTAGTCCTGTTATGTGGACTTCCCCTGTAGTGTGTACTGTCCTTCCCTTCACCTAAGGTAATTCTTGTCTACTATCTAGCTAGTGAATACCGCTCTCCTTCTCTCTCCACCCTTGTAACCATCAAAGAACGTTTTCTTCTGTGTTTAAACCTTTTCTTGAGTTCTTATAACAGTGGTCTTATACAATATTGGTCCTTTTGCGACTGACTAAATTCACTCAGCATAATGCCTTCCAGATTCCTCCATGTTATAAGATGTTTCACAGATTCATCATCGTTCTTTATCATTGCATAGTATTCCACTGTATGAATATACCATAGTTTGTTTAACCATTCGTCCGTTGATGGGCACCTAGGTTGTTTCCATCTTTTTGCTATTGTGAACAGTGCTGCAGTGAACATAGGTGTGCATATATCTATTTGTGTGATGGGTGTTATTTGTCTAGGATATATTCCAAGGAGTGGGATTGCTGGATCATATGGTACTTCTATTTCTAGCTTTCTAAGGAAGTGCCAAATCGATTTCCAAAGTGGTTGTAAGATTTATCTTTTTTAATGCATGAATCCAGAAAGTAAGAAGCAGTCATATCTCATAACAGTGAAATGATAATTACTGTCGTGGAGAGATAATGCCAGCTCCTATGGAGGCTCCTTAGTGGATGGGGAGGAAAAGGAAGAGAGAATTCATGGTACCTGGAGCTATGTGGGGCCTTGTTGGTGCAGTGGTTAAGAGCTTGGCTGCTAGCCAAAAGGTCAACAGGTCAAATCTACCAGCTGCTCTTTGGAAACCCTATGGAGTAGTTCTGCTCTGTCCTATAGGATTGCTATGAGTTGGAATTGACTTGACTGAACAGGTTTGGGTTTTAGTTTGGAGCTATGTGATTTTGGGTAACTTGGCTTTCCCATAGAAACCCTGGTGGCATAGTCGTTAAGAGCTATGGCTGCTAACCAAAAGATCAGCAATTCGAATCCACCAGGCACTCCTTGGAAACCCTATGGGGCAGTTCTGCTCTGTCCTGTAGGGTCACTATGAGTCAGAATCTACTTGACGGCAATGGATTAGGTTTTTTTGCTTTTGGCTTTCCCATCTATAAAACGTACATTAAGAGCCATCCTCTTATTTTTCCAATAGGGACCTCCTGATGAAGGATGAAATATTAGTGTTATTATTTCTAAGTCATGGCCCATGCCTCTCTTTACTCTCAGCACCCCACACTGGGTTTTGCCTATAGTAGGTACTCAGTAAATGTTTATAGATTGCTTAAACTAAGTCCCCATTAAATATGAATTTACTAAATGTGCCTTGTTCTTGGGTTGGAAGCTGTAGTTTGTTTCCAGAACAGAGGCCACAGTGCTGGGATTTCTGGACCAGGAGATGCTTAGGAGGACGAGAGAGGTTGGGAACAGCATGAGTAAACACATGCAAAGAGTTGAACATGAAAGCTACCAATGCCGCCATGTGTCCTTCTCCCCTTCTCCTCCCACTCCTTGCCACCATGCTGACTCTAACAAGTACTTAGCATTTTTGTTTGAAAATGATCTGAATTTGTTCAAGCTGATGTACCAGTTTTCTCATTAAGATTTCATAAACTTCTCAGGAGAGTAGAGAAACCTCCCCAGGCCTTCTTGCTTAGTGCCTTTTGTTCAGACCCTGAGAGAGGAAGTATGCAGCTTCTTAATGAAATTCACAGATGGAAATTAAAGTCGAAGGTGCTCGAAACCCCAGCAGTGGCCGGTGATTAGGGGAATATAGGAACAGTGAAGAACAGAGTTGAGGTTTTTGCTGGACAGAGGTTAAGAAAGCCTCAAGGGCAAAGCCGTAGATCTGTTAGATGATGGAGCACAAGAAATTAAGACTTCAGAGTAGAGCTGGCAAAGTGCCTCCACCACTGCCTTGCTGGCAGGTAAAAAAAAACCAAACCCTTTGCCGTTGAGTCGATTCCGACTCATAGCCACCCTGTAGGACAGAGTAGAACTGCCCCATAGGGTTCCCAAGGAGGGCCTGGTGGATTTGAACTGCCAACCTTTTGGTTAGCAGCGGTAGCTCTTAACCACTACACCACCGGTCATGTAAGGAAAATGGGGCCTCAAGAGTCTCCATGCAAGTGTTTTCTACAGTGGCTGGCATGCCATGAGGCTGGAATTGGTGAGTAGGCACAAAGGAGAAAAGGGACATGAGGATAGTACGCTATAAGTTGCAAACTACTATAGTACTTTATTCTATAAACTGTGTTGTTGTTGCTACCTGTCATGGGGTCAGCGCTGATTCATGGCGATGCCGTGCACAGTGGAATGAAATGTTGCCCCGTCCTGCGCCATCTCCATGATTGCAAATTGGACTATTGTGATCCCTAGGATTTTCATTGACTAATTTTCAGAAGTAGATTGCCAGGCCCTTTTTCCTAGTCCGTTTTAGTCTGGAAGCTCTTCTGAAACTTGTTCAGCATCATAGCAATGCACAAGCCTCCACCTGATAGACAGGTGGTGGCTGCACATGACGTCCATTGGCCGGGAATTGAACCCAGGTCTCCTGCATGGAAGGTGAGAATTCTACCACTGAACCACCGCTGCTGTAAACCAAAAGCAGGGCCAGACGTTTTACCAACACAGTCTGTGGTGTAGATGGTGTTATCTTTTTTTTGCAGATTGAGGCTTAGTCTTGCCTGGGCTTACACAGCTGGTATATGCCAGTTTGGGGATTTCGATCCAGATTTTTCTCCAAGCCCATATTGTTTGCACTATTCCTACTTCCTCTCTGAAGAGACTCTTTGTGGTCCATTTCAGTTCGGCCATTCTGTGATGCTGTTAAAATGCCTTTTTTCAAAAGGCCCTTTAAAAAGCTGTTAGAGCTCCAGAATTAGTACGGATTGAATGTGCTCATCAGCTCAACGCATTTACATCTCCCTTGGGACTGTGGAATCAGGAGGGTTAATTAGCATCTGTCAGGCTGATCTAAAGTCCTTGGAAGGGCTCAAAGAAAGATGACCTGGAGAAGCATTTATTTTGAGATGACTCCTAGAGTTTGTATTATGGGTCGGTCACTTTTTTTCCCTTTCCAGGAGCTATTAATTACAATGGATCTTTCTCAGGAAGCTGGGACCTGCATCTTTTCTGCACTTGCCTTTTCCAGCTGGCCCTGATCAAACTGAAGTCAGCACCCCCAGACCCTTCCCCAAACACTGTTCTCTTCTTCCTTGACTGCTTTTACTGTTTCATGCCAGGAGACCTGGGTGGCTGACCCAAAAGAGGGATTTCAGATGCGTGTTATTTGCTGATGAAGATTTTTTTTTACAGGATAGGTAATGAATTACTCTGAGCTATCCACATTCTCTGATTTCCTCATTTGTGACCTTCTGCTGGTATGTGTAAGATGCTCATCAGGGCAGGAGCCTCAGCCAATGTGAAAGCTGTAATCTGTGGCCCTGGAACAAGTGAGGTCAAATAGATTCTTTGGAGAATGACCTTTGTAGCGTTGTGAACTCACCACATGAATATAGTCTCATACATTGTAAACCAACCAATGCCAGTGATTATTTTCTGTGTGAGCGAGCTAGCCCAGACTTTAAGGGTAGGAATAAAGTAATTAGGAAGCTGGGTCAATTGAAGTAGAGGTAAGGAGACAAGGGACAAATAGCATCATCTATATGCATAGACCAGCCCAAGAGAATAAGTCTGGCAGAGCATCTGAATGATTATTTTGCTGTACGTTCATCCGATGTATTTGTAAACTTACCCCCAGCTGTTTTTCTTACCTTGGCTTCTGGGCTGAACTTAAGCTTCTAATGGATGTTACTCCCCTTCCAAAAGGTCTTTATAACATTCTAACTCCCTGTGAGTCCTTGGGATTTTCAGTTGTTGGCCAAAGCCTACAGTCATTGTGGACAATATTTAATTTACTATTTCCCTTCCGACCTGTCCATGTAAATTAACTGTCCTAGAACACTAGTATCACTCATCTTACTCTGCCGCATTTGCTCCCCCTTCCTCAACTTCTTTGTTTTCCTTCCTCCTCTCTTAGGCACGCGCGCCTGTGCGCACACATGCATACACATATATGTGGCTCGTTGTTTGAAGTAACTGGATCTCCTGTCTCTTAAGGTCAAAGTAGTTGATGATACAAAAGGGATTTGTCATAGGGTTTTAGGGTCTCTGTGCACTTGGTCCAAGTTTTGAAATGCCAGGGCTTTTGATTTCCTGCTCTGTCTCTGGATGGTGCAAATGGTTAAGCGCTTGACTAGTAGCTGAAAAGTTGACGGTTCAAACCCACCCAGAAGATGCCTATGAAGATAGGCCTGGTGATTTGCTTCCAAAAGGTCACAGCAGTTCTACTCTGCACACATGAGGTCGCCATAAGTTGGAATCGACTTGACAGCAACTAACAACAACCCTGTCTTCTAGAACAGGATACCTACAGCTGAATGTGCTCCTCATCTAGGAAATTACTTGTATCCCCAGCCCTTCAGCCATTTAACATTTCTTAAGCACTTACCACTTACAAAGCATTCTCTTCTAGCTCCAGTTTATTCTTAGGTGAAACTGACTTTTGTTCAGGCCTTTCCCAAGGACTGGTCAGAAGACGTGGGTAATAGAGGTGAATAGACCATACTGAAGAGGAGATAAAAACATAGAAAGGAAAGATGGGGCATCCAAGATAAAAACTAACCTTACTGCACAGCCAACCAAATTTCAGGCCATGCACCCATGACGCATGGTGCAGAAACTTCTCGTTGGAGGATTATTTAAAAAGGGAGCCCTGGACAGAACTTGCCAAAGGCCAGGGAGTTGGAACATTAGGAAGATAGCGGAGGCCAGTGTGTTTCTCTGTTCACATCTCTGTCTGAGTTTTTTAATAAGAAATGCTGCCTGAGACAGCTCATGAGCTGTAAGAAATTCACATTCAAATCTGGTACACGTATCAACAATGCCAAAGACAACATTATTTGGAGTGTGGTGGTGGGGAGGTGACCGTCTGCCGTATGTATAGTGTCTTGAGGCCTGGATTGCCACTGTAATGCCATGAATCACTAGGATTGTAACCCAAGGTTGCTGGACCCTTAGGTCTGGATTTAGCCATTCATCTCTGCGGATTTTCTCTACTGGCCGTAGACATTTCTCTTTTTCATCTGAGTTTAAAAAAGGACGTTTATTTTCCTACTTTAAGCAACTCTATTGATCAGATGTACCAGATTTATTTATTGCCTTGCTTTGGTTATTTGAAAATTGGCCATCATCTCTCCCCAGGCTAAATTCCTAGCTTTGTTCCTAATTACTCCCTTGTGGTCGTCTCCCAATGCATGGGACTGTTTGCATTTCCTGAACACTGCATTGCTATTTAAAGCCTTCTGCACATATTGTTGCTGCTCGGTCTCCACTAACCGCCACATTCCCTTCCTACCTTCTCTGCGTGAAAAATCCCTATTCATCCTTCTGCTGTATCACACAGCAGTTGTAACACTGAATTGTAATTATTTGACATCTGTCTTCTCTCACTTGTCTCTGAGTCCCTTGAGAGGAGGAAGCATGTCTTCATCATTTCATGTATGCCCTGCTTTTAAAACAGTGCCTCCTTACCCTGGTATTTCACAACAGGGATATGAGTGGGATGTGGAGAGTGGGTATGGCGGCAGTGGTGGTGGTGGTTGGGGGAGAATTAATTAAGAACAGCCTAGATGGATGGAAGGCATGGGTGCAGCTCTACCACTCATCTGTCTGTAATCTTCTTCCATCTCCCACTACCTCCTTCTGTTCTACTCTCCTACTTGGGTTTATTTCCCATGTTGATATGTAAGTAGTCTTCTGTAGTTACCCATGTGTTTTATCTCCCCTGGCTCAACTCTTAGCTCCAGATGTTTGCATCTCCCCATAGGCCAAGCCTTTAAAGTATATGGTGGAAATCTTCTGACAATAATGCCTATCTGAACTGTTGCAGGATCGGATGATGTTCTGACAGGTTCTGGTGTTCATTCTACACCATCTCTAATTCTGGACAGTGCTTCCTACATGTGAATTTTCAGAGGACATGACAGTGCCCACAAACCCTATAGGACAGAGTAGAACTACCCCATAGGGTTTCCAAGGCTGTAATCCTTACGGAAGCAGACTGCCACATCTTTCTCCCATGGAGTGACTGGTGGGTTCAAGCCTCTGACCTTTTAGTTAACAGTTGAGTGCTTAGCCGCTGCACCACCATGGCTCTTTAGTCTATCACTAGGGTAAGAAAATGGGTCATTTTTAGGATTTATCATCATTAAATACAAGGATTTAAGTGCTTGTATATGCCTGGTGCTTGGCTGGATTTGGTATAAAGTAAATAACAAAGGAATTGTCCAGGGGTTGGCAGGGTGTCTTACAGGGGTTCAGAATGGCATGTGGGATGAGGTTTGGTTGGTTCCATTAGGCCTCTTTCCCTCAGCTTGTAAACTTTGTGGTAAGGCTGCTCATTGCCTCCCTCACCATTGCTCAGGCAGCCTAGAAAAGACAACCTCTGACCCCTGGTGCAGTCACTTGTGTATGATTCACTCTGTCTCGGACAGAGGGCTCACATGTTTGTATACATGTGGTCTCTTTCCAAAACCACAGCCCTGCAGTACTTGGATTTGTGTGTGTGTGTGTGTGTGTGTGTGTGTGTCTGATGGCTTTGGGTGACCGATTGGGCAACATTTTCAGTCTTTTTAAAGGCTATCCAACATTCAGAAAGGCATTCCTAGGATGTTTCTGGAGTTGTAAATCAGACTATTAATTATAAACACTTGAAAGAATGTTCTGGTTTTTCTCCCTAAGTACAGTGGGCTATTCTAACAATGCAGATACAGTCTCTTATATTTATATAAACAATCTTACGATGGTACTAGTGTCAGATTTTTCTTCTCCATGAGTTTTTCATTTTCTAGATTACTTTTGAAAATGTTTTGTTCGGATTTTACATGCTGTGTGTGTAATTTCATAAATACAGTCCATTGTTCAGTATTTACATGACTGTGGTTTGGCCCTTATATTTTTCTGTGGAACTTAACTGAATCTGTGAGTATTTTTTTCCTTCATTGAACTGTCAAAAAAAAATAATTGAAATTTGCCTTCTTTCAGGTATGTTAAGTTCACAGCATGTAAACACACAAAGTCAAAAAGTATTAAAAGAGTTTTAAACGTTTTTAAAAAGCATGAAAACCTTCCCATGAGTTACAGAGTTGCAAGTCTTATTTTAAGAAGAGTTAAGTTTCTCAACTTAAATCTGGCTTACAGAAGGTAGAATGGATTACATTACAGAAAGAAATTTAGCAGCTGTGTTTCCTAGTTCCATTTATTCCCCATGTATTTGTAATCTTTTCAGTCTGCACTTTATGATTTTTTTTCTCCCAAGAAACTAAGATACCCTCAGAAGAGCACATTAGCTAACAGCGTGCTTATTCCGATTGCATTGTTTGGGTCTTGTCTTCTTTCATAGTCCCTCTAGTTCCCCTCTCCCCTTTGAAAATGTGGTAATGTTGTTTCTATGGAAACAATGATGTCATGGTTATGAGTGGGGCTTAGTGGCCACCAAGAGTGCCATATATCAAGGCCAGTGATAGAGGCCAGCTTTGCTTATGAGGTTGCTAATGGGGCTTTGTTGTCAGCAACTTGCACTATATACAACTGGGAAGGAAGTAGATTCATACAATGATCCTAGATGGCACATGTGGAGTGAGTATGTGCTTGTGAAGTCATGTGTATGTGATTGTGAAATACATCCCACTTCGAAGTTTGACTTTGGATCATCCGGATTCCCAGTTCTGTACGGTAGGAACGTGGAGCCTGTGAAACCAAGGCCCAGCCTCTAGGGAAGTAATGAGGAGGAAAGTATGTCTCCGGGGCTTAGCATCCAGATACATCAGGCTTATAACTTCACCATTAATGCAAATAATATGAGCTGTGTAATGCATGTAATATACAGGCATTAATATAGAATAGGATCCCTAGTGGCACAGCCGGTAAGAACTCAGGCTGCTAACTAAAAGGTTGGCAGTTCGAATCCGCCAGTGCTCCTTGGGAGCCCTATGGGGCAGTTCTACTCTGTCCTATAGGGTTGCTATGAGTCAGACTCGACGGCAACAGGTTGGTTTGTTTGTTCGTTTTAATATAAAGTAGAAGGAGCCCTGGTGGTGCGATGATTAAGTGCTTGGCTACTAACCAAAAGGTTGGTGGCTTGAACCCTACAGCTGCTCCGCAGGAGAAAAGACCTGGCGATCTGTTCCTGCAAAGATTAAAGCCTAGGAAACCCTATGGGGCAGTTCTACTCTGTCACATGGGATCGTTATGAGTCAGAATCTACTTGTCTACTCAGTGGCACACACACTCACACACACATACACACACAGTATATAGAGTAGATATACAGTCTGGTTTAACTTGTATGTATTTAAATATTCTCTAAATATAAATAGTATTTTATGAATAATATATGCAAGTTCTGACTACTTGATCAGAGCCAGAGTCATATGAAGCAGCATGCCATAATTTATACAGCCAGAAGAGTGTGGGTTTGTTCAAAGAGGTCATCTGGAAAGGCTAAGCTCTTAATTCAGTGATTAAAAAAAACCCCATTGCTGTCAAGACAACTCATAGTGACCCTATAGGACAGAGTGGAACTGCCCCATAGGGTTTCCAAGGCTATAATCCTTATGGAAGCAGACTGCCCCATCTTTCTTCCTTGGAGTGGCTGGTGGGTTCGAACCACCAACCTTTCAGTTAGCAGTCGAGTGCTTAACCACTGTACCACTAGGGCTCCTTTTATTCAGTGATTACTCCCTCTTTTTTGGTGCTCCTTTGTAGGACTGCATTCAGATCTTGTGGCTCACTCTTTTGACTATTATCAGGATAGATGATATCTAATTTTTTAAATGGCCACAGGTCATTTAGTACGAAGTCTAGTTTCCTATTTGGATAATTCACCTTATTGCTCTACCAGTTAAACAGTGAGATGTGGTTACAAAGTAAAGAGACTTACAATAATGCAGTTTAGAAATTGGTTCGGAAATAACTTCTTCAAGGGAGGCTTCCTCAGAATTTCAAACAATAATTATCTTATAGGAACTTAAATTATATTCACAAATTGACTGCTTAGAGGGCTACCATTTATCTGGATATGTAAATTCAGGTATACTTGACAAAAAATAAATCTCTCTGATCAGTGGAGTAATTCACATTTGTCTGACATCAGAGAGTGAAGTTTTTCATATAAGTAAAATTTCCAGGTAACTCAAGCTTCCCTCTGTAAGCATCAATCTTGTCTTCTAAAATTAATCATTTAATTGAAATATTTCATTTTCTATCATGCTCGCTTTCTTAAACTTTGCAGGAAGAAACTTCACTTTTTTCTCACAACCTAGAGTCATTTTTTGAATTCTTCGTGTGTGTGTGTGTTATTATTATTTTTTCAAATCTTTTTTTATTGTACTTTAAATGAAGGTTTATAGAATAAATAATTCCTCATTAAACAGTTAGTACACATATTGTATTATGACAATGGTTAACCACCCCACAACATGTCAACACTGTCCCTTCTCAACCTTCGGTTCCCTATTACCAGCCTTCCTGTCCCCTCCTGCCTTCTAGTCCTTGTCCCTGGGCTGTTTTGCCCCATTAGTCTCATTTTGTTTTATGGGCCTGTCTAATCTTTGGCTGAAGGGTGAACCTTAGGAGTGACTTCACTGCTGAGCTAAAAGGGTGTCCGGGGGCCATAACTCTCGGGGTTTCTCCAGTCTGTCAGGCCAGTAAGTCTGTCTCTTTTTGTGAGTTAGAATTTTGTTCTACATTTTTCTCCAGCTCTGTCCAGGACCTTCTGTTGTGATCCTGGTCAGAGTAGTCAGTGGTGGTAGCTGGGCACCATCTGGTTGTACTGGACTCAGTCTGGTGGAGGCCGTGGTAGTTGTGGTCCCTTAGTCCTTTAGACTAATCTTTTCCTTGTATCTTGTTTGCTTCATTCTCCCGTCTTCCCGAAGGGGTGAGACCAGTGGAGTATCTTAGGTGGCTGCTCACAGGCTTTTAAGACCCCAGACACTACTCACTGAGGTAGAATGTAGAACATTTGCTTTATAAACTGTGTTAGGCCTATTGAGCTAGATGTTCCCCAAGACCATGGTCCCTACAGCCCTCCATCTAGCAGTTCAGTCCCTCAGAGAGTTTGGATGTGTCTATGGAGCTTCCACGACCTTTCCTTGTACAAGTTATGCTGGCTTCCCCAGTATTGTGTACTGTCTTACCCTTCACCAAAGTTACCACTTACCTGTTGTCTGTTTAGTATTTCCCCCCACCCTCCCCATCCCTCATAACCAACAAACATTGTTTCTTTTTGTGTGTGAACTTTTTCATGAGTTTTTACCATAGAGGTCTCATACAATATTTGTGCTTTTGTGATTGACTTATTTCACTCAGCATAATGTCCTCCAGTTTCATCCATGTTATGAGATGCTTCACAGATTCATCGTTGTTCTTTATTATTGCATAATATTCCATTGTGTGTATGTACCATAGCTTGTTTATCCATTTATCTGTTGATGAGCATTTAGGTTGTTTCCATCTTTTTGCTGTTGTGAACAATACTACAATGAACATAGGTATGCATATGTCTATTCCTGTGATGGCTCTTATTTCTCTAGGATATATTCCTAGGAGTGGGATTGCTGGATCATATGGTATTTCTATTTCTAGCTTTCTAAGGAAGTGCTATATCA
>NW_004444081.1:960573-994200 GCF_000243295.1 Trichechus manatus latirostris
GATGGACTTTGGGCCCTTGTCGAAGATCAGGTGACCGTAGGTGGATGGATTTACATCTGGGTTCTCAATTCTGTTCCATTGGTCAGTGTATCTGTTGTTGTACCAGTACCAGGCTGTTTTAACTACCATAGCTGTGTAGTAGGTTCTGAGGTCAGGTAGTGTGAGTCCTCCTACTTTATTCTTCTTCAGTAGTGCTTTACTTATCCAGGGCTTCTTCCCTCTTTCCATATAAAGTTAATGATTAGTTTTTCCATCTCTTTAAAGAATGTTGTTGGTATTTAGATCGGGATTGTATTGTATTTGTAAATTGCTTTGGGTAGAATTGTCATTTTCACAATGTTGAGTCTACCTATCCATGAGCATGGTATGTTTTTCTGTTTATGTAGATCTCTTTGGGTTTTTTGCAATAGTGTTTTGTAGTTTTCTTTGTATAGGTCTTTTACATTATTCTTTGAATTCTGTTCATAATATTGGACCAAAACAAAGAGATGCAGCCCTCTCGTTCTTCAGAGGCCCTTGAAGAATGCAGTGCTATTTCATCTCACTTTATATGACCACAGGATGCTCTGTTTTTTTTTTGTTTTTTAATTATCCTCTACTTTTCCATCTTTCCCCATCTTATTTCTTGATTTAAGGCCTTTGGCATTTGCTTTTTGCAGCTATCAGTCTGTCTGCCAGTGGTAGGCTGAATAAGGGCTCCCCAAAGATGCCCATGTCCTGGTCCTCAGAACCTATGAATATGTTACCCTACATGACAAAGGGGACTTTGCAGATATGATTAAGTTAATGATTTTGAGATGGAGAGATTATCCTGGTTTAATCCCGGTGGGCCTGATGTAATCAGAGGGAGGCAATGTGAAAATGGAAGTAGAGAGAGATTTGAGATGCTACACTACTGGCTTTGATCGTGGAGTAGGGGGGCTATGAGCTGAGGAATGTAGGCATCCTCTTGAAACTGGAAAAGACAAGGAAACTATTCTCCCCTTGAGCCTCCTGAAGGAACACAGCCTAGTGGACCAGTTTTAAACGTCTGACTTTCAGAACTGTAAGTGAATAAATCTGCATTGCTTTAAGTCACTAAGTTTGTGATAATTTGTTACAGCAGCAGTAGGAAATTTATACGCTGCTTCTGGTTGTCTCTTTCCTAATTTACAGCATTAAATAAGACTAAATTTGTTAGAATTATAATACTGTCTACCCAACAAACATTTGTTATCAATTACGTGTTAGGTATTCAGAATGAAATAAGACACAACGTGTCTGTACATCTCAGCTTTCTTCTGGACACAGTCCAGTTGGGAGACGGAGCTAGGAAAAAACAAACAGCAGATAAATCATTGCAATCCAATATACTATGTGCTTAAATTGAATTATGTACAAAGAACAGTGGGAATTTAGAGGAAGGTTGCTGTCTTATTTGGGGGGCTCCAGAATGGGATTCACATTGATATGGACCTCACAGGATGAGTATGTGGATGAAGGGGGACGAGTGTTGCCAGATAGAAAAAGTGGTACATGGGCAAAGGATGTTCTAGGTATATAAAGAAGTGTGAATTACCCTACAGTTGATTTTCATTTGAGGGAAGTATTTGAGTACCCCTGCAGGACTGTGACACCTGTTTACTTACTGTAAATACAAACCAGAATACCCAACCTGTGGCCAGTGTATTTTTCTGGGGTACTCCAGAAGCACTCATTTTTTCATTGGCCATGGGAATGAGGAGAATCTGATTCTAAGAAGACCAGCTTTGTTCTCAGATGCTGGTGGTTGCAGCAGCCTGGACGGTCTCATAGGTATCCTCACTAAATTTCACAACCGTGAGTCATGTCACAAAATACAGCCTTTTAAATCTCCTTTCAGTCTTTCTGATTACGTCAACATGTGGTGTTAGTTGGTCTTTACGAACGCTCTAATACTAGTTACAGGAACATAGACTACTTTTTAATATCATTATTGTGATTAGAGCCTTTGTTTTCCTCTGGTTCTTGATGTTGTCCTCCCTGCTGAGTCTGTGGAAACCCTGGTGGCGTAGTGGTTACATACTACAGCTGCTAACCAAAAGGTTGGCAGTTCGAACCTGCCAGGCACTCCTTGGAAACTCTGTTGGACAGTTCTACTCTGTCCTATAGGGTTGCTATGAGTTGGAATCGACTTGACAGCAGTGGGTTTGGTTTAGTTTTGGTACTGAGTCTATACATTGTTTCTTTTTTGTTGTTGCTGAAGACCTTGACAAAAGGTCCTCCATTTTTATATTCTGGAGTAATTCTGCATTGCCTTCTGCTGAATTCTGGGTTCCTACCTATTCCTGAGAGAAGAATCTATTGATTATTGAAGCATTGCCCCAGGATTCTTATAATTCTGATTGTCTGTGCTTTTCTTCTTAGAGGATACATATTCAACAGTGAGCCATGGAATTTTAGGCCACAGAGTAATGATTGCTCTTCTGTGCTTGTTAGGTTGGTGATGAAGTGGCTTCTTGGGAAGACACATGGAAGACTCAAATTGGTTTTACAGTTTCTGAAGATAATGGTATCGTTACATTATGACACTAGTCCTGTGCATGTGAGCTTCCCTGTCATATATGTGTCTTCTATCACTCTCTTTCTTCTACAGCATTATATAATGGAAGTAGTTCAGATAGTTTTTGTCTTACTCTCTTATTTGTCTGTGGCAGTGGTCAGACAAATATAAACAGATCATAATGGCATATAGGAGCCTTGGTGGCACAGTGGTTAAGAGCTCGGCTGTTAACCAAGAGGTCGGCAGTTCAAATCCACTAGCCTCTCCTTGGAAACACTCTGGAACAGTTCTACTTTGTCCTGTAGGATGGCTATGAGTCGGAATCGACTCTACGGCAACGGGTTTGGGTTTGGTTTCTTTTTTTTTTTAATGACATACAATTACTGAGATTTTTGCCAAAATCAAAGAAAGGAAACTATGTGTAACAGGCATGGATTAAGTAGAAAAACTAGCAGATGAATCAAAGAGCTGTATCTGCCCCAAATGAATGTGTGAAGAGAGAAGAGGCTGCTTTTGTAGAGTTTTAGCATCACTAGGATTGGTGTAGAGAATTATACTAGAATTTTCCCAGAGTGCCCACCAGTGTTAGGGAGTAGTCATGAAATATGGTGGACTAGCTATGTATATTTATTTCCTCTTCCTCCTAATGTCCTACCAAAATAACCACTAGAACAAAGAGAATAGTAAAGAGAACAGTTGGAAAGGGAGTTTAACAATTTTTAAAAGATGCACTGTGTGGGTGTGTTGATGCCTTAGTGAAGCAGAGGCAGCTTCAGTCTAAGTTCTGCTAAATGAGATACTGTTGACAAGTAAGTTTATTGATTCAGGAAATCTCTGGGGAGGCTCAAGACATAGAGGTACCAGTTGCTGCAGAAGGCAGTGGTAAGGTGCCATGAAAAAAACAGAGATTTTAAGTAAAAGTCTTTGTACTGAACTGGTGAGACCCTGTAAGCTCCCTACCCTGTTTCTAGAATCGTGATTGGGAGAAATTTGATGATTCTTTTCTGGAGTAACTGAATAGTCCTAGAGAAAAAGTCTCCAGGCCTTGACATCTGAAGATTTCTGCAACTGGACGGCCAACTTGTCTCCTGATCACCCTATGATGAAGCTCACTCATCACTGAAGCCTTCCAGACAACAAGCCTCACCCACACAGAGAACATTTCTAGTCAGCTTTAAGTTCCTCTTTCTTAAATGCAGATGGGCAGACAAAAATCACCAGATATTTGAGTTTCAAAAGCCTCCCACATAAAAAGGAGAGACCAAAATAAATAAATGGAAGGAGGAAGCTGAAGAAAACAGAGATAGAAGGGAGCAGATGGCAACCTAAAAAACAAAACAAAACTGTAATTAAGAACAGACCCATTGCTGTCGAGTCGATTTCAACTTACAGCAGCCCTATAGGACAGAGTAGAACTGCAGGACTCCTTGAAATTGAGAAGACACTACAACCTAAAACAAAAACTGGCTGCTATGAAAAAGGAAGAATCAGAGAACTCTCAAATTAAAAATGTGATAGTCAAACTAAAAAATAATAATAATAAAAAAGTTGAAAGGTTAAAGAAAGAAGAAATCAGCTAAAAGTTAGAATAGAAATACAACTTAGGAGAAAAAAAGATCAGTGAATTAGAGAATCAATCTAGAAAGTCCAACACCTCATAAGTAAGAATTCCAGAAGACAACAATAACGAAGAAAAAGAGAGAGAGAAGAGGAAGACACTGTTAAAAAATTTCCAAATTGATAGATTTGAGTCGCCAGATTGAAAGGACCAACCACGTATCCAGCACAATGGGGAAGGGGGAGACCCTTTTACACCAAGGCACATCAAGGGATGAAGCATATAGAGGCCAAAAATGAAAAAACAGGATGAAGAATGAGAATAGTATTTGATTTGCAAATAGCACACCAGAAACTGGAACACAATGGAAAGAGGTACTTTCAAAATTCTGAAGGAAAGTTAACTTCAACCTAGAAATTTATACCTAGCCAAACACCATTGTACCACCGGGGCTCCAAGTGTTTATAATAGGCTGAAAATACTATAATAGATGCTAAAGAGGGGACAAAGCTTAATCTATATAGCCCCTGCCTTCAGAGAACTTACATTCTAGTAGAGAAGATGAGACATATCCATGTTCAAAGTTAAGAGTGTCAGGCACAGAAGGAGATAAATTTTGTATACTGGTAGTTCCCCTAACTTAACGATGGAATTCCATTCTGACAACTCCATTGTAAGTTGGTTCTGATATAAGTCAAATACCTCTTTTTTTTTAGTTTTCATTAGTATTACGTTTATTATCAGTATCTTTATAAGTCTGATCTTTGAATATCTGCAAGTGAACATCTGACAATGATGACATCAGCAAATTACATGCTGCAACATTGTATGAAGTACATATTACTAACGATAACATGTACACACACACACACACAAACCCACAAACAATCGAAAGTGCATTTGGTAATGACGTGAATACATCGTAAGTCGGGGACTACCTGTGTAGCATTATTATAAAATCAGTCCCCTGAGTGCTGATTCCATAGCAATATGGAATAAATTCTTTCAGGCCATGATAGTCAGAGGAGGTTTTTATGAAGTGATATTTGAAGTAGAACTTATGGGAAGGTTTTGGATAGATTAAGGGACTGAGTGAGAAATTTTAAGGTAGTTATTGCATAAGTTTGGTGCAGTGAATTACTTAATATGGACCTTCTAGCCATAGTCTTTGTGGCTCCCACACAATGATGGGTGGGTCCATGCAAATAAGGTGTATGGGACCCTAACGAGGTGTGGTGGTTGGTATTATGTGTTGGCTTGGCTAGGCCATGATTCCCACTATTATGTGGCTGTCCTCCGTTTTGTGATCTGATGTAATTATCCTGATTATCTGCAATTTTATGTGTTGTAAATACTAACTCTGTATGTTAATGAGGCAGGATTAGTGTGTCTTGTGGGGTGCGTCTTGAGTCACAGCCATGCAGGAGGGCATGACTCAAGTCTGACCCTTACTCAAATAACCCCCTTCCCTGGGGTGTGGCCTCCAACCAATGTATATATGTGAGTGCTCTGGTGGGATTCTCTCTCTCTCTGCATTGGATCTTGCATCCGGCTCATAATTGTCTGACCTCTGGTTCTTGGGACTTGAGCCAGTGGCCTGCTGTCTGACCTGCCGATTCTGGGATTCACTAGCTTATGCAGCCCCGTGGGCTGGCAGCCTATCATCTGATCTTGATTCTCCAGCTTCCAGTTTGGGTTTGTTGGCTCCTGTGGCCGCGTGAGTCAGAGGAAGCCAATGCCAGACCCACAGATTTGGAACTTGCCAGCCTCCACGACCACATGAGCCATTTCCTTGATAAGGTTCATTGAGTTCTGTGAGACATTGCAGTAAATTATGGAACCCAAGGATGTGAGGGAGAGTATGGAGGGGAGGAGTAGTAGTTGATATTAGAGATGATGGAGTGGTACAGCAGTTTGCAAAAGTTAAACATTTGGGACATCTTTAACCTCCACCTCATAGGAACCAGCTTTGTGCTAATCCTTATAAAATAAATCATTTATTTAATAATTAAAAATGCAGACATGGGGACATCCAAGTATCTTGGGGATAAAGCCCAACCCATTGCTGTCCAGTAGACTCTGACTCACAGTGACCCTATAAAACAGAGTAGAACTGTCCCACAGGGTATCCAAGGCTGTAATCCTTATGGCCACCACTCGTCTGTCAGTTTGTTGTACTGTGGTGGCTTGCATGCTACTGTGATGCTGAAAAGCTATGGCACCAGTATTTCAAATACCAGCAGGGTCACCCATGGTGGACAGCTTTTAGTAGAGCTTCCAGACTAAGACAGACTAGGAAGAAGGACCTGGCAGTCTACTGTTAAAAAAATTGACCAGAGGAAACCTTACGAATAGCAGCAGAATATTGTCTGATATAGTGCCAGAAGATGAGCCCCTCAGGTTGGGAGGCACTCCAAATACAACTAGGAAAGAGATGCCTCCTCAAATTAGAGTCAATCTTAATGACATTGATAGAATAAAGCTTTTGGGACCTTCATTTGCTGATGTGGCATGACTCAAAATGAGAAGAAATCACTACAAACGTCCATTAATAATTGGGATGTGGAATGTACAAAGTATGAATCTAGGAAAACTGGAAGTTGTCAAAAATGAAATGGAATGCTTAAAAATAGATAACCTAGGCATTAGTGAGCTGAGATGGACTGGTATTGGCCATTTTGAATCAAACAATCATATGGTCTATTTTGCTGGGAATGACAAATTGAAGACGAAAGCCATTGCATTCATTGTCAAAAAGAACATTTGAAGATCTACCCTGTAAGTATAATGCTGTCAGTGATAGGATCATGCTTGATAAATAGAGGATCAGTGAAAAAAGAGGAAGACCCTCAATGAGAGGGGTTGACACAGGGCTGCAACAATGGGCTTCAAACATATCAACAATTGTGAGGATGGGGCGGATCAGGCAGTGTTTTGTTCTGTTGTCTGTAGGGTCGTTATGAGTTATAACCAACTTGACAGCACCTAACAACAACCCTGCTGGGAATAACAAATTGAAGAGGAATGACGTCACATTCATTGTCAGAAAGACCATTTCAAGATCTATCCTGAAGTACAACGCTGTCAGTGATAGGATAATATCCATACACCTACAAGGAAGACCAGTTAATACAACTATTTAAATTTAGGCACCAAACACTAATGCCAAAGATGAAGAAATTAAAGATTTTTACCAACTTCTGACCTACTCATCGGAAATACCTTTTTTAAACAACATAAATGGCGACTATACACGTGGACGTTGCCAGATGAAATACACAGGAATCAAATCGACTACATTTGTGGAAAGAGACGATGGAGAAACTCAATATCATCAGTCAGAACAAGGCCAGGGGCCAACTGTGGAACAGACCATCAATTGCTCATATGCAAGTTCAAGTTGAAGCTGAAGAAAATTAAAATAAGTCCACAAGAGCCAAAGTACAACCTTGAGTATATCCCACCTGAATTTAGAGACCATCTCAAGAATAGATTTGACACATTGAATGCTAATGACTGAAGACCTGACCAGTTGTGGGATGACATCAAGGACATCATACATGAAGAAAGCAAAAAGACATTAAAAAGACAGGAAAAAAAAAAAAGACCAAAATGGCTGTCAGAAGAGACTCTGAAACTTGCACTTGAACATAGAATAGCTAAAGTGAATGAAAGAAATGATGAAGTTAAAGAGCTGAATAGAAGATTTCAAAGGGCGGCTTGAGAAGACAAAGTAAAGTATTATAATTAAATATGCAAAGATCTGGAGTTAGAAAACCAAAAGAGAAGAACTCACTCAGCATTTCTGAAGCTGAAAGAACTGAAGAAAAACTTCAAGTCTTGAGTTGCAGTATTGAAGGAGTCTATGGACAAAATATTGAATGATGCAGAAGTAGCAAAAGAAGATGGAAGGAATACACAGAGTCACTGTACCAAAAAGAATTGGTTGATGTTCAACTATTTCGAGAGGTAGCATCTCATCAAGAACCGATGGTACTGAAGGAGGAAGTCCAAGCTGCACTGAAGGCATTGGCAAAAATCAGGGCTCCAGGAATTGACAGAATACCAATTGAGATGTTTCAACAAATGGATGCAATGCTGGAAGTGCTCACTCATCTATGCTAAGAAATTTGGAAGACAGCTACCTGACCAACTGACTGGAAGAGATCCATATTTGTGCCCATTCCAAAGAAAGGTGATGCAACAGAATGTGGAAATTATCAAACAGTATCATTAATGTTACACACAAGTAAAATTTTCTGAAAATAATTCAAAAGTGGTTGCAGCAGTACATCGACAGGGAACTGTTAGAAATTCAAGCTGGGTCCTGAAGAGGAATATCGTTGCTGATGTCAGATGGATCTTGGATGAAAGCAGAGAATACCAGAAAGGTGTTTACCTGTGTTTTATTGACTTTGTAAAGGCATTCGACTGTGTGGATCATGACAAATTATGGATAACATAATGAAGAATGGGAATTCCAGAACACTTAAAATTGTGCTCATGCAGGACCTGTACGTAGACCAAGAGGCAGTTGTTCAAACAGAACAAGGGGATTCTGCACAGTTTAAAATCAGGAAAGGTGTGCATCAGTATTGTGTCCCTTCACCATACTTATTCAATCTGTATGCTGAACAAGTAGTCTAGAAGCTGGAGTACATGAAGAAGAACATGGCATCAAGATTGGTGGAAGACTGATTAACAACCTGAAATATGCAGATGACACAACCTTGCTTGCTGAAAGTGAAGAGGACTTGAAGCACTTACTGATGAAGATCCAAGACCACAGCCTTCAGTATGAATTACACCTCAACATAGAGAAAACAAAAATCTTCACAAATGGACCAATAAGCAACATCATGGTAAACAGAAAAAATGTTGAAATTGACAAGGATTTCATTTTACTTGGATCCACAATCAATGCCCAGGGAAGCAGCAGCCTAGAAATCAACAACGTGTTGCATTGGGCAAATCTGCTGCAAAAGACCTCTTTAAAGCGTTAAAAAGCAAAGATGTCACCTTGAGGACTAAGATGTACCTGATCTAAACCATGGTATTTTCAATCACCTCATATGCATGCAAAAGCTGGACAATGAATAAGGAAGCCCTGAGGAAGAATTGATGCCTTTGAATTTGTGGTGTTGACGAAGAATCTTGAATATACTTTGGACTGCCACAAGAATGAACAAACCTGTCTTGTCAGAAGTACAACCAGAATGCTCCTTAGAAGCAAAGATGGCAAGACTTTGTCTCAAGTACTTTGGACATGATATCAGGAAGAATCAGTATCTGGAGAAGGACATCATGCTTAGTAGAGAGGCAGCTAAAAAGAGGAGATGGATTGACGCAATGGCTGCCGTAGTTGGCTCAAACATAGCAACGACTGTAAGGATGGTGCAGTACCAGGCAATGTTTCCTTCAGTTGTACATAGGGTTGGTATAAGTCGGAGCAGATTCTACAGCACCTACAACAACAAATCTTTAGTAAGCAGAGTTCCATATCTTTTTCCCACAGAGCAGCTGGTGGGTTTGAACCGACGACCTTCCAGTTAGCAGCCAAGCACTTAATCACTGTGCCAACAGGGATCCTTATCTTTGGGATAGACTGTAAATAAACCAGTTTAATTTCAGCATAGTGTTTCATATAGGTAAGTGCTTTTCAAATTTTTCTTTTTAAACCTTAGACCCCTTGTCCAAATATTACATGGGACCCATTGTATTAAACAGGAGAACTGTAATTTCTCTTGATGCAGCAGGATGGAACAGAAGGTGGTTGCGCATCTCTCCTTGAATGGTTCAGCCCTAGAGTGGTGGTCTTTGAGGCACTTTCAGCAAACACAACTCTGAAAAACACAGCTTAGAATACATTTTTCAGGGAGCAGCTTCATGGGATAAGGAAAACTGGCAACTTTGGGTCAGTTGGTAGAAAGTGTTGAATATCAGTTTTGATTTTCTTATTTAGGCAGTAGGGTGTTATAGAAAGTTTTTGACCGGAGTCCTATGATACAGTGTTTAGGAAGATTAAGATGGTGGCCGGTGTACTTTTTGTGGCCCTTACGTCTTCACCCAAGTCTGCTTAGGGCACCTGGGCGTCCAACCAGGGTGAAGTGTTTACTTTTTCAGACTGAGGAGCAATGTATGTACAGCTGAAATAACTTACGGGGAGAAAGGGAGAAAATACATCAGGGACAAGTTGGTGAGCTCTGGCTGAGGTTAAATAGGATAATAGATATGAAAGTGCTGTGGGATTTATAAAACACTATTGTGTAAAATGCTAAAATATGTAAGTTAGAATTAATATCTTGACAGGAATGGTATTATGATAGAGTGGAGGAGAGTAGAAGGCCTTTGGATGGGAGAGACCCCTTCAGCCTTCTGTGTGCGGATTCCAAGGGCTCGAGTTTAGCGCTCAGATCAGTCATAGATGGACCAGCCAGCTCGCTGTTCTCCTCTCATACTGATGACTTTCTTGATTTCCTGTAAATCCTGTCCCACTTCCAGCACGTGTAGAGAACAGGAAGGGAATTCTGTGGCAAGTGTTCCAGGAAGTATGGCTGGCTGAAGCTGGAGGTGCTGCCAGCAGCCTAGATCTCCTGTGTCCACTGAGATCTCTGTGTAGGAAAAGACACACAGACATCTGATGCTCTGAGAAGGAGGAACCACAGAAGAGAGGGAGCAACGTGGATAGATATGGTAGATAGTGACGATGTGAGGAGGAACTGAATCCACCGGATTTTCTCCTTCCTCTCAAACTGGTGATCTCCAGAGGATTTCATCAGCTGTCACCCCTCGGGCCTTCCCTCCCCTGGCTGCTCAGGCACGCATTCCTTATTTAGCTCGTCTTTTTTGTCTGAGTTGCACATACATGAACCTTTGTTTGGTATGAATCCAGTAAGGAGGCAGAGATGTTCAGAAACCAACAGGGTAGTTGGTTCAGTGTTGCCGTGTGACGGGAGCGAGACCCCTCCTGTAGAAAGCTAGGCTGAACAATTAGTTCTGCCCGTTGGAACATTCAAGTTGTGCATCTTGAATCTCAGGGCTTATAGAGACATATCCAGGCCTGATTACAGCTCCCAAAGACAGCAGGATATTTCCCCAATAATGGCTTTCCACAGGGAGTGAGTTACTAGAGAGAATTGGCCAGGGCTTGGTAGTGTGGCAGGTAGATGACCTTCATGGTGCCCATTGCCCCAGTCCAATAGCCAGCCAATAGCCAGCACCTGGACTAGTTGGATATAGGCTTGTTAGGGAACTTTGTGGCCAGGGGAACTTCCCCCATTTTCTCAGGCTGGTATAAGATTCTCCAGGCCTGCACTGTAGGACAACTCTGGAAGCTCTTGCCCTTGACCTGGGAGGCATTGTCTGGGTTTCAACTGAACTTGGGTCCAGAGCTACCACTCTAGTTTACATGCTGGTGAGGAGGGTGCTCCTCACATTCAGTACTAATCCTGGAGTTGTGGGTGACTTCAGAGGAGGAGGAGCTAGGGGTGCATCCTCTATCCTGATGCTTTATCCAGCCAAGGGGTTTTTATTATAATTTTATTTTTCAAATTAACATAGGGCAAAATGGTCTTTCTTAGTGGTTTTATAAATTTTAACCTGTGTATGGTTTCCTGTAACTACCACCACAGTCATGATACAGAACTGTTCCACCACACCTAACAATTCCTTGGTGCTACTCCTTTGTAGTCACACAATCTTCCACCCCGGCCCCTGACAACTACTGATTCGTTCTGTTTCACTATAGTTTTGTGGTTTTGAGACTGTCATGAAGTTGGTAAACATCTGTGTTCTTTCATTCAACATACCGTCTTTGAGGTACTTCTAAGTTGTGCATGTTGATAGTTTATTCCTTTTTATTGCTGAGTAATATTCCATTGTGTAGATGTACCGCAGTTTATCCATTCACCTGTTGAAGGACATTGGATTGTTTCTAGTTTTGGCAGTTATGAATAATGCTGCTAAACATCCATGTACAGGTTTTTGCAGGAACATAAGTTTTCATTTCTTTAGGGTAAATACCTAGGTGAGGGATTACTGATTCATATGGTAAGTGTATGTTTACCTTTACGGGAAACAAATGTTGGGTCATATGGTAATTTTAACTCTACAAGAAGCTGCCCAACAGTTTTCAAGAGGGGCTGTACTATTTTACCTTCCCATCAGCAATGTTTGAGAGATCTGATTGCTCTGCTTCCTCCTCTGTGTTTGGTATTGTCAGTATTTTTTATCTTAGCTTTTCTAATAAGTATATAGTGATATCTCAGTGTGGTTTTAATTGGTATTTCCTTAATCATTATTTTTTCTTTTATGGGTCATGCTTTTGGTGTCGTGTATATTCTGTATAACCCCAAATCATAATGATTTTTCTCCTGTTTTCTTTTAAAAGCTTTGTACATTTAAATCTGTGAACCGTTTTGAATTAGTTTTTGCATAAGTTGTGAGGTTTATGTTGATGTTCGTTTATTTGCTTTGGATATCCAGTTTTTTGGGGGGTAGTTGTGATAGGGTACTTTGTTGTGTTTAAAACTGAGTCTTGTAAAAAACGAAGGATACCAGTGCTCTTCCTACCTAAACTATCCTGGCATCTTTTTACCCAGGATCCTTTGTTGTCATAGGAATTTGGAACAAGTAAAATCTAGTGCAACCTTAGAGTAACCTGGTAATGATAGACTGAAAGGGAAGATGAGATGAAGGTTGTGGGGTGCATCAAAGCCAGCTGCAGGGGTAAGTCGAGGAATTGGGAGCCGTATGATGACCAGCATTTACCTCTTTGCCTCTTGGTTTCTATGGGGTGGCTACACCTTATTCTATTTTAATGGACCTCAGTTTTAGCTGCACATTAGAATCACCTGGGTAGCTTTAAAAAATCCAATGCCCAGGCTGCACCCCAGACCATTAGAATTTCTGGGATTGAGACCCACATAGCAGTTTTGTTTTGTTTTTAAATTTTCCAGGTGGTTCTAGTATACAGCCAAGGTTAAAATCCACTGTTGTTCCACTTTGTGATCCTTTAGTCCAGGACTTTGAACCGCTTTGTTCTGGTTCAAACCCCTGCTGAAAATTTGGGTTTCCAACCCAGATATACTGAATCAGAATCTACATTTTAACAAGATCCCCAGGTGATTCTTATGTATAATAAATTTTGAGAACCATTGCTCTACTAGTGGTTCTCAGAATTGGTCACTAACCAGCAGCCCTAGCATCTCCAGCGAAGTTGTTAGAAATGCAAATTCTCAGTAGGGGCTCAAACCTGAATGAACTACTTTGAAGCCCTGCTTTAGACCTCGAGGAAATATTGCCACCTGCCAACAATAGGAAGTTATTATGCTTTGAAACAACAGTCCGTAACTTTTCAGATTCCCCTCCATTCTGGGAACCTGTGCCCTGGATCTTGTATTTTTATCATTTGTATATTAGTTTAGGAGCCCTGGTGGCGCAACAGTTAAGTGCTCAGCTGCTAACTGAAAGGTTGGCAGTTGCTGACTGAAAGGTTGGCAGTTCGAACTCACCCAGCGGCTCTGCAAGAGAAAGACCTGGCAATCTTGTTGTTAGGTGCCGTTGAGTCGGTTCTAACTCATAGTGACTCTGTGTACAACAGAGTGAAACACTGCCGGGTCCTACGCCATCCTCACGACAGTTGCTATGTTTGAGCCCACTGTTGCAGCCACTGTGTCAATCCATCTTGTTGAGGGTCCTCCTCTTTTTTCAGTGACCTTCTACTTTACGAAGCATGATGTCCTTCTCCAGTAAAGTTACAGCCTAGAAAACCCTATGGAGCAGTTCTCCTCTGTTTCATGCAGTTGCTGTGAGTTGAAAATTGACTTGATGGCACCTAACAATAACAACAATATTAGTTTGACTCTTGGTAATCTTAAGGCGGTTGCTCATGAGAAACACATTTTCTTCATTTTTATGTAACCTGAATACTGACGTATATATGTGGTAGGACTCATAGAGTGTTAGCACTGAAAAAAACCTTTGGAGATCATTGGTTCAAACAATGAACATATCCAAATATCTTTTGAATTTATGTACTGTAGCTCTAGAACTTTGCTACTCAAAGTGTGGACCATGGACCAGTCCTGTCAGCTTCACCTGGGACCTTGTTAGAATTGCAGAATCCTTGGTCCTCCCCAGACTTGTAGAATCCATAAGTCAACAAGATCCCCAGATGATTCATACGGACATTAAAGTTTAAAAACGACTGCATTAGAGAACCACATAAGTGGAAGCTTCTGTGAGCAGATTTCGGTTTCATTGTAAGAAGCTACTTCTCAAACAAGAGCTGCCAGTGACTGCTAGAGGCTGAATGATCACTTTAGAGAGACACCATTGTTACTAAGAGCTCTCGTAGCTCTGGTTTTATTATTTTCCTCCTTCTCCTAAGATTCTTCAGTGTCTCCCAAGAATCACCTTCTTCGTCATACCTTCTTCATTGAGGCCATCTGTTCTGTCTGTTGTAATTTCTCCACTTCTCCCATTAAACCAGGAACTCTGTGATGCTAAGCAATGAATACAAGCACAGGCTTTCCAAATCTACTCTTATGTCTTTTTCATTGTGGTAGCAAAGTCTAAGGCTCACCCTAAGCTTGGGGGTGGGGAGATTCAATGGATCAAAGACTTGGGAGAAAGTAGGGAGAGGAGTCCCATACAAGTGGCAACATGGCCTCTAAATTCCCTTCTAATACTAAGCCCCCAATTTGTTGATTGAAGGTAGATTTTTTCAATATATAGCATATCCCTTGTGCTCATCTGTGCTGTCACTGTTGAAAGCATCGCTACTTTTCCCAACTATGGGATTTAGAGGCCATTTTCTTGTCCTGCTTCTCAGTCTGTTCAGTGATTTCATCCAGACATTTCCTTTATTTTTAGAACCTAATGTTAGATACAGTAAAACCTGTGAAAGCTGGAACCTGTGTAAGGCGGAAACCTGTCAGAGAAGGAAAACTCAAATATTTTCCACCAATACAGAGTGATAGAAAAGTGGTAAGACTGCACCCTGTCAAAGGTGAAAAACTTGCAAGACCTGGAAAAACAAGGCAGTCCTGTCCCGTTCCGGCTCTCACAGGTTTCACTGTGTATGTTCTTGATCTTTCCTAGGTTTCCCATTTCCAGCCTCTCTCCTTTCTGAATGCTCAGTGCCAGTGCCACGGTTATGTTCAACCTCTGCCCATCTGTTCTTCACTCTTTTCAGAACCCTTAAACATGTAACTCTCTCCTACTTTATGCAGAACTGTGGCAATTTATTTCCCATGTCAGAACCCTCCCGTCTGATTTCATCCTTCCTCTTCCCTTCTTTCTGGAATTGGCTTGGCCTCACTGACCTTCTTCATTTCTTTGTCACTGTACCTTCTCTCAACCACCTCAAAGGGTGCCTGCCCTTTTAACTCTTCCTACAAGGGTCCTAAAGGTTTGTATCACATAGCATCACCTTTAGAGCTGGTAAGGTTCTCAGACATAATCAAATCTAACACCTTCATTTCACAGAAGGCAAGAATAATATCCAGAGAGATTAGGTGGTTTGCTCAAGGTCACACATCTCATAGTACAAATGGTGTCATGTGCAAGCTTTAATGCCCAGTATGGCTTCTTCACGGAGTCCCTGGATAGCGCTAACAATTAAGCGCTTGACTATTAGCCAAAAGGTTTGCAGTTCAAACCCACCCAGAGGCACCTGCAAAGACAGGCCTGGCGATTTGCTTCTGAAAGGTCACATTCTTGAAAACTCAGTGGAACAGTTTAACACACATGGGATCTCCCTGGGTCACCATGAATCGGAATTGAGTCAATGGCAACTAACAACAACAACAATGGCTTCTTCAAAGGACTTCATGATACTTCACGTGAGTTGTTTCATTTACCCTTACAAAGGGAGTGTGGGCATGTGTGTGGTGGTGCATGGAGAGGTGCAAGAAGGTCACAAAACATGACTGATTACTCTTTTTTAAAGAGAGGTAAGTCAAGCCTTAGAAAGACAGAAGGATTCATCATTTGTCTCATAACCATTTATGGTCTAAGGAAGAAAATCATGATTCTACTAAATACTGGCAAACTTTTATTCTTTCTAGGTGTGTGTGTGTATAAATCATACTATTGAAACAGTGTCGTGTGCCCCCCCCCCCCTTTTTTCTGGTAGCCAATTTTAATTTCCCTTGTCTTTCTCCTCGCGTGATATGTTGTATTAACCATTTAGAGGAGGGTCTAAGCTTCTCCTCTAGATATTAGAGGAGAAGGTTAGAATTGTCCAAAGTCAGGGTTTAATTTTTTTTTAACTTGTCACCCTCCTCTGCTTCTGTTTTTATTTAAAGAAGGGCAGAAAAAAGGAAATGGTTCTATTACTCGTTTGCATTACGCTCTGAGAGATAGCAGAGGGAAAACCACCTGGAAGCAGTGGATAACTATTAGTAGTGGTAGTTATCATGCTTCATAAATCACCCCTTCAGGCCCCTTAATCATTTTGGATGTTATTCAGCTCCCCGTGACCTGTCAGCATGCTCCCAGTCTGAAAAGTGATGGCTGTATTCCAGGGTCTGTCTTGCCTCCTCTCTACAGGGAGCAGCTGCCACTCAGTGGCTCCCCTGAGTACACAGCCCTAAACTGCCAGTACTTAGGGCTGCCACCGTCTTCATCCAAGAGCCCGTTTAATTTGCCCTGTACCATCACGCTGGTCTCCCAGCCATGAAAATCCCTCCCTCCCACAGAACATCTGTGTCCGGGTGAACCTGTCTCCCCCTTTCTTGATGTTCAGACAGCAGTGAATTTGGATGTTTCCTGCCTTATGTTCAGAAGGCCCCTTTCCCATGTTTTTTGACCTCATAGGCATTTGTACCCTTTCCAGGTCACTGACATGTGTCCCTGGTATGGAACAGAGTAGGACGCAACAAAGGAAACAAAGGAGGGCATTGTGATTAGTGTGGGAAAAAAATTAGAGGGGAAAGTTTGCAGGCTTTCCAGTGAGGAGCCTGGGAATTGTCCTGATCCTCTGATGCTAATTTCCAATAAGTTCTCCCTCCTTTTCTTTCTTCCCATAATAACACAGGGCTTACCTACACCTGAAAGAGCTCATTAAACATGTGCTGAATGAATGGAGGAGTGAATGAATCATCGTATTTCCTGGAGCCTGGGTTCTGGGCAACATGAAGAGCACAGGGCCAAGAGTCAGGAGATGTGGGCTTCAGGCTTGGTTCTTCTGCTCATGAACCTGGGGAAGGCTTTTACTATCTCTGGGCACTGGCTTCTTCAGTCATAAGATGAAGTTGGTCATCATTTGTGGTTCCAAATGTTTCGAACACAAGAATTCCTCTAAAGATTTTTGATGAAATATTTCAAACATGCAAAACATATAAAGGACAATGTATGAACACCTGGTACTTACCACCCAGCAGAATTCTCCCCCAGCATAATAGTTGTAATTTTTTAGCAGCCTTTAATTGGGAGGGGCAGCGGGGGCAGGGAATGGATGACAACAAATAGTGGTGGTGCTTTTATAAGAATCTGTATTTTAAATGTTACTATAGAATCTGTACTTGAAAAATTGTACATATATGATCAAGATACATTGATTTCGCCTAAGGCAATTTTCAATGCAAATGAAAACATGCAGTAATCCTTGTAATATGCTTCTATGGCCCAGAGCAGTGTTTCTGAAAAGTGGGATCTCTGTTACCACCTGCATAAAAAAAAATACCAGCTTCTGGCCCTACCCCAGATCTGCTGAGTAAGGATCTCCGACGGCTGGGCCTGGGAGTCTGCCTTTTATTGAGTATCCCAAATGGAATTTAGAACTTGAGTTTTAGCTCTCCCAGCTTCAAAGAATTGGGTGAATACTTCAGCTCTAATATTTATGGTACAATGACAATGAATGTTCCTTTTAAAAGTAGCTCCTTTTAAGTAGTTTGCAGTTTTATAGAGGATTTATTTATGCCTAACTTTTAGTAGTACATCTGTTGCCAAGGTTAGTTGTGCTGGTATTGAGGTTGATGGATAGGAGATGAGTGACTCTGCCTTGCGTTCTGTAGAATCCTCAAAGACATTCTAGAATTTGGACTCGGTGCCAGCTGTGGTCTTTGTCTTGCTGGTATTGATGAGATTTCTTAAGAATGGACCATACAAGTCACCGAGCTACCCGGTAGCGTCGTGAGTAGCCATGGCTCTTGAGTGCCCTGGTCCCAGATTCTAGTCCCATGGGCACAAGAGCTGGAACTCAGGGAACCTAGGTAGCCCAGAGAACAGAGGCTCATCTACATAACTACCCCCATTCATTGCCCCTGACTGTACTGTTGAATTGTTGAGAATGGCCTTGACCAATAACGGCAGCTCTCAATTATTTCATTTACTGAAGTATATATCATAGAGAAGGTGCCCAGCATTGTGCCAAGCGCTGTGGAGTATGGAAGACTTAAAGAATATCAGATCTTCGTAAAGTCCTGTGCTCATGGAATAGAATCTAGGTGTTAATAACTCAGGTTATTAATTAGCTTTTTGAAGGCATATATTCACCTTGCATACAGTGTCATCTTTTCTCTGGTTTGTGAATAACCTTTGTCAACAGTAATTACGCTACTATATCCTAGTGCTATTTTCCTGGCTACGAATAAGTGGGTGCTCTATTTCACATTCTCAAGGAGGGCAGGGCATAGTAGGGAAATAAATAATTAGCAGTGAGTGATCACAGAGGCTTGCACATTGCTCTAATAACCAAGTGGATGGACGACTCCGTGGGAGGATATGGGACAAGGGAGTTGACCTGGAAGGCTTCCCTATGGAGAAGCCAGAGCAGGTATTTCGAGAATACGCAGGAGTTCACCAGGCAGATGGTGGGGAGAGGCATTGTAGGCATAAAGAACAGCAAAAGCAATTACATGGACGTATGAAAAAGGATGGCATGTTTAACTTGCATGTGGGGGAGTGACAAATATCCTTTTGCAAGCAGAATTAAAGTAGACGAGCTGTGAAAAGAAGTGAGTTTGTTATGAAATGTTTTCATCTTTTGTGTCTTAACGACCAAAGTTTGACATCAGAAAATTCTGAGCTTCGTATCCCTGACCTGCTCTTTCGTAGATGCAGGACTACGTGCTTAGTAGTTGTGTGACTTGACTTTTCCGAACTCAACTTTTCTTGAGTGCAGAAATGGAATGCCTACCAAAGTTATTTAACTCCTGAACTTTAATAATAAGTACAAAAGGACTTCCTGCAGACCCCTTATAAGACAGTCCCTTTGGTTAAGGGGCCTTCAGTCTGGTTGTGGAGATGTGCTCACACTCATAACACAACGACTACAGGTAGAATATGATTAAAATGCCCAATGGCACTCTCAAAGCTCACTTTCAAATTTCCTGTGATCATTCGCAGGAAGCAAAGCCACAAGGTCTCTTCTAGAAGGTTAGTGAGCACAGCTGAAAATAAGCCAAGGACTTGTAGAGCGAAGCTGTCAATATTTGCCTCTTCCAAGTGAACTCCCTCCTCTTGGTGAAGTCCTCTCTGAGCACCTTGACTCATAAGCCAGCCTTGGCTCACACCCAGGAGCAGCGTGGGGACAGTGGGAAGGAGCTGTGCAAAATGACTTTTGTGATGAAGAACGAGGGGACCAGGATGGGTCTCAGGCTAATTCCTACGGAGCTAGTGAGAGAGTGCATCACTAGCCAGATTATTTGTAGTCAGTGACTGAGGAACCAAGGATTCTGGTTAAAAATCAGTAATTGTCAAAACATCCAGGGGCCCTTCAGGGAGATAAACATTGTCAGTAAAAATAGACTGTTAAAGGTGGGGTGTGGGTGACAGCTCCAACCCTTCCCCCTCACCCCTAAGAAAGTAATTCTCTTAATTCTATTTTCTGCAGTAGAGCCTCCAGCCGAGCGCTGGGCTTGTCCGGTCGTTAAATGCTCCTTTAGCTGTTTAACTTGCTCAGCTACTGCAGGTCCCCTGCTTCCTTCTCAGACACTGGCTGGCACGAGACACAAGGGTACGAGGCAACTCTGGGAATTACGGAGAAGGAAGCATGGGAAGTCAGGAAATGTTCAGAAACCAAGCAGCTGGCCTGTCAGCAGCTCTCTGACTTGTGGTCAGTGTTCCTTACTCTGTCACTCGTGGAATGTTTACTCTTGGCTCCTGTTGAATCCGGACCCCCGCCCCTGCCCAGCCTCCCTTTGGTGGGCCTCACTGGTTAGCAATTACACCAAGTTCTAGGGTCGCTGTTATAATACAGGCACCCAGGCTCTACTTATGGAGCCCAAACACTTTGCCTCGGCCTTTCCAGCCAGCGTTTGGTGTTCTAGGACTTGTATTGCATTGCTCCCTAGAAGGTCAGGACCTGTAGGGCTGAGTCTCTTCTTGCTGGTGGGGCTTTGGCTACCAGGTCAGCCTGTCCACATTGGGCCAAGGGGCCAAGATTTGCTGGCACAGCCTCCAGGGCTGGCATGGGCTTGTGGAAGGCTGGCCTGAGCTGCAGACGGTAGCACCAGCAGTCTTGTTTGTTCGTCAGTCCTTGGCAAAGCCTGAGCAGACCGGCTCCTCATCCCCCGGAACGCAGATGCCTAAGCCCGCCTGCCCAGGCAGCGCTCCACCTCGGAGCAGCACAGACTACAGAACTGGAGGGCCTGTCCCTGCACCTCCCTTCTCCCCTTTGTTCTGGTCACTCCCGTTAACCCCCACCCCCATCCATTTTCTCTCCCTGGAATGAGCACAATACACGCTTGTCCAAGTGAAGTGCAATTGCCGTATAAACAAATGGTTTAAGGATAATAAACATTTAAGTATTTTCAGATACTAGATTTTCTTTCAGTTCCATGGTTTCCAGTAGAACTGCAGTTTGCCTACTAATTCTTCAGTTGGAAAGGGGTTGGGACATCTGACCAGCCGGCAGGTGGAATAGATACAGAGTGTGTCCAACCTTATAAACAGCACTCAGGTGGGACTGGCAGCTGGAACCAGACCTGGAGTCCTATTGCGTCCCTCTCTGGCCCCTCTTCGTTTTGAAGCACTTCAGGACATTCCACCAGCTGTTATAAGGTGCACCTGTGTTGTCACTGTCATTGAGATTCTAGAGGAAATCATTTGGTCATACTTTTCCATGTAGTCAGTGTGCCAAGAGACCCTGAAAGGCCCAGCTGGGAGCATGTGCACAAATTGAATTAGAGGCTATTTTCCAGTCCCAAAGAGAAAGTTTAGTTGCATTTTGAGTTTTTAGATCAGGGTATTAAAAGGTGTGGCCAAGGTTGTCAAAACACTAACTGCAGGAATAGTTACATTTAAGATACCCAGGCAGTGACCTGGCTGGGTGCCTCTTGCCAGGCTTGAGTGGGGGATCTTGAGTAAAAAGGGCCCAGAGAAGAGTTAAGCCAAATAAGAAAGAGAGGTGTGCTGGGCTGTAAGATTCTTCTAGAAACACATTTGAGGGTCCTGCTTAGTAGGCAAAATACTCTCTGAAACTAGGGCTGGGGAGAAAGGCCCAGTGCCTGGCAGAGGGAGGTTCTTAATATTTGCTGCATTGTTTTTGTTGCTAGAAAAGGGAAGAAGGATATATGTGGAGCTTGTGAGAGAAACATACTAGAGAAGATCAAAGATAGTAAAACAGCCAAGGACTGACCTGTCTAGGGCAGGTGTTGCCCACCTCTGGGTGCTTAGAGGACTCTTATGATCTTAACTCCTCTTGGAATTCATCAAAAGGCATTCCTCACTTCTCCCTTTGACGGGCAGGAGCTGCCCTGTTTTTAGTGACTTGGTCAGAAGGGAAGCACAGCTGAAAGGCAATGTTTATTGAAAGCTCATGTGAGCGGAGGTAAATGCGGGTGTGGTCGGATATGTCGCGGGTTCACCTCTCCCAGTCCACGCAAGGCCAAAGTCAGCTAACTTGTAGATTCTCGTGCTGGTTCTCCCACCCAGAGGTAATTTCAGTTCATCTGGAAGTGTACCTGACCTTAATGATGCAGTTAGAGGTACACGTTGCAAACTAAAGATGTGGCTTTCACTGGCTTGTTGCCACTGACCTCAAAAGGAATTTGCCACAGGGCTGAGGTCCTGTCCTGAGTCAGACTCTGGCGCTAATGCACTCTTCACCTCCCCATCCCCTCAGATGTCCTGGTTCTCTACCTCCTTACTCTTCGTTGGCTTTGGGTTCCCAGGCTGAAGCAGAGTCGGAGGTTAAAGTTTTCTCCTCTTTCTTCTTTGCATCTGTTTCTCTGCATTGCCTTTCTTTCAGCCCCCTTGGTGAAAAGGAGAGCTGTTGATAGGGAGGAGTCCCTGGGTGGCGGAAACAGTTACACACTTAGCTGCTAACCGAAAGGTTAGAGTTTCAGGCCCACCCAGAGTCTCCTCGGAAGAAAGGTCCTGGCAATCTACTTCCAAAAAAATCATCCATTGAAAACCCTGCGGAGCACAGTTTTACTCTGACGCACATCAGGTTGCTATGAGTCAGAATCAACTCAGTGGAAACTGGTTTGGTTGACAGGGTAGAGGGATTGGGAGAGTAGAGAGGTGACCCCTAGACTGGAAAGTGATGTAGGGTGCTGTCACCTGGAAACTCAAATCAGCAGTGAGCCAGAACCTGTCCCAACAATATAAAGAAAAACATTTTACCTTAGTTAGCAAGGTTGTGTTCTTGTCTATAGGAAAAGGACAGCCAAGAAGGCGTCAACACTATCCTTATACAACAGAATAAGAGAAGACGAGCTGAGGTTGCAGTGAAAGGGAGAGAATTTAGACAGTATAGGAAGCTCTAAGTTGAGTTCTTAAGAGTCTTAAAAGGCATGGCCAAGGTTATCAAAACACTCACTATAGAAATAATTAAGTTTGAGTTGCACATGCACTAAGCTGGGTGCCTCGTTCCAGGCTTAGGTAGTAGCAGTTGGGGTGGGGAGGGAGGTTTCTTGAGAAGAGGGACTATGGTTTGGAGTGAGGTCTTGGCTCTGGGTCCTGTGATACTATATTTTTTAAGGAAAATCTGTAGCCCAGGTGTTTGATTAGAGAGCATATCAGGTAAGTTTTCTGGGTGGTGATACCAGGATGGCGACCAGAATGGTTTTAATAAACTGGAGAAGCGCTCAGAGTGAAGTTCAGGGAGGAAAATGTAGAGTAATATGACCAGTTATGAATAGTTGCATAAGTATAAGAAATGGCTATGAAAGAGCAGATATTACAGAGAAAGATCTGAGATTGAGGATGAGGCCAACATCACCAGCCACATAGGGCTGAGATTGGAGCAGCCCTATTCAGGACTGCTTGTGAGAGTTCAGAATATAGTTGTGAAGTAATGCCTTTCCTTGTAACTATCATGCGTCAGATCCTTTCCAGAGTACACTCTAGCCCCAACATCTTCTGGCTAATAGAGCTGTGGGTAGACTTGGAGACTATCCCACAGATAATTAAAGGAATTTGAGAATCAAATTTGTAGAGAACAATTTAGAATTAATAACTATCTTTAGTTCGTAAAAAACTCTTGACATGGAAGACTGGCGCCAGCTCATCTAAATCTTCACTAGGGATAGAGTGGAGTTTTAGCAGCATTCGGTTAGCCACAAGGAAAACTTGCCTGGCAACGAAAGTTGTTCAATGGTGGAATGAGTCACTGAGGGTAGGTTCTGGATTTCTGATGAGAATTTCAAAGTCAGCTGTTTTGCTCTCCTTAGGATGAATTAATTCATTCCAGTGGTCCTACCCGATGGCTGAGTGGTAGAATTGATGACCACTCTGAGTTCATATTCCAACCTGAAGATTCCTGCCCCTGCCTGCAGGCATCTATCTGCTTTTACATCCCCTGAGATGCTCCGTATCTCCAGGAACTGGGCCATCACACTATACCCAGCTGGACCCAGCCTCTCCATTCTAACCCATGAGATAGCTGGGACTGTGCAGATGCACTGGTCTAACTGGATTGTGTTTCTTTGTTCTGCCTTTTGCAGTATGAGTTTAAAGCCAAGAACATCAAGAAGAAGAAAGTGAGCATTATGGTTTCAGTGGATGGAGTGAAAGTGATTCTGAAGAAGAAGAAAAAGGTAAGTGGCTCTGAACGGGAAACTGTCCTGAAGAAGGAAGCAGGGAAAGTAGGTGTGGGATACCTTTTCCTTCTAGTTCACTCTCTGGACAGAATGCTTCCCTTAACTGGTGAGGTCATCCTCTTTGACCAGCAGCAGAGTTGAGAGGCTGCAGCTGGAGCAGAGAGTGAGGCTTGGGCCACTGGCCGGCCCACTGGTGTCAGAAGCCATCTCTGATCATCCTCTTATGCAAATGCCCTGCCCCGTTTTGACACCTTTGTCTTTGCATCTGATCTTGGGAAACACTTCCAATTTAAAGGACAACAGCTAAGTAACAAGGTTCAGTGCGGGGAGTGGACAAGAAGAGGTTCCCTCAGTAGCTGTCCCCTTCTGTCGCAAGAACAATTAGTCATACAATGGGGTGGCATCTAGCCCTATTGTACGACCTTGTATCATCCCGTTCCAATTGCTGCGGCTTCAGCCTGTCTGTTTAACTAGTACCCCAAAACCCAATTGCTGCTGCTGTTCAGTGTATGAAAAGAATGGGAGGGGTAGAAGGGCGGGAGGGAGAGGAGGAAGGCACTGATCCATACAATGCAATGGCTGTTCCTCTGGGTTGAGGTGAGACTAACAAGTGAGCATATGTTGTTTACACACTTGGCTGTTTTGTGTTAGTTGTGAGTACAGTGTTGTGAGAGAATGTTGTTAACACCTGGGAAAGACTAGGTTTACATAATGGCGGGGTGTGTGTTTCTGAAAAGAAATGGAAAAGGGCTTGGTTGATAGAAGATATATGAGGAGAGTCCTTTTTTCTGTTTCTTGACTCTTCTGATGCCTTTTTTTTTTTTTTTTTTTTGAATGATGCTTTTGTTTCATGTTTATTGATAGGAGCACTGTAGCCTGAGCTCCCTTTGGTTCCACACCTAAGCTGATCTTAATTCAAATGGGATTCAAGGCAAACCCCAGGGAGAGATTGTGGAGGTTATGGAAGGCAAAGACACATACTTAGTAGTAGGCAACATAAACTTGGGGAATCATAAGGTAAGGGATATGTTAAAGGGTAGTCATCTGTCAGTCCAATGCCTTATTAAATCTTCTTTACAACCACCTTGGAAAAGACATTGCCCAGTGTATGACTGGGCACCTCTAGTGATGGGAAATTTACTACTTCCTGAGGCAGCACATTTCATCTCTGGACAGCTACAAAGGTCTCCCGTATATTAAAACAAAATTTATTCTCTTATTGTCCCTAAGAATCTTTAGGGATGGTTCTAGAAAGTGTTCTATGGCTAGGAGGTTGGAAGTATGTAGGGAAAAAAATACAACATGATATACTATTGATAAAGAATCAACTTCTTCAAAATTCAGTAGTATGGAATTTTTAATAGCGTGTTAAGTGTCTTTGACTCTATATACCTCTACTGTGGGAACCTCAATCCCCACCTTGTTCTCACTGTGTGAATATCTTTTCTGCCTCCTACCCCCACCCCACGTATATGCACACAGTGGTTAACCATGAGGTAATTTGTAGAGTATTGTCCTCTCTGGAGTTTCTGAGTAGGGTAGTTGCTGAAGCAATTTGAGGACTATCAGATAGGCCTATCAGTGCCCTAGTTAAAGAAATTATGGATAATGACACTGTGAATTTAAGAATAGAAAAACTGAGCCAACACAACCCATGAATCAGGGAGCCAGGCTGAATCCCTGTTTGGCTTTTGCTACGTGTGTCAGATAGCTTTACACATCCCTTTACGTGACGGGGAAGAGGTGGCTTGTTGCTTTCATGCCAACTGACAAAATAATAATTGCCATTTTTTGGTGCTTTCACACCCATTATCGTCCATCCTTTCATCAGTTCTGTGAAGAAAGTCCTTGAGGACATTTCTCTATGTCAGTGTTGATGACATCTAGTCACCTAGGGAAACTAGCCACAGAGGCAGAGTAGCATTTCCCTCCCAGAACTCAATCCTGGCCAAACGTTCAGAGTCAGAAACCAGACTCATCAGGGTGCAGAAGTTATGAACCTTAGCATGCTAACCCATACTGGCAAAGCTCAAAAGAGGCTGAAGTGGAAACTAAACCACTGGTTTCTTAAGCCCCTTTGAGAAACAGAACAGTCTCATAGATGAGATATTTTCATTAGCCTCACAAGCACGTGTTCTGTCTATGGGAGGCAAGTGATGTGAGAAGACAAATTAATTATTATTAGAGGGTTTCTTGGTGAGCTCAGCAGTGGAGCAGAGGGTCTAATTATATGATGGGAATGCTTCAGGGTCTTGGGCTCCACAATAGATGGGTCCACAGGATGCTCATAAGGGTCTTGTTGGGCACATGCTGTTCCTGGTGTGTGTTAGACCCTACCAGCATTTATTTCCATGTCTCTCTGATATCTATACTTCCATGGCTGACCAATCTGGCATCCCTGCACTACTCCAACCCACATACACTTCTGACTGACATACTGTTTGTTTGCTTTCAATCAGATTATATTTCAAGGCCTGCTGTCCTGGGGGCTGTTCTATCCACCTTGTCTAGCGCTGATCTTGTCCATTATGGGTGACTTCATAGTGTTACCCTTAGAGGACAATCTTATTTCCCATTTCACTGTCTCCCCCGTGTGTCGTATACCATATGCAGTGCTATCCCCACTTGGCTTGACTAAGAATTCAGTGGGGTGGCGTCTCACCTCCTCTAACTTCACAAGGGGAAAGGAGAATCAACATCAACAGCCCAAGGCTGATTCCTATGAGACGGTGGTCATGCCTTCACCCTCCAACCTTTTTACCAATTCTCATGCCAACCATCCCTCCCACAGCACTCTACTTTTCTGCTGAGTTTGATAACTCATTGCAATGGCCACATAGAACTCACAGACAATACTCACAATTATGGGGTTTATTAGGGAAGTAACAAGTTACAGTTCAGGTTCAGGAATGCTCAGGATATAGTTCTTCCATCAGGACAGCCTCTTCTCAGCTGTGCCCGCAGGCAGGTCTTTCCCTGGATTTCGGCCTCTGCCCAGCTTGGGCAAATATTACAGAGCTCTTTTAGCTCTGCCGATAAGTGCCCAGAAGCACCCCGCTCCACCAGTAAGCCTCAACCCAAAGATGCTCAGCTTTCTCATTCCATGGGCCGGGAAGCCCACCACACCATCTCCTGTCAATCTCCTGCCTCCTGCCTCTCCACCATTTCTCTGCCACCGCTTCTTGCCATCTTCAACGTTATAGCTCTCCATCGCTCTCCCTCTGTCTCCTGGTTCCAGGAGCTTGTCAGCACAGGTATCCCAGGTCCAAAGAATGCACTCCACTTCTGGCTGTTCTTTCTTGGTGATGGTGAGATCCTCTCCTCCTGCCTCTGGGATGGCTCATTTTAAGCCTAGCGGGATAGCAAAACTGATTAATCCCTTTATTAGAGCTCCATATTCCTTATTTGCCTAGTCCCACTCAGTCATTGTGTGTGAGTCACAAAGACTATGGCTAGAAGGGCTATATTAAGTAATTCGTTGTACCGCAACATAGAAGAAAACTGAGATTAAAGAAATTGAAGTATTTTGCCTGAGATCACATAACACATAAGGACAGCAGCGTGCTGAGGTATCAACTGAGAGAGAAGCTGGCCTCCTTCTACCAAGTAATTAAAAGCTAAGCTGGAGAAGCGTCTTCCAGAGGGAATCCATGGGACCTTAGGACTCACTTTGAAACTCCGTCTTTGGTAATCTGTGGTGTAGGTTTGCTTTCCAGCTGGCCCAGAGGAGAGGTGATCTAATAGGCCTTTCCTAGATCTGATTCTTCTGGTGCCAGGCTTGGGAAAGAAGAGCCTCCCATCTTGTTTCCTCCACCCACGCCTGGTGTCCATCTCAGGGCTGTGCCTGTGATTTGGATAATGCCTTTAATCATGGTGTTCGTTTTACAGTGCCTCTGACAGATGAGTGCACAGTAACAGCAATCAGCCTTTTTGTCATCTTGTTCCCATGTGACGGCCCTCTGTTATCTGAGATTGCTGATACCACCACACTCACACACACACTCTCTCTCTCTTCTCTCATAGAATTGAGGGGTGGGGTGAGACTAGATATGCCATCATGTAAATGCAGAATTTTCTCCAAGGAAATGGAAGAGCTGGCAAAGTTCAGTGATGGCCATCATGATCAGGTTAAGAACTAGAGCTCTTGCCAGGTAGCCTTAGGTATAGAAACAGCCATGGCTGATAGTCAGCCAGAAGGTACCATGTACAGCCTGACATGCTCTACTGATTAATCAGTGCCCTTACTGGACTAGTTGGTAAAGATGTTGAACATTCCAGCAAAACAGCATTTTGATTTTCTCTGGGTCAGTGTGGCATGTTGGAGGGATCCTGGGGCTGAGACAAGAAGACTCAAGTTCTAGTTCCATCTCTACCTTTCCTGGCTGTGTGACTCAGTAAGTTATTTTGCCTCTGTGAGCTTCATCTGTAAACAAACAGTTGGATTAGATGATGTATGGTAAGGATCAGCATGAATCCAGTCCTCCAAATGTAGAGATTGATCAGTCCCTACCTTTCTGCTGCTTCATCCTCATTGTTAGATGCCTCTGTGGCACTCTCTGTTTCTTACCCTAGCCACCCTAAGCTAGGACAGAGCTCACAAGTTAAAAGGACTCTGTCCTTCGGACTGCTAAATAGGCAGACACCAACTGCAAATTTGGGGAGTCTAAACAACACCCTGACCTTCTGACCTGCTGGCCACAAATTTGGGCTGGTTTCCCACTACCCCTTCAGGATGCCATCCTCAAGCTCAGGAGTCCACAAGACAACCTTACTTTCTGACGTGCTGGTTCCTGCTACTCCTTTAGGTTTAATAATTTGCTGGAAAAACTCACAGAACTCACAGGAAATATACCATACTTAGGAATACAGATTTATTATAGAAAAGGATATAAACAGACACAGAAGGCAAGGTCTGGGAGGGTTCCCAATGTGCTACCCTCTCAAGAGCAGAGGTGCTTATCAACCAGGAAGCTCTCTGAGCCTCTGTGTTCAGGGCTTTTACTGGCCAGTCCTGCATGATAAGCTAAATCATGCCTCCTGAGACTAATAGATATTGACCTTCTAGGTGAGTCTTTTCTGGCCTGGGCAGCTCCCATTTGGCAGCCCAGATGCTCAGGTGTGGCCTGGAAGTCCCAGACCAAGGCACTCCAATTACTACATGGTTATTTCTCAGGAACCAAGGACAAAGGCTACCTACCTTACTTAGGGTAAAACTAGGTCCATTACTCCACAGATGATCACTTTGACTTTTCTCGCTCAAATACTCTGTGTCAGAACTGGAACTAAGCTTTTCTGTGCTTATGTGTATGTACATATAGGTTGTCTGTAGTTACTCAAGTTTTTGAGAACCTACCAGGCTACAGAGAAAGCAAATTGCAGAGGCCAGCCACATGTTGTTGTTTCCTAATCCTCTAGGGCAGAATTAGGCCCTCTGAGGTCAAACACCTCCCAAAGATGCCTCTGAGCCTCCTTTCTTTTCTCAGTCTTTCCATGGTAAATAGTAGTGGCTTCCTGGCTGAGGATAGAAGCTTTTTTACAGGGATTACCTGCTCGTCAGTGAGCTTTTTAAGGGCAGTGTGATGCGATGGATGGTTTTTTATATGGCCTTTCTTGCCATGGTCTTGTAACTCACAAATAAGGTACCTGTGGCCCACCAGGTAGATTGGATAGCTTGCTAATAATGTAAATAAAATTCATGGCACCTGTGTCTGGGTGGGACCATGCAAATAAGTTCTATGGAATGCTAATGAAGGGATTAGTCAGTTTTGCTATCCCAATAGGCTTAAAATGAGCCATGCCAGAGGCAGGAGGAGAGGATCTCACCACCACCAAGAAAGAAGAGCCAGTAGTGGAGTGCATCCTTTGGACCCAGGATCCCTGCACTGAGAAGCTCCCAGGAGACTGAAAAAGTACAAGCTGTAACTGAAGATGGCAAGAAACAGAGGCAGAGAAATGTCAGCAGAGCCAGAAGACTGTCAGGAATCAGTGCAGTGGACTTCCTAGCCCATGGAGCGAGAAAGCTAAGTGCCTTTGGGCAGGAGGCTTGCTGGTGGAGTGGGGCACCTCCAGGCACTTGGTGGAGCTAGATATGCCAACCCATAGAGCTACAGCTGAGTGCCTTTGGGCTGAGGCTTACTGTGGATTGGGGTGCCTCAGAGTACTTACTGGTAGAGCTAAAAGAGCTCTGTAACACTTGCCTGAGCAGGACAAAGGCTGAGGGAGCAGAGAGAGACGTGCCTGCAAGCATGGCTGGGAAGAGGCTGTCTGGATGGAAGAACTGTATTCTGAGCATTCCTGAACCTGAATTGCAACCTGTTACTTCACTAATGGTGTAGTGGTTGAGTGCTACGGCTGCTTAACCAAAAGGTTGGCATGTTCGAATCCACCAGGCTCTCCTTGGAAACTCTATGGGGCAGTTCTACTCTGTCCTATAGGGTTGTTATGAGTTGGAATTGACAGCAATGGGTTTGGTTCTTTTCGGTTTGGACTTCCCTAATGCCATAATCGTGAGTATTGTTTGTGAGTTCTTGTGACCACTGCAATGAATTATCAAACTCAGCACAGAAGTAGAGAATGCTGTGGGAGGGATGGTTGATGACAGAATTGGTAAAGATGTCAGAGAGAGGAGGCACGTCTGACCTCCGCCTCACAGGAATCAGCCTTGGTCTGTTGATCTTGATTCTCCTTCCTCCTTGCGAAGTTAGAGGAGGTCGGACACTTCCCCCATACCATTTTTACAGTGACAATGACCAGTCAGGCCCAGCATTTAACCGGGCACCTGACACATATAGTATGTTTTCAGTAGTTATGGCTTTTGCCTGGCTGGGTGAATGGATAAACATTATCTGTGTGTGATAATGATATTAAATCAGAAAGAATTAAGTATTTAGCATTTGGATCCAGTAGAGCCTACTTTGCTACTTTTGACAATCACATTCTCCTCCCTCTTTCTCTTCTGGTCAGTTTTCGCATTTAATAAAACAAGGATGAGAGCCTATCCCACACATAGAAAGACCTCAATGGAAATGACTAATTATGTTATTGTTATTTGTAGGACTTGTTCAGGTGACTGATCTTCAGGACTAGAGCAGACAGTAGCCAAATATATTGTAATCATCTCTCACTGAGATATAAATATATATATATATATAGGGTATATTAAGAAGTGTCTAAAAGTGCTGTCTTGAACTGGTGTCAGCAGATAATGAATCTTAGATTTCCTTATAAATCTTAGGTTGTATTTGTGGTGTGAACCCCATTACTCAGATAATTGGCTTTACTTTGATGCCTTTCAATCAGTACATTTTCTTTAACTCCCCAGTAGGCCCAAGTAAGTATCTTTTCTTTGTAGGTAGTAATGATTATTTGTTATGATACTGGAATTAAACTATAGCACCATGTGCTAGGGAGTGGAATCCTGAATAAGAAAGATTGGTGTTGAAATTCATCCAAGGGAGTTTTCTACTAAAGGACCCAAAGAATCTGAGTTTCATGTGGTTTCTTTTATAAATCAATAATTTTGTTGAGCTTCCCTAAGGCAGCATTCTAGAAAGACTCCATCATTCTCATTAACAAATATTTATTGTGTGTCTGCCATGTTCAAGGAACTGGATAGGATACGTAGGAGTATTAGACATGGACCCTTTCCAGCAAAATTATTTTTGCTAGCATGATATTTGTACATAGGTCTAGTATAGTTCCTATAGCATTACATGGTAGTTATTTATCTCTTTCCCTCACAGGCTGGAGCCTTTAGGGGGCAGGGACCATGTCTTCTCTCAAATCCTATTTCATCTGTTTGAAAGGTGAAAGACGAGAGGAAGCAAACCAGTGAAATAATTACATGCTAAAATGATAGTTAAAATAGCTAACAATAATATCTAACACTTACGTTGAGTACCTACTGTTTGCCAGGCCTTCTTTCATACACTGTATACTTATTAAATCCTCACAACAGACCTATGAGGTACATACAATTCTTATTCTCATTTTATAAAAGACAGTTGAGCAACTTCCCTAAGACCTCAAGTCCTATCAGTGGTGAAGTCAAAGTTCAAATCCTGTCTGTCTTGCTCAAATCCTGTTGCTGTGTGTGTATGTAGGTACTAATCTCCTCAGACTCCTTTAGGGAAATGGTACTTTATAAGAAATGGCTAAGTAATTCAGAGTCTAACTTTTCACCTGCACTCTGTCACTGGAACATCGTATCTCAAGGAGACTATGTTCCTACCCAAACAGTAGTGTTAGTTACTATGTAAACACAGACCTCTGATCTAATTGGGCAAGAAAAGGAGGCACTTAGAACTACAGAACCAGAATTTAGAAGAAGAAACTTTAGAAATCATGTAGTCCAATCCCCTAATTATTAAATATGGCAACAGAGGACAAAGGGGGCCTAAAGACTGTTGTCCCAGGGTCACCCAGGTTGTTACTGACAGAATCTCTAAACTGCAGTCCAGTCCTTTTTCCACCTTGTTGTATTTCTAGAACTGGATGTATTTTCGTATAGTTTTAAAAACAGGTGTATTAGGAATTGCGTGAATCGTGTGATGATTATTAACACTTCGGTTTTGAAATGCATGTTCTATATCCATATTTATACCTGAAAATGGCAGATATCTTTATTTTCAGTCTAATCCCATTCTGTCTGAAAGCATGGAAAACATGTTAAGCTGAGTTAATGTGGCCTTTGTAAGTTGTTGGGGTGTTTTTTTTTTTTTAATTTATTTTTTAATGTTCTTTAGATGAAGGTTTACAGAACAAAGTAGTTTCTCATTAAACAGTAAGTACACATACTGTTTTGACATTGGTTAACAACCCCATGACATGTCAGCACTCTCCCGTCTCCACCTTGGGTTCCCTATTAGCAGCTTTCCTGTCCCCTCCTGCCTTGTAGTCCTTGCCCCTGGGCTGGTGTGGCCCTTTAGTCTTGTTTTGTTTTATGGGTCTGTCTAATCTTTGGCTGAAGGGTGAACCTCGGGAGTGACTTCCATACTGAGCTAAAAGGGTGTCCGGGGGCCATACTCTCAGGGTTTCTCCAGTCTCTGTCAGACCAGTAAGTCTAGTCTTTTTTTGTGGGTTAGAATTTTGTTCCACATTTTTCTCCAGCTCTGTCTGGGACCCTCTGTTGTGATCCCGGTCAGAGAAATCAGTGGTGGTATCTGGGCACCATCAAGTTGTACTGGACTCAGTTTGGTGGAGGCCATGGTAGTTGAGGTCCTTTAGTCCTTTGGACTAATCATTCCCTTGTGTCTTGTTTTCTTCATTCTTTCCTCCTCCCGAAGGGGTGAGACCAGTGGAATATCTTAGATGGCTGCTCACAGGCTTTTAAGACCCCCGATGTTTATCTTGTATCCTGATACTCTGCTGAATCTTTCTATTAGTTCCAGTAGTTTTATCATGGAGTCTTTTGAGTTTTCTGTGTATAGTATCATATCATTTGCAAACAGGGACAGTTTATCTTCTTCATTACCAATTTGGATGCCCTTTATTTCTTTTTCTTGCCTTATTGCTCTAGCTAGGACTTCCAGCACAATGTTAAATAGGACTGGTGA
>NW_004444081.1:994331-995953 GCF_000243295.1 Trichechus manatus latirostris
ATTGAACCTTGTATGCCTGGTATGAATCCTACTTGGTCGTGGTGTATTATTTTTTTGATATGATGCTGAATTATATTGGCTAGAATTTTGTTGAGAATTTTTGCATCTATATTCATGAGAGACATTGGTCTGTAATTTTCTTTTTTGTGGTGTCTTTGCCTGGTTTTGGTATCTGGATTATGCTGGCTTCATAGAATGAATTCGGAAGTGTTGCTTCCTTTTCTGTGTTCTGAAATAGTTTGAGTAGTACTGGTGTAAGCTCTTCTCTGAATGTTTTGTAGAATTCTCCAGTGAAGCCATCTGGGACAGGGCTTTTTTGTTGTTCAAAGTTTTTTTATTACCTTTTCACTCTCTTCTCTTGTTATGGGTCTGTTCAGATATTTAACATCACTTTGTGTTAGTTTGGGTAGGTAGTGTGTTTCTAGAAATTTATCCATTTGCTCTAGGTTTTCAAATTTGTTATAGTTTTTCATAATACGCTGTTATGATCCTTTTTATTTCAGTTGGGTCTGTTGTAATGTCCCCCATTTTATTACTTATTTGGGTTATTTTCATCCTCTCCTGTTTTTCTTTTGTCAATTTGGCCAGTGTTTTGTCAGTTTTGTTGATCCTTTCAAAGAATCAACGTTTGGTTTTGTTGATTCTTTCTATTGTTTTTCTGTTCTCTATTTCATTTATTTCTGCCCTGATCTTTATTATTTCCTTTCTTTAGTGGCTGTGGCCTTTTTTGCTATTCTCTTTCTATTTGTTTGAGTTGTGTAGCTAATGTTTTGATTTTGTCCCTTCTTTCTTCTTTTTTGATGTGTGCATCTATTGCTATAAATTGACCTCTGAGCGCTGCCTTTGCTGTGTCCCAAAGGTTTTCATATGGTGTGTTTTCATTCTCGTTTGATTCTAGGAATTTTCTAGTTCCATCTATGATTTCTTGTCTTACCCAGTGGTTTGTAAGCAGGATGTTATTCAGTTTCTATGTAATTGCTTTTTTTTCCTTGCTCTTCCTGTTGCTAATTTCTACCACGATGGCATTGTGGTCAGAGAAGATACTTTGTATTATCTCAGTGTTTTGGATTTTATTGAGGATTGCTCTGTGGCCTAAGTCGTGATCTATTCTGGAGAACGTTCCATGTTTATTGGAAAAGATTGTGTACTTTGCAGCTGTTGGGTGTAGTGTTCTACATATGTCTATGAGGTCAGGTTGGCTGATTATGCCCTTTAAGTCTTCTGTATATTTCTTGAGTTTCTTTCTAGATGTTCTGTCCTTTACGGAGAGTGGTGTGTTGAAGTATCCTGGTATTATTGTGGAACTCTCAATTTCTCTTTTCAGTGCTTTTAGTGTTTGTTTTATGTATTTTGGAGCCCTGTCATTGGGTGCATAGATGTTTATTATGGTTATGTCTTCGTGATGGATCATCCCTTTAATCATGATCTAGTGCCCTTCTTTGTCTTTTATGGTGGATTTTGTTTTAAAGTCTGTTTTATCTGAGATTAGTATTATCACTCCTGCTCTTTTTTGATTGCTGTTTGCTTGGTATACTTTTTCCATCCTTTATATTTTTAATAAATTTATGTATTTGTTTCTAAGGTATGTCTCTTGTAGACAGCATATTGATGGATCCTGTTTT
>NW_004444081.1:996053-1026945 GCF_000243295.1 Trichechus manatus latirostris
ATGCCATTTACATCCAGTGTAATTATTGATTGGTGTGAATTTATTGCTGTTATTTTATAGTGCTTTTTTTGTGGTTCTGATGTTTTCTTTGTTCCTCTTACTCTCCTGTGCTGAATTCCTTTTGTTTGTGGATTTTTTTCTTCATTTCTTTTGTTTTTGTAGATTTTGTTTTACTGAGACTGCATGTTTTTCTTTTTGATGAGTAGATTTGTCAACTTTCTTTGTGGTTACCTTGAAATTTACCCTTATCATCCTAGGTTTGAACCAGTCTATTATTACTTGGTATTGCCTTGCCTGCCTCTCTTTTAGAAGGTTCTTATGCCTACACCGTTTATTCCCTCTTTTTTTGTTCTTATGTTGTTAGCATTTACAGATTAACCTCTCTGGTTCCCTGTTGTAATTTTTTTGGTTTTGTATACTCCTTGAGAGTTCATTTCCTAGGTGGGTATCTGGCTGGTACAGTCTTGCATGCTAGATTCAGGCTGTGGTCTGATCTTGGTTGTTCTCAGACTGAAGGACTCCCTTTAATAATTCTTGTAAGTTTGGTTTGGTTTTTACATAGTCCATAATTTCTTTTTATCTGGAAATGTCCTAATTTCACCATCATATTTGAACGAGAGTTTTGCAGGATATACTATTCTTGGCTGGCAGTTTTTTTCTTTTAAGGTTTTATATATGTCATCCCATTGCCTGCTTGCCTGAGTGGTTTCTGCCAGATAATCCAAGCTTAGTCTTATTGTTTCTCCTCTGTATGTTACTTTTTGTTTTTCTCAAGGTGCTCTCAGGATTCTTTGTTTGTCTTTGGTTTTGCCGAGTGTGATTATGATATACCTTGGTGATTTTCTTTTGGGGTCTATCCTATATGGGGTTCATTAAGCTTCTTGTATGGTCAGATTTTCATCTTTCATGATTTTGGGGAAGTTTTCTGTCAGGAGTTCTTCAGTGATCCTCTATGTGTTTTCTGTTTTCTCCCCGTTCTGGAACTCCAATCACTTGCCAATTTTTGCTTTTGATTGTATCCCACATAATTCTCAGGGTTTCTTCATTTTTCTTTGTTCTTTTTTCTGGTTTTTCCTCAAACAGAGTTGTATCCAAGTGTTTGTCTTCAATTGCACTGATTCTGTCTTACATCATTTCGAACCTACTCCTTGGCCCTTCTGTGACACTGTCCATTTCTGAAATCTTCTTGTTTATCTTTTGGATTTCTAATTGTTGTTTTTGTGTGATTTCTAGTTGTGAACTTCTTTTGGAATTTTGTGCCTATTTTATTTTCCTGAATTATTCCATTTTTTGTCTGTATTTTCCATGATTTTGTCTGCCTTTTCCATGATTTTGTCTGCCTTTTCCATGAATTTGTCTGTTTTTTTCCCCATTTTTGTCTCCTTTTTGCTTCAACTCTTGGATAATTCTGAATATTAGAGATTTGAATTCCCTATCAGGTAGTTCTAGTGCCTTTTCTTCTACTGGAAAGTCGTCTGGTGTTTTATTTTCGACACCTGCTGAAACCTTCCCATCTTGTTTTTTTATATGTTTTGATATTGTCTGCTGTCTTCGGGGCATTCAGTAGTTATTTTCTTCATTTATTGATTGTAGATTTGTTTGTTTCTTCCTGCTTTTTTGTTTTATTTGGTTGTCTGAGCATGCAGGTTGTGCGTTCGTTGTTGTTTGCTCATCTGTGGGCACAGTACTTTTCACCTCCTTGTCCAATGAGCAGGGCCAGTCACTCAGTTATGGTGCAGCAGGGCAGGTCCAGCTGAAGGAGAGTTGCTGGGATGGATTTATTGTGGCACGTACTAGGGCTGACAGGGCAGGCCAGGAATCAGTGCAAGGCAGGTTCCGGTAGGCTGTGTCTGTGCTGCTCGGGGGTTTAATGTTCAGCCCATGGCACAAGTAGGCAGGGGGGATTGTGATGTGTGGGGCTAAGATGGGTATAGGACAGAGGAGAGAGAGGAGAGAGAAACAGGAGCCAAAAAGAAATAAACAAACAAAAAGAGTGCTAACGGAGCTTGCCATTGGAGTGGAGAGATGAGAAACTGAGAAATGGAGAGAAACAAACAGGAAGGAAAAGAAAAAGAGAAAATAAATAAATAAAAATTAGAAAAAGAAAGTGAAGCCCCCAGGGATCCCACCAGTATGGCTGCAAGGACCAGGGAAGTGGCTCTCAGGCCTTGAACTACAGCCTGGCTAGAAGTGGTAGAGATGTCACATAGTGCCAAGTATTCAGGAGACAAGAAGAGAAGGTAAGCATAGAGAGATGAGAAACTGAGAAATGAAGAAAGACAAAAAGGGAAAAAAAGAGAAAAGAAAACAAAATAAGAAAAAAGAAATGCCCCCAGGGATCCCACCGCGCAACTGTGCAGACATGGGAAGTAGCTCCCAAGCTGTGCAGTACAGCCTGGCTAGAAAGGGCTCCCAAGCCAAGGAAGGAAAAAGGAAACAAACCAAAAAACAAAGCAGAACAAATCAAAATAAAACAAAACAAAAAAGCCCCAGGGATCCCACCAGCATGGTGGCGTGGACCAGGAGGCAGTTCCACAGTCAAGCAGCACCTCACAGCCTTTCAAGAAGAAGCAAAGATGACACACAGAGCCAGGTGTTTGAGAGAAATAAGGGGGAGGTGGTGAGAGGTATGGAAAAAACCAAAGGAAGCAGAAAAAAGCAACACCAGCAACAAACAAATGGCACTCACAGAGGTGGCCAGTGTGGGCGGGTCAAATCCAAGCAGCACAGGGCTGAAGCTTGTGCCTCCCAGCCAAGAGACTGTAGCCACAGGAAGCAGAGGAGGCCAAGAGGGGTGAAGAAGGGTGGGGGGTGGGAATGCGTATATCACTGTCTCCTGCTGGAATTCTGTGAAGCTGCTTTTACATACTTCCTGTCCGCCAATCTCCAACAGGAGTCCAAGATGGTGAATCCGTGCTCTGTTAGCTGATAGGGGACTTCTGCACATATCTCTCCTTGCTCTGTTCTCTGTCAGTTTCTTATTCCATTTGGTGCGTTGCTGAGTTCTTTATCTCTTCATTTGATGCTTTCAGTTTCAGGATTGACATTTGTCTCTGTTTTACTTAGATTTTCGTGTCTGTGCTGTGGAGGGATGGCATGGTGCTTCTGTCTGTCGCACCATGTTGGCTCCACCCCCTGTTGGGTTTTTTTTAAAGATGTCATCATTGCTTTCAGAAGCATAAATAATGGTAAGGCTTGCAGAATTTGTGACATGCTTACTGATCATTTTCTATAGAGATGGGAAATAAATGTCAGCAAAGATTCTTCCTTCACTTTTGGGTTCCTTTCTTTAGGAAAGTCTTTAAACATGCCATATCCATTTCCATGTTCCAGAAAGAGGCAGGACCACTCTGATAATTATCCTTGACTTTTGTTTTCTGTAGCTGGCACTGTTCCAGTCAGACCTACCTCTTACCCAGTTCCCACATAATATTTTCTATCAGGAGCTTTTGAAATGACAAAATGGCTATGAATTTCCATGGAGGACTTGACATTTGCACTCATTCGATAAAGGAAAGAGGAGGCCCCTATATTAAGGATGTGCTTACCCTCATTCAGTGATCTTATAAAAGCATACACAGCAAGCCCTTTATCTCCTTCTTCTGTTGAAAGTGAAGGGCTTCCTAGTAGTGGGAGTGGGGGTGGGAGGCAAGATGGGGAAAAACTTTGATGTTATTATTTAGTCTTTCAAAGAGAACATGGGGTCTAAAGGTAGAAGAGCAGGATTTTAATTACACACTGGACTAAATGACCTTAGGGGGAAATTATTTAACTTCTCTGAGCCTCATTGTTTATCTCTAAGGTAGAGATTGATTTTGATAATGTAAAAGAAAGCATTGTATAAAAGTAAATTGTTCTTTGCTTAAATGGAAGAAAGGGCTTATTGCCCATATCAAATAGGAAACTTCTTGTGAGAATCAAAATGAAGCAGATATTTTATGAAAAACCCGTAGCTAACATCATACTCAATGGAGAAAGACAGAGCATTCCCCTTGAGATTAGGAATAAGACAAGGATACATGCTGTTATGGATTGAATTGTGTCCCCTAAAAATGTGTCAGATTGGCTAGGCCATGATTCCCAGTATTGTGTGGTTGTCCACCATTTTGTGATCTGATATGATTATCCTATATGTTGTAAATCCCAGCCTCTATGAAGTTGAGGCAGGATTAGAGGCAGTTATGTTAATGAGGCAGGACTCAATATATACGATTACGTTGTATCCTGAATCAATCTCTCTTGAGATATAAAAGAGAGAATTGGGCAGAGAGGAGAGGGACCGTGTTACCACCAAGAAAGAAGAGCCAGGAACAGAGTATGTCCTTTGGACACAGGGTCCCTGCACTGAGAAGCTCCTAGAGTAGAGGGAAAATTGATGACAAGGACCTCCCCTCAGAGCCGACAGAGAGAGAAAATTTTCCCTGGGAGCTGGTGCCCTGAATTTGGACTTACAACCTCCTAGACTGTCAGAGTATAAATTTTTGTTTGTTAAAGCCATCCACTTGTGGTATTTCTGTTATAGCAGCACTAGATAACTGAGACACCTGCTATCACCACTGCTGTTTAATATTGTATTGGAAGTCCTAACAAAGCAATTAGACATGAAAAAGTAATAAAATGTATCCAAGTCCTGAAGGAAGTAAAAGTATCCCTGTTCACAGATGGCATAATCTTATAATGAAAATCCCAGAGAATCCTCAGGAAAGCTACTAGAGCTAATAAAAGAATTCAGCTAAGTTGCAGGGTATAAAGTCAAGACACAAAAATCAGCTGAGTTTCTATACACCAGCAATGATCAAGCTGAAAAGGAAATTAACAATTCCATTTACAGTAGCATCTAAAAGAATAAAATACTTAGGAATAAATTTATCCAGGGAGTGAAAAATTTGTAGACTGAAAACTGTTTAAAAATTTTTGCTGAAAAAAATTAAAGAAGACCTAAATAAATGGAAAGACATTCCGTGTTCATTGGAAGAGTTAATATTGTTAAGATTGGAAGACTTAATATTGTTAAGATGTCAATACTACTGTACTGCTAAAGAGGTAAAAAACTCGTTGCCATTGAATTGGTTCCGACTCATAGAGACCCTATAGGATAGAGCAGAACTGCCGCATAGCTTTTCCAAGGAGCAACTGGTGGATTCGAACTGCCTACCTTTTGCTTAGCAGCCAAGCTCTTTACCACTGTGCTACCAGGGCTCCAAAAATTCCGTTCATCCCACATGCCCTAGACTGGGAAGTCTACACAATCTTAAACTGGAGCAGTCCCTGCTCTGGGAGATTTTCCTCCCTCTGGCTCTACCACATTCCAGCTCAAGGATGTTAGCCAAATTACCTCTAAAGGGGTAAGGTGAGATAAGCCCACCTTGATTGCTAACTGTGTGGTAAGGATCAGCATGAATCCAGTTCTCAACTGGAAATGGACCCAGACTTCACCTTTCAATATCTCCGTTTCTCATCGCCAGCCCCACATGGCACTTCCTCATACATGGCTGCCTGGGGCCAGTTCATCTTATACCTGGCTACCCTGAGCCAACTCAAAACACACAAAGTAGAAGGAATCTGTCCTGATTGATTGCCTGTGCAGCCCTCTGTATCCAGCCACCCATGGGGCACTTTTTCTCTAGATCTCAACCATCCAGAGTTAGGTCAGTCCTTACAAGTTAGAAGGACTCTGTCCTACGGATCCACTGCCCGTGCAGCCTTTCTCAGACCTACTAGCCACCCAGAGCTGAGTCTTCACACAAGTGAGAAGGATTCTGTCTTTCAGACTGTCAAATAGGCAGATGCCAGCCTCTCCTGGCTCATTGCCCTTTGTGGGTTTGTTAATTCCTTGCAATAACTCACAGAATTCACCAAGTGCATCTATACTTAACAATTCCCCGTTTATTATAACCAGAAAGGATACCAATGATGAGATGCCTAAGTCTCGCTCTGGGAGAGGTTCGGGCACAAGACTTCCATTGTCCCTAGGGATGTACCACCCTCTCACCAATCCAGGAAGCCCAACTGCTTCCGTGTTCAGGACTTTTATGACAATGCGTATACATGATTGCAGTCTCAATACATACTCATGATTGATTGAATCAATGAGTATGCATAATTGATTGCATCCTGCCCCCTTCCCTTCCTGAGGTTAGTTGCCAGGTGTGTTTTGGATAGCCCCCACTCATTTGCACACATTCTCAGATGCTATCTGGAAGCTTTACATAATAAAGGCACCTGGATTGCTGGGGAATTCCAAGGTTGTTTTCAGGAACTGGAGACAAAGGCCATATATATATAGAGAGAGAGAGAGAGAGGAATGGAGGGCAAAAGAGAGAAGAGTGAGAGTATCCACCCTGGGGACCTGGTGGCACGATAGTTAGGAGCTCAGCTACTAACACAAAGGTCAGCAGTGTGAATCCAGCAGCTGCTTCTTGGAAACCTTATGGGGCAGTACTACTCTGTCCTATGGGGTCACTATGACTCAGAATCGACTTGATGGCAATGGGCTTGGTTTGGGTTTTGGTAGTATCCCCCCATGCTCAGTCATTGGCTGGGAGCAGGCCATGGAAGCATGGCCTTTGTACAAATGCAGTGATGGATTTCAGAGTGTAGCAGCTGGGGCTTTTGGTTAGCTAAGCTTCTTGTAATTAGAGGTCTGTAGGGTGCATTCTTTTTTCTTTTTTAATGTTTTATTTCTTTTATTATTATTTTTTCCATATAAAAATTTACACATACATTGTTATGTGACTCTAATTGCTTTCCCCATACTGTGACAGCACACTCCTCCTTTCCACCCCTGATTCCCCATGTCCATTCAACCAGCTCCTAACCCTCTCTGCCTTCCCATCCCACCTCCAGACAGAAGCTGCCCGTTTAGTCTCTTGTATCTACTTGAGCTAAGAGGCACACTCCTCACGAATGTCACTTTATGTCCCACAGTCCAGTCCAATCCCTGTCTGAAGAGTTGGCCTCAGGAATTGTTTTAGTTCTGGGCTGATAGAGAATCCAGGGGCCATGTTTCCGGGATTCCTCCAGTCTCAGTCAGACCATTAAGTCTGGTCTTCTTGCTAGAATTTGAGTTCTGCACCCCACCTTTCTCCTGCTCCATCAGGGACTCTCGGTTGTGTTCCCTGTCAGGGCTGTCATTGGTGGTAACCGGGCACCATCTAGTTCTTCTGGTCTCAGGCTGATGAAATCTCTGGTTTATGTGGCCCTTTCTGTCTTTTGGGCTAATACTTTCCTTGTGTCTTTGATGTTCTTTATTCTCCTTTACTTCAGGTTGTTGAGACCAGTTGATGCATCTTAGATGGCCGCTTCCAAGCTTTTAAGGCCCCACACACCACTCACCAAAGTAGGATGGATATCCAGTTATGCAGAACATTTTCTTAATAAGCTTTGTTATGCCAGTTGACCTAGAGGTCCCTTGAAACCATGGTCCCCAGACCCCTATCCCTGCTACTCTGTCCCTCAAAGTGTTTGATTGTATTCAGGAAACTTCTTAGCTTTGGTTTAGTCCAGTTGTGTGGACTTCCCCTGTAGTGTGTGCTGTCCTTCCCTTCACCTAAGATAATTCTTATCTACTATCTAGTTAGTAAATAACCCTCACCCTCCCTCCCCACCCTTGTAGCCATCAAAGAATGTTTTCTTCTGTAGTTAAACCTTCTCTTGAGTTCTTATAATAATGGTCTTATACAATATTTGTCCTTCTGTGACTGACTAAATTTACTCAGCATAATGACCTTCCACCTTCCTCCATGTTATGTTTCACAGCTTCATCGTTGTTCTTTATTGTTGTGTAGTATTCCATTGTGTGGCTATACCATAATTTATTTATCCATTTGTCCGTTGATGGGCACCTAGGTTGTTTCCATCTTTTTGCTCTTGTGAACAGTGCTGCAATGACCATGGGTGTGCATATATCTATTTGTGTGATGGCTCTTATCTCTCTAGGATATATTCCAAGAAGTGGGATAGCTGGATCGTATGGTACTTCTATTTCTAACTTTTTAAGGAAGCACCAAATCGATTTCCAAAGTGGTTGTACCATTTTACATTCCCACCAACAGTGTATAAGTGTTCCAGTCTCTTCCCAACCTCTCCAGCATTTATTATTTTGTGTTTTTTGGATTAATGCTAGCCTTTTTGGGGTGAGATGATATCTCATTGTAATTATGATCTGCATTTCTCTAAGGGCTAATGATCATGAGCATTTCTTCATGTGTCTGTTAGCTGCCTGAATATCTTCTTTGGTGAAGTGCCTGTTCATAACCTTTGTGCATTTTTTAACTGGGTTATTTGTCTTTTTGTTGTTGAGGTTCTGCAGTATCTTGTGGATTTTAGAGATTAGATGCTGATCAGATTTGTCATAGCCAAAAATTTTTTCCCAGTCTGTGGGTTGTCTTTTGACTCTTTTGGTGAAGTCTTTTGATGAGCATAAGTGTTTGATTTGTAGGAGCTCCCGTTTATCTAGTCTCTCTTCTGGTGCGTGTGCATTGTTTCTTATGGTTCGTATTGTGTTTATGCCATGTATTACGGCTCCTAGTGTTGTCCTTATTTTTTCTTCCATGATCTTTATTGTTTTCTATTTTATATTTAAGTCTTTGATCCATTTTGAGTTAGTTTTTGTGCATGGTGTGAGGTATGGGTCTTGTTTCAGTTTTTTGCAGATGGATATCCAGTTATGCCAGCACCATTTGTTAAAGAGACTGTCTTTTCCCCAATTAATGGACTTTGGGCCTTTGTCAAATAAATATCAGCTGCTCATAGGTGGATGAATTTATATCTGAATTCTCAACTCTGTTCCATTGGTCTATGTATCTGTTGTTGTACCAGTACCAGGCTGTTTTGACTACTGTGGCAGTATAATAAGTTCTAAAATCAGGTAGTGTGAGGCCTCCCACTTTGTTCTCTTGAGTAATGCTTTACTTATTCGGGGCCTCTTCCCTTTCCATGTGAAGTTGGTGATTTGTTTCTCCATCTCATTAAAAAATGCTGGTGGGATTTGGATAGGGATTGCATTATATCTGTAGATCGCTTTGGGTAGAATTGACGTTTTCACAATGTTGAGTCTGTATTGTGCATTCTTGAGGCCATGCTTCCTTTCTTACTCCCGAAGGGAAAATTTTGAATAGCCACTATATGAAGTGGAGGCTTCCACCAAGTTAAACTACTTTCTCTGTCATTGACTTTTTGAATTGCCTTGGAGCAAGGAATTCTTAAAGAAAGAGAAAGAGAAGAGGGGGTAGTAAACTCTAGTTCAGAGGCCTACTAAAGGGCTCAACAGTGCCGTAAGTGTCCTTGGTGGGCACAAAGGAGGCAAAAAATAAGAGAAAGGAGTTACACATGTACACATACAGAGTTGGGATATGGCAACAATGCCAGACAGTTTCCCCCAGAGCATCAATCTATCCCACCAGGCACTCTTTATCCCACTCAAGATTTTTTCCAATTGCTTTATATTTCTGGAATTAATGAGGAGGCAGATCTGTGTCTCACTGGGTACTTAGTTTATTGGCCTCACTGCTATTATTGCTACTACTGCTCGTGTTCCCAGTGGTGCCATCTGAGACCCTGCCTGCACCTGGACTTCAGGTCAATGGAGGCTGCACCCAGTCCTCCTGGTCCTCTTCAGCTCTGTGCAGTAAATAAGGCTGCGAAGGGCACTCTGCTTTTCCCCTGGAATAACTCAAAGAGATGTTGACAGATTTAGTGACACATTCTCCTCCCTTTCTCCCTCCTCCTTCCTTCCACTCCCATCTGGATTTGAAATGTCTTAATTTCCTGGCATACCACAGAGACACAACCAGTTCAGGACAGCGGGTAGCAAAACTGAAATTTCCCTCACACAGTGACCAAGACTCCATGTCCTTATTTGCAGGCATTAAAAAAAAAAAAAATTGGCTTCAGGTATAGCTTGGAGCTATGTGAGTTTTCTGAAGATGATTAAACTGAATTTGGCTATAGTTATTGTTCAGTAATACATTCTCTATCCTGTGGTTGAAGCCAACTTTGATTTATAATCCCATAAAGCTGGGTCATTAGTTTTTTGGGGTGTTTTTTCCCCCTGTTCTTTTAAATGAGAATTTAAAAGAATTTCCCATTTTTGTCCTTAAAAGAGAATTTCCGTATAGAAATATGAGGAAGGATTAGTTTGTCTGTGTTTTGTTCTTTTTTGCTTTAAAATGTTTGCAAAGTAGAGGAGATATGGAGAGACAATTTAAGACTAAGGGAGAGGAATCATCAAATTGTTCCTGAGTTTAAGACACTGGTGAAGTAGCTAAAGCTATGTGAAGTATATGAAGCAGAGCACCCTGAGTTAAGCCACTTGCCATATTGCATTGACTTTGAATTTTACCAGAGTGGTGGATTCAGAAAAGGAGCCCTGGAGTCAGAGTCTAAAAATCAAGAGAACTTGGTTCTACTCTTCACTCAGCTGCTTGTTACCGGGGTCTCAAGTCCTCTCTTGGCACGGCTGTAGAGACACAAAACAGGTGAAAGCGAAAGAAGAAGCTTTATTTGATTGGCCAAGCAAAGGAGCACACCGGAACTTGGAAGTGGAGGCTTCCAAGAAGGCTCCCTGCACAATTACTGCAACAGTATTTATTAGAGGAAGGGTCCTGGTGGGAAGGAGCAAGATTGTTGATTGGTCTGGCCCAAAAAAGGTATTCCCAGGGTGGTTCCATCGTCTGCGCTTGCTCAGTCCAAAAGGGGAATCTTCTCAAACTGGGTCTTAGGCTAGGACCTTTTGCTTCTGAAAGTCTTCCTCCAGTCTTGGGCCACTAAAGTTTGCTTCCATCTGGCAGGAGAAAAGTTCCGGGGTTACCCAGAGGACAGGGCTTATGGTTCTGTGCATGTCAGGTGGGCCAGATTTGATCTTAACTGGTTCTGTGGTCTGCGACCCCAGCCTCATTTTTCTTATCTTGGGCAGGAGGTTAGCCGATTGCCTAAAAAACATCTGAAGAAACCAGTTAGAAGGAGAGGTGGGTCATGCTACTCTGCTTAGAAGTTGGGGGTTAGTAATGGTGCCCAGAGGCTGTCAGTCTCATATTAATTAGGGATGTGACCCTGCTTGAGTCACTGCACTCCTCAGAGTCTTAACTGAAAGATGGTGGGGTACGTAGGATATTGAGTAGGTGAATCGGAGGAGTAGGGAGCTTTAGTTCTAAAGCTCTTGTACTATCATTGAGGTGATTGGGTTAAAAAGCTTCAATTGTATTCATACTTAGGCCCCTGAACAGCTGAAACATTGGTGAGTCCCCATTACCCCTACAGACCCTTTGAATTATCTTGATAATTTCCTGATCTCTTCAGAGATATAATAGGCTCACCCAAGGATTACTGCAAGACCTTTAGAGGGAGAGAGCTGGATTTTAATGAGATTTTTAGTAAAGGAAAATAAGTAGATGAAAGGATCCTTATGGTTTCTTTTCAGGATACTCTGTATGGAAGCTAGTACCTCTTTTAAGTTGCCACTGAGTCATTTCAACTCATAGAGACCCCATGTATGTCAGAATAGAACTATGCTCCATAGGGTTTTCAGTGGCTGATTCTTTTGGAAGTAGATCACCAGGCCTTTCTTCTGAGGTGCCTCTGAGCGTACTTGGACCTCCAACCTTTCGATTAACAGCTATGAGTGTTAACCATTCTCACTACCCTGGTAGTACAACAATTAAGCACTCAACTGCTAACCAAAAGGTTGGTGGTTCAAATCTGCCTAGCTGTATCATGGGATAAAGACCTGGCAATCTGCTCTCGTAAAGATTACAGCCTAGGAAACCCTGTGGGGCAGTTCTACTCTGTCACATGGAGTCACTATGAGGTGAAATCAACTTGATGGCACCTAACAAAAACAAACCTCTTTTAAAAGTATTTTCTGGCTGCTGTGGACCCTGCGGATGTTCAGCCTCATTAAATTAACACAAGGTAGCCTGGAAGCATGGTCTCTCCATCCTCTCATTCAGGTCTTCCAGAGAAAGAAAATAGTTGTTCTGTATTATTTGGCCTCATTATTCTTTCCTTTTAAGGAATGTATTAGTTACATTCTTTAGAATTGCAAGGAAGAGTCTTGCCAGATTATCTTTGATAATGGAGGCTTATTGGTAGGATAGGAAAAAACATGAGCTGGTGCTTGATGCATCCTCACTCTTAGCATTTCAGTCAGTTTGGGAGCAAAGATAATGCAGCAAGTCATAAGAACCATCTACTATTACTGGGGGCTCAACCTTGACTCTAGTGAACAGGCTAGGATTTGATATTCCCCAAAGAGAGGATCTGGTGGGGTAGAATTGGGTCATTTTATCGAGGTCAGCTATTGGGCAGTTTTATGCCAGCCCCTTCAGTGGCACTTGACCTCTTTTATGTTCAGTCAAGTGCTGATTCTGAGCCAAATCAGTCATGGCCAGGATAGTGAGGTTGGTTTCATAAGATGCACATAGCATAAACAAAATCATCCACACTCAGAATCCTCTTTGGAGCTGCTTTCCACTGACCCTCACAAAAGGTCAGTGGATTTGGCAGCTTGGAATTTCATGATCTCTTTGGTGCATTCAGTTATTTATTCCTCTACTGTCTCTGAAAATAAAAACAGAGCAGCAAGGACTCTCAAGAGTAGACTTTCCTGATAGTAAAAGCGTAAGAAAACTGAGGATCTATTCCCTCAGGAAGAGAGCAGTCTCAGCTGTTACCTCCCCAAGTGTTTGACTCATACTGGCCATTTATTAACTACTAATGGTGGATCCTGGCCAGGGACAGTGGTTAATGGGATCGTGATCAGCTAACTGTCTTTAGAGTGTCGGGGATCCTCTCTGTACTAGGCCTAAGACTCCAAAAGAGTATGCTATATGAGAAGGGGTCTTCTGGTTGGGGATTTCAATTTAATCTTTCTTTAGTGTAGAACAGTGGCTCTCAATGCTAGGGTCACCTCAGAATCGCCTGAAATGTTTGTGAAAGCTACAGACTTCTGGGCCTTACCTTAGACCTATGAATTAGTGTCTCAAAAGAGGTAGAGCCCAGTCATCTGTAGTTAAAAAACAACACAAAACAAACAAAAAATCCAAACAAGACCTTTGCTTCTGGAAAGATAGAGTTGATGCACTTTCTCTATTCTCCCTTCTAATTACAACTGAAAACGAACATTATATATAAAAGAAACATAAGATTCTGAAAGGTGGAAAGAAGATGAGAGACCACCTAGGGACCTTGGGACCCAAGGAATAACACAGTGGTGGGTTTCCTGGGTTTTCTTTTTGTCTCGTATACCCCGGACATAGAGCTGAAGAAGCCAGCAACTTGGATATGCCAATAGGGACAGACACAAAAAGCTCTAACAGAAGCCTGCTCTCTCTAGCAAAAGGACAGGAAAGGGGCAGCTAACAAGAAAGAGAACTTTTAGATAATAACTGTTCTATTCCATCCAAATGACACAGAGAAAGCTGGCCCCATCCTACCCATTCCAGCAAAATGCCAAGTGGGGAGCCTAGACTTCTGCTGTTGCAACATCAGAATGAGGTTCCCTGACCTTCTCTCACAGATACTTTCTGAGAAGGCTGAGTAGGGTGCTGGGTCTTTCATCCCCACTGTCTGGTAATGAGGCCTCCCCAACCCCATGTAGTGTTAGTGGAGACCATGTGGGAAACAGTAACAGGGCACTCCTACCCCTTTTGGGGTAGTATCAGTTGGTAGCCCAGTAGGGCTACAACTCCTACCTACAAGTCAGCAGTAATGAGAAGTCCCTTCCTCCCTTGGGTGTCAACAGAGGCCAAGTGGGGAATCTGGACTTCTCCTCCTACCTGGCAGTAACAAGATGACATCTATCCCTTTCCATATTGGAGCACTATCACAGGAAAACAGTTAAAGCAGAAAGTTTAAGTAAGATCTAGAGTTTCATAATACTCAAAATGTCTAGGTTCAATCAAAGATCACTTGCCATATCAGAAATGTCAACTACAACAGCAAAAAAAGACAATCAATAAATACCTACACCGTGGTGACAAAGATGTTAGAATTATATGACAAAGATTTTAAAGCAGCCATCATAAAAATGCTTCAGTGAGCAATTATGAACACCCTTGAAACAACTGAAAAAGTAGAAAGTCTCAGAAAAGGAATAGAAGAAATAAAGAAGAACCAAATGGAAATTTTAGGACTGAAAAATACAATAACTAAAATAAAAATCTCAATGGATGGGCTGAACAGCAGAATGGAGGAGACAGAAAAGATGCAGTGAACTTGAAGATAAAATAATAGAAATTATGAAATTTGATGAACATAGAGAAAATAAACCAATGAAAAAAGAACAGAGCCTTGGGAGCTGTGGGACTATAACAAAAAATACAACATTTATGTCATCAGCATCCCAGAAAGGTAGGGCTGGAAAAGTACTAGAAAAACAATGGCTGAGACCCAGGAATTCTATCCCTAGGTATACATACACAAGAGAATTGAAAACATAAGTTCACACAAAAATTTGTACATGAATGTTTATAGCAGCATTATTAATTAGAGCCAAAATGGTAGAAACAAGCCAAATGTCCATCAGCTGTTGAGTAGATAAACAAAATGTGGTATATCCATGCAGTAGAATATTATTTAGCTATAAAAAAGAATGAAGTAGTGATATGTGCTACAACATGAAAAATCCTCGAAAACTATGCTAAATAAAGAAGCCAGTCATCAAAGTCCATACATTGTATGATTCCATTTATATGAAGTGTCAGGGATAGATAAATCTGTAGAGACAGGAAGTGAAATAGAATAGACAAATTCACAGACAGGAAGTTGGGGGACAGTTGGGAGTGACTGCTAACAAGTATAGGGTTTCTTTTAGGGGTTGAAAATATTCTGGAATTAGATAATGGTGATGGTTGCATAACTTTGTGACTATATTAAAAACCACTAAATGTACACTTTAAAAGGGTGAATTTTATGGTATGTGAATTATATCTTTAAAAAAAATTGACTTCTTAAAAAATGTTGAAAACTCACGAAATTTGACAAAAGACATTGTCATGGATTGAATTGTGTCCCCCAAAAATATCTGTCAACTTGGCTGGGTCATGATTTGCAGTACTGTATGATTGTGTAATCTGATGTGATTTCCTTATGTGTTGTAAACTCTATCACTATGATTAGGTTATATGTGATCTCCTTATGTGTTGTAAATTCTATCACTGTGATGAGGTTATACTGATGAGGTTTACAAGATTAGATAGTGTCTTAATCCAATCTCTTTTGAGATATAAAAGAGAGAAGCGAGCAGAGACATATGGGAACCTCATACCACCAAGAAAGCAGTGCCGGGAGCAGAGCACGTTCTTCGGACCTGAGGTTCCTGCACAGAGAAGCTCCCAGACCGAGGGAAGACTGATGACACGGACCTTGCTCCAGAGCTGAGGGAGAAAGCATTCCCCTGGTGCTGACACCCTGAATTTGGACTTGTAGCCTACTGGACTGTGAGAGAATAAACTTCTCCTTGTTAAAGCCATCCACTTGTGGTATTTCTGTTACAGCAGCACTAGATGGCTAAGACAGACATAAACATCCAGATTCAAGAAGCTGAGCAAGCCCCAAACAAAATACATAAAGAAATCAACCCAAGATGCATCGTAGGTAAACTTCTGAAAGCTAAAGGAAAAGAAAAAAAAAAAATGAAAGCAGATAGAGAGCAATAACACCTTACTTCAAAGGGAAAAACCAATTCAAATGACAGCGTATTTCTCACCAGAAATCTGTGCCAGAAGGTCGTGCCACAAGATTTTTCAAGTGCTGAAAGAAAAGACCTGTCAACCCAGAATCCCATATTCAGCAAAAATATCCTTCAGGATTGAAGGTGAAATCAAGACATTCTCAAATGAAAGAAAACTAAGAGAATTTGTTGTTAGCAGACTTACCCTAAAAGAGTGGCTAAAGGAAGTTCTTTAAACAGAAAGGAATTGATTAAAAAAAAAAAAAAAGGAATCTTGGGACATCAGAAAGAAAGAAAGAGCAATGGAATGAGTAAAAATATGGGTAAATACAATGCATTTTCCTTCTCTTGAGTTTTCTAAATTATGTTTAATGGTTGAAACAAAATTATAACACTGTCTATTGTGGTTCTAAATGTGTATAGATGTAGAGAAAATATTTGAGACAATTATAAATGGGGAAGGGAAAGGGACATAAAGAGGCTAGGCCTATACTTTACTCAGACTGGAAAATGGTGACACCAGTAGACTGTGATAATTTATGTATATATAATGTAATACCTAGATCAGCCACTAAAAAAGCAATAGAAAATATACTAAAACACTATAGATGAACCAAAATAGGATTCTAAATAATGTTCAAGTAACCTAGAGGAAGGTAGGAAAAAGAAAACATAGAAACGATAAACAGAAAACCAAAAATTAAAATGGCAGATTTTAAACGTAACACATCAAAAATTACATTAAATGTAAATGGTCTCTAAATACACCATTTAAAAGACAAATGCAGACCCTGTAGACATCAAAAAGATAATAAAGACCAGAAGGACTAGATGGTGCCCAGCTACCACTACAGACTGTTTTGATCAGGGCTACAATAGATGGACCCTAACAGAATGAAAGAAAAACATGGAACAGAACTCTAATTCTTAATAAGTCCATGCTTGTTGGACTAGTTGAGACTAGAGGACTCCCTGAGACTATTGCCCTGAGATACTCTTTAAACCTTGAACCAAAAGAGTCCCCTGAGGTCACCTTTTAGTGAAATAACAGATAGGCACACAAAATAAAGGATATCACCCGTGAGTATGGTGCTTCATTAAAAAACCATCTGTGAGACCAAAAGATCCACAATTACTCTAAAGCAAAGATGAGAAGATAAGGGGGCAGGGAAACTGGCGCATGAAAATGGAACAGCTGGGACGCAGTTAAAGAGAACGTCGACACATTGTGAAAAATATAACCAATGTCACTGAACAATTTGTATAGAAATTGTCAAATGGGAACTTAATTTGCTATGTAAACTTTAACTGAAAACACAATAAAATATTATTTAAAAAAGAAGATAAGGGAGAAGGAGAACCTGGTGGTGCAGTGGTTAAGCACTTGGCTGCTAACCAAAAGGTTGGCAGTTCAAACCTACCCAGCTGGTCCACGGGAGAAAGACCTGGTGATCTGCCTTCATAAAGATTACAGCCTAGAAAACTCTATGGGGCAGTTCTACTGTGTCACATGGGATCACTATGAATTGGAATCGATTTAAGGTACCCAACAACAACAGGAACATAAATATCTCTACACACATGAATTTGACAACTTAGGTGAAATGAACCAGTTTCACAAAAAACACAAAGTACTGCAACTGCAATGGCAGGATGAAAAAAACATTAATCGATTATATGTTGTCTGCAAGAAACTCACTTCAAATATAATGATATAGGTAGGTTGACAAGGATGGGGAAAAATATATCATGCAAATGTTAATCAAAAGAAAGTAGGAGTGGCTTTAGATCAAAGAAAATTACCAGAGACAGAGAAAGATATTACATAATGATAAAAAGTGTCACTCTACCAGGAAGACATAACAATTTTAAATGGGTATGCATCGAACAACAGAACTATGTGAAGCAAAAAGTGATAAAACTAAAAGGAGAAATTAAAAAATCCACAAATTGGTTCTTTCAGAAATTGATAGAACATCTAGACAAAAAAATCAGCAAGAATATAGAAGAACCCAACAACACCATCAACCAACAGGATCTAATTAACATTTATAGAACGCTGCACCCAGCAATAACAGAATACACATTCTTTTCAGATGTCCACATAACAATACCAAGATATCCTGGGCCATAAACAAACCTTAACAAATTTAACAGACTTAGAATCATACAGAGTGTGTTCTCTGACCATAATGGAATCGAATTATAAATCAGTAAATGGGAAGATAACAGAAAAATATCCAAACACTAGAACAAAACCACACACTTCTAAATAATCCATGGGTCACCCAAACAATAATGACTTCAACTGAATGAAAATGAAAATACAACATATCAGAATTTTGGGGACACAGCTAAAGCAGAGCTGAGAAGGAAATTAAAGCACTAAATGCTCACATTGTTGTTAGTTGTTAGGTGCCCTCGAGTTGGTTCTGACTCACAGCAACCCTACGTACAACAGAACGAAATGCTTACACAAGAAAAGAGTAAAACTTGCAAATTAACAATCTATAGTTCCTGTCTCGAAATAAAAACATAGTGACAATACCAAGTGCTAGTGAGGATGTGGAGAAACTGGATCACTCATACATGGCTGGTGGGAATGTAAAATGATACAACTACTCTGAAAAAGTTTGACAGTTTCTTTAAAAAAAACAATGAACATACAACTACCATATGACCCAGCAGTTGTACTCCTGGGCATTTATCCTAGAGAAATGAGAACTTTACATTGACACAAAAACCTGTACATGAATGTTAATAGTAGCAGCTATATTCATAGTCCCCCACGCGTCAGTCAGTTTGTCGTACTAGGGGGGCTTGCGTGTTGCTGTGATGCTGGAAGATATGCTGCTGATATTCAGATACCAGCAAGGTCACCCATGGTGGACAGGTTTCAGCTGAGCTTCCAGACTAAGACAGAGTAGGAAGAAGGACCTGGCAGTCTACTTCTGAAAAGAATTAGCCAGTGAAAACCTTATGAACGGCAGCGGAACATTGTTTGGTATAGTGCCGGAAGATGAGCCCCCCAGGTTGGAAGGCAGTCAAAAGACAACTGGGGAAGAGCTGCCTCCTCAAAGCAGAGTCGACCTTAATGATGTGGATGGAGTCAAGCTTTCGGAACCTTCATTTGCTGATGTGGTACGACTCAAAATGAGAAGAAACAGCTGCAAACATCTATTAATAATCGGAACATGGAATGTATGAAGTATGAATTTAGGAAAACTGGAAATCATCAAAAATGGAACATATAAACATCGATATCCTAGGCATTAGTGAGCTGAAATGGACTGGTATTGGCCATTCTGAATAAGACAGTCACATGGTCTACAATGCTGGGAATGACAACTTGAAGAGGAATGGCATTACATTCATCATCAAAAAGAACATTTCAAGGTCAATCCTGAAGTACAATGCTGTCAGTGATAGGATAATATCCATACGCCTACAAGGAAGACTATAGTTAATATGACTATTATTCAGCAATGTATGAGTGATCCAGTTTCTCCACATCCTCACTAGCACTTGGGATTGTCACTATGTTTTTATTTCGAGACAGGAGCTATAGATTGTTAATTTGCAAATTTTAACTATTATTATAGTTAATAATAGTTAATATGACTATTATTCAAATTTATGCACCAACCACTAAGGCCAAAGATGAAGAAATTGAAGATATTTACAAACTTCTGCAGTCTGAAATTGATGGAACATGCAGTCAGGATGCATTAATAATTACTGGTGATTGGAATGCGAAAGTTGGAAACAAAGAAGGATTGGTAGTTGGAAAATATGGCCTTGGTGATAGAAACGATGCTGGAGATCGCATGATAGAATTTTGCAAGATCAACGACTTCTTCATTACAAATACCTTTTTTCATTAACATAAAAAGTGACTACACATGGACCTTGCCAGATGGAATACACAGGAATCAAATCAACTACATCTGTGGAAAGAGAAAATGGAAAAGCTCAATATCATCTGTCAGAACAAGGCCAGGGGCTGACTGCAGAACAGACCATCAATTGCTCATATGCAAGTTCAAGTTGAAACTGAAGAAAATTAGAACAAGTTGAATGAGAGCCAAAGTACGACCTTGAGTATATCCCACCTGAATTTAGAGACCATCTCAAGAATAGATTTCATACATTGAGCACTAATGACTGAAGACCAGACGAGTTGTGGAATGACATCAAGGACATCATACATGAAGAGACTAAAAGGTCATTAAAACGACAGGAAAGAAAGAAAAGACCAAAATGGATGTCAGAAGAGACTCTGAAACTTGCTCTTGAACATCAGGTAGCTAAAGCAAAAGGAAGAAATGATGAAGTAAAAGAACTGAACAGAAGGTTTCAAAGGGCGGCTTGAGAAGACAAAGTAAAGTATTTTAAACACATGTGCAAAAAACTGGAGATAGAAAACCAAAAGGGAAGAACACCCTTGGCATTTCTCAACCTGAAAGAACTGAAGAAAAATTCAAGCCTCAAGTTGCAATAGTGAAGGATTCTATGGGGGAAAATATTAAACGATTAAAAAAAGATGGAAGGAATACACAGAGTCATTATACCAGGAAGAATTGGTCAACGTTCAGCCGTTTCAAGAGGTAGCATATGATCAGGAACCGATGGTACTGAAGGAAGATGTCCAAACTGAAGGCATTGGCAAAAAACAAGGCTTCAGGAATTGACGGAATACCAGTTGAGATGTTTCAACAAACGGATGCAGCAGTGGAAGTGCTCACTTGTCTATGCCAAGAAATCTGGAATACAGCTACCTGGCCAACCGACTGGAAGAGATCCATTTTTATGCCTATTCCCAAGAAACGTGATCCAACCGAATGCGGAAATTATTGAACGATATCATTAATATCACACACAAATAAAATTTTGCTGAAGATCATTCAAAAGTGGCTGCAGCAGTATATTGACAGGGAACTGCCAGAAATTCAGGCTGGGTTCAGAAGAGGACGTGGAACCAGGGATATCATTGCTGATGTCAGATAGATCCTGGCTGAAAGCAGAGAATACCAGAAAGATGCTTACCTGTGTTTTATTGACTATGCAAAGGCATTCAGCTCTGTGGATCATAACAAATTATGGATAACATTTTGAAAAATGGGAATTCCAGAACACTTAATTGTGCTCATGAGCAACCTGTACATAGATCAAGAGGCAGTTGTTTGGACAAAACAAGGGGATGCTGCATGGTTTAAAGTAGAAAAGGTGTGCATCAGGGTCGTATCCTTTCACCATACCTATTCAGTCTGTATGCTGAGCAAATAATCTGAGAAGCTGGACTATATGAAGAAGAAAGGGGCATCAGCATTGGAGGAAGTCTCATTAACAACCTGTGATATGCAGATGACACAACCTTGCTTGCTGAAAGTGAAGAGGACTTGAAGCACTTACTGATGAAGATCGAAGACCACAGCCTTCAGTATGGATTACACCTCAACATAAAACAAAGATCCTCACAAGTGCACCAATAAGCAACATCATGATACATGGAGAAAAGATTGAAGTTGTCAAGGATTTCATTTTACTTGGATCCACAATCAACACCCATGGAAGCAGCAGTCAAGAAATCAAAAGATGTATTGCGTTGGGCAAATCTACCGCAAAAGACCTCTTTAAAGTGTTGAAAAGCAAGGATGTCACCTTGAAGGCTAAGATGCGCCTGACCTAAGCCATGGTATTTTCAATCGCATCATATGCATGTGAAAGCTGGACAGTTAATAAGGAAGCCTGAGGAAGAATTGACGCCTTTGAATTGTGGTGTTGGGGAAGAATATTGAATATACCACAGACTGCCAAAAGAATAAACAAATCTGTCTTGGAAGAAGTACAGCTAGAATCCTCCTTAGAAGCAAGGATGGTGAGACCGCGTCTTACATACTTTGGATATGTTTTCAGGAGGGACCAGTCCCTAGAGAAGGACATCATGCTTGGTAGAGGGTCAGCTTAAAAGACGAAGACCCTCAACAAGATAGATTGACACAGTGGCTGCAACAATGGGCTCAAGCGTAACGATTGTGAGTATGACGCAGTACGGGGCAGTGTTTCATTCTGTAGTACATAGGGTCACTGAGTCGGAACCAACTTGATGGCACCTAGCAACATATAAAACTGGAAACCACCTAGATATCCTTCAAGGGTGAGTGGTTGGATGAACTATGGTACATCCGTGTCATGAAATAGTTCTCAACAGTAGAAAGAAAATGACCTAATGATACCCAACTACTTGGGTGAATCTCCAGAGAATTATACTGAGTGAAAAATGCCAATCCCAAAAGGTTACTTACTGAATGATTCCATTTGTATTAATACTCTTGGAAGGACAAAGTTATAGAAATGGAGTACAGATTGGTGATTGGCAGGGGTCAGAGAGGCAGTGGGGATGGGTGTGGTCGTAAAAGGGTAATCTGAGGGACCCTTGTGGGGAGGGAACTGTTCTGTACCTTGACTATACATTTCAATATTCTAGTTGGGCTATCTTTTTGCAAGTTGTCATTAGGGGAAACTGGCTGAAGGACCAATGAGATATCTCTGCATTATTTCTTATAACTGCATATGAATTTATAATTAAACTATTTTGTTTAATTTTTAGAAAAGGCATACAAATATACAAACTCCCCTAGGCAATTTTAATGTGAGCTAAGAATACCATCCATTAGTAGAGGAGTAGAGAACTTCTTCCTATTGCAAGACAATTGACATTGTTACAATCCTGAATCAATATGGTTAGTCTGACAATTCAATCATCTTTGACTTTTTGAAAGAACAGCTTACTTACTTGGGATTGGATCTTTGAACTTTTTGTGAGCCTGGACTATGGATATATAGCACGGTGATGGCTAAATTTGTGAAGTAATGATTATAATGTATTTTGTACACTGCTTAGCATAGAGTGGAGCCCTGGTGGTGCAGTGGTTAAGAGCTCAGCTGCTAACCAAGAGGTTGGTAGTTTGAATCCACCAGTTGCTCCTTGGAAACCCTATGGGGCATTTCTACTCTGTCCTATAGGGTTGCTATGAGTCCGAATCGACTGGACACAAATGGGTTTGGTTTTTTTGGTTTTAGCACAGAGTAAAGGTGTTGGAGGGGGAGGTGCCCCAAGCGGTGGTAGAGAAGCCTTCATCCAGCCATTTGGGACCACTGCCAGTTTTCTGTGGTCACCTCTGCTTTTACATATGCTCTTTCCTCTGCCTGGAAACCCTGCCCACGTTGTCCATCTGTTAGGCCTTTCTTGATCTCCCCCCAGTTCAGCTGATGCCTCTGTCCTTTGTTTCTCTGCTGCATTTTGTGCTCTTGCTGCTATTGCAATGCCCACCACACTGAACGGAGCGGACTGTGTCTGATCCACCTCTGCCTCTGCAGCACCCAGCAGAATAGGTACTTCAGAAACGCTGTTAACTCAGTTGAATTCGTAGTGCAGGCAGAGTATGTGGTCCTGACTGTAGCTGTGACTTTAATATTTGTGTTACAAAAAATTTGTCCCAAAATGAAACCATATTTTGAGCATATTATTATGTCGTGCTATTTAAAGAGCTCCTATGGTGAACAAACCCTTTGCCGTGGAGTCAATTCCAACTCCTGGTGACCCTGTAGGACAGAGTAGACCTGCCCCATAGGGTTTCCAAGGATTGCCTGGTGGGTTCAAACTGCTGACCTTCTGGTTAGCAGCCGAACTGTTAACCACTATACCACCAGGGTTTTTGCTATGAGTCAGAATCGACTCAACCACAGTGTGTTTGGTTTTTTGTTGGTTTTTTTTTTTTAATGGTGACCAATTATATTGTCTGTTTAAAATACGGGTCTATGGACTTTATATCTCTGAAACATCTCATTGTATCAGTTAGAAACCAGCATAACGTATGCCAGTAAGGTTATGAGGCAGTTAAAAATGCTCTAACCCAATCTTTGTTGTTAAGAGTAGTATCATGGCTAGAACCTGGAAAGGAAAGGTGTCTCTGTACTATGATGATCAGACCATGTGTGCATGTGTGGATTATGGATCAAGTTCAGAGTACCAGGCTTTCAGGGGGACACCAGAAAGTGTAGTGTGTGCAAAGAAAACCAACTAGGGTATTGATTAGTCAGGAAAGCTTGTCAGGTGAGGAATGTTTGCAAAATCTGGGATTATTTATTATAAAGAAGAGGGTTTGATCTTGCTTCATTTATGTATCTGAAGGAGTCTCCCTTAGAAAAGGCATTAGTCTACTTGTTCTGTGTTGCTCCACGTGGGTCATTTATATATTAAAATCATAGAGCTGTGAGTAGCAATTATAGGAAGGCAACTTTTTTGTTCTTAATAATATTTTATTGTGTTTTAGGTGAAAATTTACACAGCAAATTAGATTCCCCTTTAATAGTTTTTATACATACTGTTTGTGCTATTGGTTACAATTTTTACAATGTAGCAACATTCTCATTTTCATTCTGTTTGCTCTGTTTCCACTGATCTAGCTTCCCTTCTCCTCCTTGCCTTCTCATCTTTGCTTCTGGGTAAATGTTGACCATGTGGTCTCATACAGTTAATTGTTTAAGGGAGCACATTACTCACGGGTGATAATTGTTTGTTTTATAAGCAGTCTATCATTTGGCTGAAAGGTGACCTGCAGAAATAGCTTCAATTCCAAGTTCAAAGGGTATTTTATGGCAGTAGTCTCGAGAGTTCCTCTAGTTTCTGTCAGTCTGGTGGTCTGACCTTATTTAGGAATTTGAGTTTTGTTCTATATTTTTCTCCCATTCTATCCAGGACCTTCTGTTGGGTCCCTGGTCAGAAGGGTCAGTAGTGGTAGCAGGGCACCATCTAGTTCTTCTGGTCTCAGGTTAGAAGAGGCTGTGGTTCCTGTGGGCTGTTAGTCTCATGGACTAGTTTCTTCTTTGAGCCTTTGATTTCCTTCATTCTCTTTTGCTCCAAACGAGTGGAGACCAATAGTTATAAGGAAGGTAACTTTAAAAAGAAATAATGAATTCTTGTTAATGTGGTTGTTAGGTGCCGTCAAGTCGATTCCAACTTATAGCAACCCTATAGGACAGAGTAGAACTGCCCCATAGGGTTTCCAAGGAACAGCTGGTGGATTCGAACTGCCAACCTTTTGGTTAGCAGCTGAGCTCTTAACCACTGCACCACCAGGGCTCCAGTGAATTCTAAAGTTTTATCTTTATAACAGCAAATGTGTTTGATCTTGAATGTTTGTAAACCAGTCTAAAATCCACCTCTATGGGTGGAATTAAAATTCAGGGATCAAAAATTGTGTGTGTGTTTGTGCGTGCGCGTGTACGTGTGTGTGTGTGTGTATGTTGGTACATGATGCCAGGTATGCATAGTGCTGTGTTTTAGTAAAGCTGCTGGCGAAATGCTTCTTTCTAATGTCACCCTCAAGACCTGGGCGTAGTTACCCTCTAGTAATCCCTGGTGAAGGCCTAACAATCTCCAAACCCTGATATATTCTGAGAGTGGTCACCTTGTGCATTATCTTTGAGAAGCCCACATGCCTACAAGCACTCACTAAAGAATAATTAATTTAATACATACCTTCTTACCCTTTCCCTCTGTCTTGATTCTCTCTTTCATAGAGAGATGAGTACAGTCTTCCCCAACTGGACAGGACAGCACTGACTCTGTGACAAAGGCTTATGAAGTCAAGCAGGATTCTCTTTCCCTGTACCTGGGGGTTCCACAATCAGGGGCTACTGTCCTCTCCAAGTGTCTGGGGACTTCATTACTGCCCTTGAACCCTCTGTCCTCCACTCCCCGTTTCTCTCCTCATCTCCAGCTGCTGCACGGGTCTCCTTTGTGTTCACAGTAAGTTGGGTTCAAAGCCAGAATGGGTATCTTCTTACAGGTAACTCTGCAAACGCCCCAGTCAACTTACCAGGTGGTGTGGAGCTTTTTTTTTTTTTTTCCTCCCTTCTTTAAGGGAGGTAGGTTGGGACCTACATTTCATTTGCATTTGACAGCATCATTCACAGTCTCTCAAAGGCCTGTCTTTGCCCCCTTTCGGTTTTGTTCCTCCTGCTTCTCCCCCTCCTCTGGACTGATGTATAGTCTTTGTTTTCTGGTGGTTTCTCCATGAAATTCTGATTTAGAGTCTTGCCTATAGCCCCCTGAGGTCTTCTTGACTTCTGCCTACCCTCAGCACCCTGGAGAGTTAATCTTCTAAAGTGCTGAAAGGAAACTGATCAGACTAAACACTTGACGTTTTCCACTTGTCCTTTTTAAGTAATCAGCTCTGGGCCTCTTAGAGGGAAAAAGTCAGGCCAGGAGCAAAATGCATGTGTTTGCTAAGCATTAATAGCACAACTGTGCCCTGGTTCTGCAGCTGAGGACATGCCTAACTTATTCATTTACAGTTTCTTTTATTGCAGAAAAAGGAGTGGACATGGGACGAGAGCAAGATGTTGGTGATGCAGGACCCCATCTACAGGTAAGAGTCCCACGAGGCCCAACTGGAGACTCCAGACCCCGTGCTCAAGAGGATCTCTGAGCCCCAGGGCCCACCTGTCATCCCTTGGAGCCATCTGTCAGGCTGGTGGATCCCTGACAGATTTAAATCAATCTCTACTGCTCTTCCCTTCTGAGACCTATTGTTTCTGTAGATGTAAATATAAGAAGCAAACTTGCCTTATCTTTAAGATGGAGGAGAAAATTATTCTTGTCACGTTGAATTGCATTGTCTAAAAATGCTATACGGGGTTTCTGCTTGGTGTTTAATCCAAATCTTTCTGTTGTAATTTTGTGCTAGTTTTGTCCTCACTGAGCTTCCATCATTGCCAATATTTTGATCACAGTGAGAGAACTGAGTTTTTCCATCACCGTCTTCATTTTTTCACAGTTGTTATCTGTTCTACCTCCCTGCCCCTTCAGAAATTGAGCACCAATAAAGGAGTTGTGGTCATTTGGGAAAGCAGAAAGTCACAAATTTAATCTCCAGAAATTGCTTTCACAATGAGACTGGAGCGATTTCCAAAGAGATGGCATGACTTGCCATTCACGTATGCGCCTTTGGACAGAGGAACACCTGATGGTGATACATACAGAGAGCCAGGGCCCTCCCCAGAATCATGGTGGGGCTGTGAATCATCAGTGACACCTTGTCTTTGATCTCTGCTGACCACTCCCCCCACCCTTCATATTTTCTTCACTGGAAGAATGGGTGTTAACTATTCTCTTGGCATTGTGGGGACTTAGATTTAGGTTTTGTTTTTGTCTTTTCTCAAATGATTGCCATGCCTGTGTTGACAAAGTAGGTAAGAGTTGGAACTCAACTGTGAAGTTGGCAGCATGGTAGCCCAGCCTTCTGGTCAAAGAATAGATGCCTATGAAATGGAATTTCCATCCATCCCTCCCTCCTTCCCTTCCTCCCTCCATCCATCCCTCTATCCATCCATCCAAAATACTTATGGAAGGCATTGTGCTCGATAATCTGGCAGATTCCTGAGATGAGTAATCCATGGCCCCTATTCTCAGGAGTTTTTAGTAGAGAAAGAGTCCTGAATAAATCACTCTAGGACAAGATAGTATGTTTGACAAAATGAATTTCTTCCTTTGTGTACTTGTAGTGATTTTTATGTTTCTTGAAATACTTGTTAGAGTGCATTACTGTTCATTTTTAAAATATGCCTGATTTTTGCCACCAGACTACAAGGCTCATGAGGGGAAGAACTATGCCCTACTCACTTTGGTATTTCTAGCACCTAGCCTGTGTCTGGCCCATATAAGTCATTTAATAAAGGTGTAATGGGTGGATGGATGATTATATTGGATTAATATCTGAAAAATAATATTAAATGATATGGTGGTTCACAGGAGGGAGGAAACAATCACTTTCTACTTGGAGTGATAAGAAACGGCTTCAAAAAAGAGATTGCATTAGAACTAAGCTTGAAGAAGATAAATGGACAAACCCCTATTGTGTGCTTTTTTTTTTTTTTTAAAGGAAAGATTTCCTGGTTTTTTGACAGTGGCACCATATACATAAAAAAGAGAACCTTTTATAGATGTTGATGTTTGCCCTCGAGTCAATTCCCACTCGTGGTGACCCCATGTGTGTAGAGTAGAACTGCTCCATAGGGTTTTCAAGGCTGTGACCTTTTGGAAGCAGATCTCCAGGCCTATGTTCTAGGTACCTCCGGGTCGTGTGAGCTAGGTACCTCCGGGTCGTGTGAGCTAGGTACCTCCGGGTCGTGTGAACTAGGTACCTCTAGGTCATGTGAGCCTAGGTACCTCCGGGTCGTGTGAGCTAGGTACTTCCGGGTCATGTGAGCTAGGTACCTCCGGGTTGTGTGAACCACCAGCCTTTCTGCTAGTAGGCAAGCGCTTAACTGTCTGCACCATCCAGGGACTCCCCTTTTATGGATGCTGGTCATGAATTTGAATCTTAACTTTTTCCTTTTAAAAGAAAGGATTTTCCCTGAAGTTTTAACGTTTCCCAAACACACTGTTACTTTTGTTTATTTTTTTAACAGCTTTGTTGAGGTATAATTAACATACAAAAAACCTGAACATGTGTAAAGTGTATAATTTGATAGTTTTTTTACACTCATGAAAACATAACCTCACTCAAGATGATGAACATATCACCCCCAAAAGTTGTCTCCTGCCCCAGTATAATCCCTTAATCTAGTCTTTCCCATTCCATTTCCCCAGCCCCGATCCCTAGGCATCTACTGATATCCTTTCTGTTACTATAAACTAGTTTGCATTTTCTAGAATTTTGTATAAATAGAATCATACAGTATATCTTTTTTTCTAGCATCTTTCACTTAGCATAATTATTTTATCAATGTATGTATCAGTATTTCACCCCTTTTTATTACTGAGTAGTATTCCATTGTATGGATATACCACAATTTGTTCAACCTTTACATGTTGATGGACATTTTAGTGGTTTCCAGTTTTTGGTTATTACGATTAAAGCTTCTATGAATGTTGTTGGGAAATAGAATTAAAAACAAAATCTCCTGCCAACCCAGGAAACTTCTCCACAAAGGCAGAAGAGAAAAAAAAGAGTTTTATTATTGAATAAACATTAAACTAGAATGTGATGCGCATCACGGGCAATCTGCTAAAGAGATTGCAAAAGACAGAACAGAATCTCACCCTTTCATACACAAGCAGATGCAACCCATTATATGCATGTTCTCAAGATAAGCGATAATTAGTCCCAACTAGTCCATTTGTCACACATGGTTCATTCTAAATTCACCTGGTAATTGGGGTGGCCATATGTGTTTGCTAATTGCCTTTATCTAGAGGAAAAATACATTTTTTTTCATGTCTTTATGACAGGAGGTAGGTTTACAGCTTGGCGTCAGATGCTGGCCAAAGTAAGGTTCCTACCCTCCCACAGAAACTGGGAGATATGGGCCTTATCTTCCTTGATGATTACATTTCAAAGTGATGGCTCCCAGGTCCTTAAGAAAGACATGACTGGGTTGTGAAGAGGCTTATTTAGCTTTTAAAAAGATTTAATATATGTCGAAGAGGCAGAGAAAGAATTTACAGTTACAAGTTTTCTTGTAAGCAAATACTCTAAGAAATGGGAGGGAGGAATCTTTTTTTTTTTTTTTTTGCCTTGCACCAGGGAGAATTAATTTTATTTTCCTTGTTAGATACCGTATGTACCCTTACATTGTTTATGTACAAGTCTTAGTATGAACGTGTGCTTTCATTTTTCTTGGGTAAGAACCCAAGAGTGGAATTGCTAGATCATATGGTAGGTATATGTTTAGCTTTTTAAGAAAACTGCCAGATGGTTTTCCAAAGTGTTGTACCACCAACTGTATGAGAATTCCCGTTCCTCCACATTTTTGCCAAAATCTGGTATGGTCAGTCTTTTCAATTTTAGCCCTTCAAATAGCTGTATAGTAGCATCTCATTGTGGTTTTAATTTGCATTTTCCTAATGACTAATGATGTTGAGCATCTTTTCATCTTATTTGTCATTTATATATCTCTTTTAAAGTATCCGTTCAAATCCTTAGCCCATTTTTAAATTGGGATGTTTTATTTTCTTATTATTGAATTTCGAGAGTTCTTTATATATTCTGGTACAAGTCCTTTATCAAATGTATGATTTGTGAATATTTTAGGCAAATCTGACTTCCCCCTTTTTTTTTTAATGTCTTTTTGATAGTTCTTATTATTGTTAGCTACCCTCAAGTCAGTCCCTGACTCATGGTGACCTCATGCACAGCAGAACAAATTGCTGCCTGATCCTGAGCCATCCCCATGTTTGGTGGCGGATCAAACCATTATGACCCATGGGGTTTTCATTGACTGATTTTTAGAAGTAGATTGCCAGGTCTTTCTTCTTAGTCTGGAAATTATGCTGAAACCTGTTCAACATCACAGAAACATGCAAGCCTCCACTGACAGACAGGTGGTAGTTGCATGTGAGGTGCGTTGGCTGGGCATCAAATCTGCGTCTCTTGCATGAAAGGCGAGGATTCCACCACAGAACCACCAATGCCTCAAGTTTTTCATTTTGATGAATTCCAATTTATCCAATTTTTCTTTTATGAATCATGCTTTTGGTGTCATATCTAAGAAATCTTTGCCTAACCCAAGGTCACAAAGATTTACTCCTATATTTTCTTCTAGAAGTGTTACAGTTTTAGATTTCATGTTTAGGTGTATGCTCCATATTGATTTAATTTTTTTATATGGTGTAAGGAATGGATCAAAGTTGTTTTGTTTTGTTTTTATGCATATAGGTATTCATGTGTTCCAGTACCATTTGTTGAAAAGACTATGCTTTCTCCACTGAAGTGACTTGGCACCTTTGTTGAAAATCAGTTATCCATATCCATGTGGTCTATTTCTGGATTCTCTCTTCTGTTCCATTGGTCTAATTGTCTATCTTGACATCAGTACCACACTATCTTGATTTATGTAGCTTTATAACAAGTCTGGAAATCATATACTATTAGTCTTCCAACTTTGTTCTTTTTGAAAATTTCTTTCAGTTAGTGTTAGCATTAAATATCTTTTTCTGTCCATTCATTTTTAACCCATTTGTATCTCTATATTTAAAGGCAGCATATACTTAGTTCTTGCTTTTTTATCCAATCTGACAAGTCGCTACCTTTTAATTGAAATATTTAGACTTTTTACAATTAATGTGATTCTTGGTATGATTAGGTTTAAATCTGCAGTGTTGCTGTTTTTTTTTTTTTTTTCCTATTTATCATGTCTGTCTTTATTCCTATT